>NW_028227257.1:39348388-39698388 GCF_978045245.1 Mus caroli | reverse complement strand
TCCAGTGGCTGGCTCCACATCGTGTGCATGCAGGTACCACTAACTGGACTTAGTTTTATTTATTCGTAGAAGAATTTATATCTGTATCAATATATGCCTATATGAAGAGATTGGGATGAGAGAGGGGGGTGTGTTAGGGGTCAGATAGAGTAAGTGGGGTATGAGAGGTAGGTATGGTGAAGACACACTGAATAACTTTGTGAATTTATAATCACTATTAAGGAATGAAAATAATTGAAAGATCAAAGAATAAATAACAATATTTTAAAACAAAATTTGATTCCTACTTTTGTCCCCTGGCAATGATGCTGAAAAATAATGAATATATGCTAATAGCACTGAGTAGATGAGATAAAAAGAATGACAAAATAGTTAGATGGATAGAGAATGAGATAAGAATATAGATTGTACTGTTTCTTAATGGATGTTTATATGGTCTTTCTTTCTAAATTCTCATACTGTTGTTATAAGGAAGTACTATTAATATCTGATCTCATTTAATGACATCTAAAGTCATGCAATCAGTATTAGACTTCCATGAGCAGACTAAATGAGTTTAATGAGTGTATGTGAAGGAAATGCATTATTCTGACAACAATTATGAGCACTTCTTTTATCCAGGGCTCTGTAGCTCCTCCTGAAATGGGACATTAGCCCTTTCTCTATATTGGGTAGCAGAGAGCATGATGCAGTTGCCTTAGGGTTGATACTATTTCTCTGCCAATTTTAATTTAATTATGCTGCATCCACTTTAATAATATGCATCTAAGCACCCTGTTTTCCTAATGCAATTCATTCTGAGCTTTTATATTTTTAAGAATGCAAATGAAATTAAAGTTTGTATGTGGAAAAATTCAAGATAGTGTAATCAAGAATTGCACATATACAATTTTTAATAATTACAAAGTTGGTCAGGGAGAGGCCAAATTGTTCCCTGTGATAACAAATTCTGAGAAATTAATTCAATCAAAAAGCAAGCAGTGATGGGGAAAGGCAGGATGGTTATTCCTGGGCATTTTCATTTTTAATTTGCTGATCAGCAAACTGGAGCATCACATTTAAAATGAGCCTTGTAATAATTTCTCCAGTGGACTGAAACCTCAGACTGGCTGAAGTGGCGGAGTTCAGGCTGAGAGGCATCGTCCAATGTGTAGGCTATTAGCATTCATTCATTAATATATATTTATCGAGAACTTCATATATGCCAGGCACTATTTGAGTAGAAGACAAACTATCGATTAAGAAAAACATGAACATCTTCCATTGTGGTCACAGACAGCTATAAAGACTAACAGAGGGAAGGGAGTTATATATATTTTTTTATTAGGTATTTTCCTCGTTTACATTTTCAATGCTATCCCAAAAGTCCCCCATACCCACCCCCCAATCCCCTACCCACCCACTCCCCCTTTTTGGCCCTGGGGTTCCCCTGTACTGGGGCATATAAAGTTTGCAAGTCCAATGGGCCTCTCTTTCCAGTGATGGCCGACTAGGCCATCTTTTGATGCATATGCAGGTAGAGACAAGAGCTCCGGGGTACTGGTTAGTTCATATTGTTGTTCCACCTATAGGGTTGCAGTTCCCTTTAGCTCCTTGGGTGATTTCTCTAGCTCCTCCATTGGGGGCCATGTGATCTATCCAATAGCTGACTGTGATCATCCACTTCAGTGTTTGCTAGGCCCCGGCATAGTCTCACAAGAGACAGCTATATCTGGGTCCTTTCAGCAAAATCTTGCTAGTGTATGCAATGGTGTCAGCATTTGGAAGCTGATTATGGGATGGATCCCTGCATATGGCAATCACAAGATGGTCCATCCTTTCGTCACAGCTCCAAATTTTGTCTCTGTAACTCCTTCCATGGGTGTTTTGTTCCCATTTCTAAGAAGGGGCAAAGCGTCCACACTTTGGTCTTCGTTCTTCTTGAATTTCATGCGTTTAGCAAATTGTATCTTATATCTTGGGTATCCTAAGTTTCTGGGCTAATATCCACTTATCAGTGAGTACATATTGTGTGAGTTCCTTTGTGATTGTGTTACCTCACTCAGGATGATGTCCTCCAGGTCCATCCATTTGCCTAGAAATTTCATAAATTCATTGTTTTTAATAGCTGAGTAGTACTCCATTGTGTAAATGTACCACATTTTCTGTATCCATTCCTCTGTTGAGGGGCATCTGGGTTCTTTCCAGCTTCTGGCTATTATAAATAAGGCTGCTATGAACATAGTGGAGCATGTGTCCTTCTTACCGGTTGGGACATCGGGAGTTATATATCTTAAGAGGAGAATAAGTGGTCTAGAAGTGTATGTTGTGGAGTACTAGAGCAATCAAGAAAATCCTCGCCAAGGGGCAAGAGTTGAAGAATAAGAAGCCAAATATGGGAGAAGCTGCAGGAGCAGCCTCTTGGGTCTTTGTATCCTTTTCATCTTCCCTGTCCCCCATGGCTAATGGAGCATAAGCCGGTCAGACTTAAGATTTCAGAGGTTTGGATGAACTTCCACACATATTCAGCTTCATTAGACGAAGCTGTAGAGAGGATTAGCCTGAACACGTCCCAGAGAGTGTTGGACAGCTGCCAAGGTTCTGGAATTAAACCCGTGTTCTTGGAGTCTCTGGATGAGAAAAATGAGTCCAAAGCCAATGATTAGAAAGCCAGAGATGAAGGGACCTGGGCAGAGATGATCATGCCCTCTTGTATTCTTGCTCTGAAAATGGGTGGCGGGCACATTTTAGAGGCCATACTGTGCTACTAGTGCAAAAATAGATTATTTACTAAAAATAGCACAGGTGTTCAATGCTAAAGTCCTGCATTCATGTTTTGCTTCTTCAATTTTGAAGTTTTATTTTTACTTTATGTGTACGAGTATTTTGCCTGCATGCATGCCTGTGTACCATGCACAGGAGGAGGCCAGAAGAGAGTGTCAGAGCCTTTAGAACTGCAGATAAAGATGATTGTAGGGCTGGTGAGATGGCTCAGTGGGTAAGAGCACCCGACTGCTCTTCCAGAGGTCCAGAGTTCAAATCCCAGCAACCACATGGTGGCTCACAACCATCCGTAATGAGATCTGGCGCCCTCTTCTGGAGTGTCTGAGGATAGCTACAGTGTACTTACATATAATAAATAAATAAATCTAAAAAAAAAAAAGATGATTGTAAGCCACCATGTGGGTGATGGAAACCGAACCTGGGTCTTTTGTAAGAGCAACAAGTGTTCTTAGCTGCTGAGCCATTGCACCAGCCCTCAACATCTGCTTCTTAACTAAATTACTTTCCAGTTGTGGGACTTGAAGCAATTGGCTTATCTATCCAGATGAGGCTTTTCACAAAACACACCTAAGAAAATCTCTACAACAGCGTTGCTGGAGAGCCGGCAATGGGTCCTCATGATGCCTGATTCCTGGATGTTGCCACTATAGCCTTGGGGATCCTTCAGTGCACCCCAGAGGGCATGCATGTCACCTGACTTGCTTGAGGTGGCCCCTTCAAGTGTTCATGCTGTGTGTGGCTGACTGAGACTACTTGTGTGTGTGTGTGTGTGTGTGTGTGTGTATGTGGTGGGTTGGGTGGGTGGTTCTGTAAAAAGGCTGTGTCATCTTTAAGCCAATCAAAGTTTCTGTTTATAACAAATAAGAAAATGTTACAGTATGCATCCTATGGTTAACATTTATTGTAAGCTAAAATTGGACGTTAGAGTAATCTTATGAATACAGAACTCCCATCTAAGGAGCTAAAACAGTGCTTACAGTTAGGTTTTAAAAGCTCGGAAACCTTCATTTCTCTGTCCTGGGATGCATACGCTTATGTAAATCACTACTTACTTTATGAAGCTAACTTTGACATTTATCTAATGTTTATCATCTCTCATATAAAGGAGAAAATACATCAGTAAAGACATACATAAAATAACAATATTAAGAGAAATGGAAAATAATAACAGATCCCCCCTTTTAATGTAACCACCTTATAAGGGGTGATTTCAATCCCATAAGCTGTTAGGTTTATATGTTGAGACAGAGTTTGCATTCCTTTGAGAAAATGAGCACATGGCTCCTATAAAATGGCAATAACTGCAACATAATTATTTAGAAAGAATTCTGTTTCCCCAGATCTGTGGTGACTGGCACCTTGAAACCACAACCAGAATCTAAGCAAGAACTTAGCCTATGATGTTGGCATCTTACCAAGGATGGTACTGTGTAGGTTAAGTTTATTTATTCCTTTTCCTCTGCTATGTATTTGGAGGGTTAATTAGGCCCCAACTTCACCACAAGAAGGTAAGATTAAGCACAATAATTAAATGTTTTAAAACATTACAGAGATGCTTAATTTAAATTATAGTAAAAAGCATTTCTGATCTAGTCAAAGCTGCTGTGATCTGGACGAGTTAGATCCCCAGACTGCTGCTTAGCAGAAATTTCCCCTGGGGACCTTCTGCAACTGGCCTTTGGGGAAGATGAAAGTTCAAGACCAAAGTGTGAAAGTGCTCTCTGTGCTCAACTCCAGCCTAACAAACAGAATATAGAGGTAGGACATGTTCAGGATCTGCACAGGCATGGGGTACTCCTTGTCTTCATTGCCTCTTGGAAGTTGCTTTGTACTTGGAGACAGGGACGAAAAATGCTCCTGCTGGTGAACGCTGCTTTCCCTCAGAAGCAAGGATGCAGCTCTGACCAAAGCAGCAGTTGTGGGCTCCCCACAACACGCACACCTCCCCCTCTTCCGTTTTCCCTTGGCCCCTCAGCTTCCCTCACCTCTATTCTCCTCTATAGGATTGAAGTTTGGGATCAACTTACACTGTAATCTTGATCTAGTCCCTTTCTCCCAATTAGATGTAATTGTCCAAGAGATACCTAGAAATGATTTTTGAAAGTGGTTTTAGCAGCAATATTAGGTTAAATGAAATAGCATTTATTTGTTGATTTTACTATAGTACGTGCGTTGTTTTGGCCTGGTGTTATTGGCTTACTTTGGAAAAGGTGGGGAAACATCCCAGTCTTACTTTACTCTGTGTCTATTATTGGATGGTCAGTTGCTACTAGGCATATGGCTTCCTTAGAAAGCCACTGGCTAGTGTATTGTAACAACCAGGTTCATAGATGAAGGGGCCATGGTCTGTCTCACTAAGATCACATAGGTACTGTCTTCTTCACACTCTGGATGCTTAGGAGTTCACCCACATAATACCAACATTGAAGGTACTATCTCCCCATAATGAAAACCTAGGTTTTTTAAAAAGTGAAATTTTCAGGAAGAAATGCAAAATCACCCACCCCCCATCACCATCATTTTGCTATCCCTATGGCAACTACCTCTTGAATAAGCCCCCAAAGCTGCAGGTGGCAAGGGGACAAAACAGAAGTGGGACAGAGAAGAGAGGGCATCTCCTCCCCTTCACATTCAAGGGAGGGCACTGTCAATCCTTCTGGCACTTAGAAGGAGCCAGCTCTCTGGCAATTGGCATGTTCTAAGAATGAGGCCTTTTCTGTGTACATTACTTGTATCTGAACATCTCCTCTTTCTGCCAAAAACTTATAGTATTGGTATATGTCCCAATCCAAAATCTCACTGTTGGAACTCAGATTCTCAGGTCTCTCGGTTAGCCTCACTTTTTCCACGGGAATACCTTCACTTTTTTCCAATTTATCAGCAACTGTGAATGGAAACAAACCAGAAGATAGAATACTTGGGCTGCAAGAAGTAACAGTCAACTTGGAGGGACACTTAGACTCATTCTGCTTAAGTTGTGCAGGCATCTGGACTGCTGACAGGGAGGCTCCATGGGAATAGAGCCTTGCTGTGTTTTGTTTATTTGGATATTTTTAAAAAAAAACAAAAGGTGGGAGAAGGTCTGCACTTGCTTTTGAAACTCATATACACATCATTAGCATAGATTCTCATGAGGATGTGGGCAAGGGGACGAGAGCAGAGGTTTGAAAGGGATGCCCAACAATCCCCTCTGTGCTGACTTTTTCTGGCTTGAATACTCCTAATAAAATGTACAGTTTGAAACCCATATGTAAAAAAACCAGTAAAAACCATAAAAATGTAGAAAGTAGATATGTAGCAATTCCATTATCATTAAACATATGATATGATATAATGATCCTGTCATAAATAGCCTCTGAAGCTCAAAAGCAATTTTTTTCAAGCCCTTTCTCTTCCCCGATGTCTGGGATACATGTGTAGATGTTCTTCTGAAGGTAGAAGTTAATGACTAGACCTACTTCTATCTAGAACTGTGTTTTATCTCTCTGAGTAATTTTGTAAGATGCAACGAGACATACAACTCAGATGAGCCCCTAAGAATGCAGACTGCCCCATGCTCTGTTTTTGTAGACAAGAATTTCACGGTAGAACAACGACAGTTTGAACCATAGAGTGACCCCCTCCTGGGTATCTTCTATTTTTTTCACTAGGATAATTTTTTTTTCATTTTCATGTATTTCTTTTTTGAGATGGGATGTCTTTATTTAGCTCTGGCTGGCTTCAAATTTGAAGTGACCTTCCTCTGATTCCCTGTCCCAAATGCAGATTACAGGCCCATACTACCATGCCCACACTAGGAACTTTTAACAAGCCATCCAATATTATATAAGTTAGGCTTAGGGGAGTTTGCTTAATCTTTATCAGTTCAAGAAACCATCATTTAGCAGGGCATAGTGGTACACACCTTTAGTTCCTGTACTTAGGAGGCAGAGGTAGATGGATCTCTGTGAGTTTGAGACCAGCCTGGTCTACATAGTGAGTTCCAGGAAAGCCAGAGCTACATAGTGAGACCCTGTCTTGGAAAAAAAAAGGAAAAAATATTATAACAATAAGTAAAGCAGAAGTGTTTAGAGATAAATATTAAAAATTAAAGAGATATGTAGAATCATTTAGAACTTTTTAAAAAAATAATTAAGGCTACTCAAACTCTAGATTATATTAAAAATATTGCATTAATCAGATGTTAGTAATATATTCACTATTTTGATAAATCTATGTCAACGGGTATTGATTTATGAGTGCAGATGTATGTCTGTGCACATGCATACAAGTGTAAGCATGTGTGTACGTGTGTGTACGTGTGTGTGTGTGTGTGTGTGTGTGTGTGTGTGTGTGTATCCCTGTGTGTGCAGATGTGTGAGTATGGAGGCCAGGAGTCAACCTTGGGTTTCTTCCTTCAAAGGCTATCCATCTTGTCTTTTGATGCAAGGCCTATGGCTGTTGTAGAACTCACCAAGTAAGTAGGCTAGCTACCCAGGAAGCCCAGGGATCAGCCTGTCTGCTTCCCCAGAGCTGAGATTACAAACATGTGCCACCACGCCCGGCTCTTTTTTTTTAGAATGTGGATTTTGAGTTTGAACTTACTTCTTCATGCTTGCACAACAAGCCCTTCAGCTGCCAAGCCATATCCCATTCCCACCTGGTGTTGATATTTTAAAAACTGCTTGGTAAAAGTCTGTTTTATTTCTAATGTTGAGAGATTGAACAAACCCACATTTTTGTAGATGCTAGGCAAGTGTTCTATCACTGAGGTAAGGTTGAGGTCTGTTTATATTAAGATGGATTATGAGTGCTGAGGGTGGTGGCACACACCTTCAATTCCAGATCTTGGGAAATAAAAGCAGGCACATCTCTGTGAGTTTGATGCCTGCCTGGTTTACATAGAGAGTTCCAGGCCAGGCAAAGCTATACACAATGATAGTTTCTCTCAAAAACCAAAACCAAAAGCAAATAAACAAAAAAAACAACCATCGAACAAACAAACACCCCCTCCAAAAGAATAATGAGGATTACTCACTATAATCTGCCACTTTCTTGTAATGATTTAGGGCAACTTCACAATTTTGCAGAACGTTAATTCCTGACAAGTATCTGTACCCCTAGAAAGCAAGTATTCATGGGTGTTAGTATTCAAAGAATGCTGTAGTTACATATGTTTTTGTCTAAGAATATTTAATTTACCAACCAGAATCATCTGGGACATCATGCTTCCTCCAGCACTTCCAAAGGTATAATATATCAGTGCCTAAGGTACAAGAAATACAATGACATAGGTTTCCTAAGTTTGGAACTCAAACCAAGCACTGTTTTTTCCAGTAATGACCTGAGAGCCACTCACTCCAAAGTATGTCCCAAGTTCCAATCTGTTCTGTTACGATGGTTTCCATTTGGGGGGTTACCAGGGAGTAGAGAGTGGGATAAAGGCACGGCAGATGGTACACCATTTTTTTTTTTCATCTTAAAATTCTATGAAGTAGATATTATATACCTTTGGCAAAGAACATGGCATATGAAGCCTTAAGCAGTTTGTGGCAGATTGTTAAATTTCTCTGTTTAGTGGGTTCTTTTAGTACCTCACTACAGTGAGCCTCTCTAAGAATAGATTGTATCTAGTGTTCCTTTTAAGTAAAAGTTTGTCCCAGGGGAAAAAAATAGTGTTGACTTTACCTTGGCTTGGTCATATTCCATTCCTATTCCATAAGAAGATAAAAATCCTAATGCCTGAAGGGCAAAAGAAAACACAAAACTGAATCAATCAATTTGTTTCATAATTGTTATCTATATATTTATCTTTTTGGACATACTTATTTTATGTGTGTGATTGCTTTGTCTGTATGTATCTATGTGTACCCCACACGTGCCTGGTGCCCTCAGAAGTCAGAAAAGAACTATTGGATTCCCTGAAACTGGAGTTATAGATGGCTGTGAACTGCCATGTGGGTTCTAGGAATCGAATCCTGGTCTTTTGCAAGAGCAACAAGTACTAACCACTGAGCCATCCCTCAACCACATAATATTTTGGCCTATATTGATAAGAGATATTGTATGTATGTTTTTAATAATAATTTATACTATTGGCTTACTTATAACACTATAACAAAGTATTTTTGTTACAGTTATGAGAATTTGGAAAATATTACAGTATTGGGAGGATTACATGATATATGTGAATCTTTAATAATTCTTATTGTACTTTAGAACAAGGCTTAGAAATAAAACATTGTAGTCAGGCATGGTGGTGCACATCTATAACCCCAGGAGGCTGAAGCAGGAGACTCATAGCATCAGGCCATCCTGGGCTACATAGAAAGACCTTGTTTCAAAAACAAACAAAAACAAAAACAAAAACAAAAGCAAGTAAACTAAACAATGTTATAAATGCATGGTTGATATATGTTTTCCTTTTTGTAAATATAGTTTCCTCTGATATGTTAATATTTTAAGCCTTCTATTCTTCTTCCTTTGCTGTGTTATGGGACTTGAGCACAGGGCCTCACATGTGATTAGCAGATGCTCTAAAACTGAGCTATTTCCCCACCTGTAAATTGAGCATCTTCAGTCATATTTCAAAAATAAAATAGGATTGATATAACAAGATATTTAAGTCAAAATATACTGAATAAAGAGGGAAAGTCTAATCACAGAGCAAGATGGAGGTATTGGGAGCCCCAGCCTCCATCCACCACAGAAACAGTATGCCATCCAAAAGTTTTTATAGAAACCACAGAAATAAGTTAAATCGGTGCATCAATGTGATGCACCAAGCTGGAAGTGCGAATCAAAGCCCACATTGGCAGCTCCCAGATGGTTTGACCTATGATTTTTCACATTCATGATGGTGTGAAAGCAATATATGTTCAGTAGAAACTGTGTTTCAATCCGGATTTTGTCATTTCCTGGGCTGGTGGCATGGGATACTATACTCTCAGGATGCTGGGCAGGGGCAGCGAGCTGCAGTTCCTGGGCAAATATGGTCACAAGAGTGGTCCACTGTGTGATGTTTGTGTTGGCAAGTTATAGTGTTTGGAAGGTGACACAGACTTAAGTGCATTTTAATTTGTGATAGTGTCAATTTTTATCAGCTCTTTCAGGTTCCTTCCTTCCAGCAGCTGTTTGTGTGAGGCCTTCTTGGTTCTGACTGGGCCACTATGGTAGTCTCTAGTCTCCTCATGCTGGTTCTTTGTCTGCTGTTACTGTTAGACCCCCTCATCAAGCTCCTAAGTATACAAGCTCACACTAGGTTTTTTTTTTTTTTTTGACAGAGTTTATAAGAATGCTGTCAAATATCAAACATGTCAAGATGCATCAAGATCCAATAATTTAATCACCTCAGAAAATGAGTAATTGTATCATTTCAAGGATAAAGAACTTGGCTACTTCTTGTTTATTTATTTAATTGTACCCATATATGAACACATATGTGTATGCAGAGGCATATAGTTCCTCAGGTACCATCCTCTTTTTTTTTTTTTTTGAGGCAGAATCACTTACTGGCCTGGAATCCAGTAGGCTAAGCTAGACTGGGATGGCTGGCCAGAAAACCACAGGGATTACATACTGTCTTTGCCTCCCTAGTGCTGGAGTTAAAGGTTCATGTGATCAGCCCTGGTTTTTTTATGTGGGTCTGGAGCTAGAACCCATATCCTCCTCTTTACAGAGCAAGCACTCTACCAGCTGAGCCATATTCCCAGTCCTGTATTCCCAGTTCTGTATCCCCAGTCCTGTATCCCCAGTCCTGTGTTGTGTCTGCAATTAGGAAGTTGGCTCTAGAAGTTGTTATTTTTTCCTCGAAAGCATAGTAATTCTAGCATATTAGTCTAACTTGTGCCCTTTACATAATCTGCCCTCTGATCGTGCAAATCTTCATGTACTTCTTTAGGCTTACGAAGCTTCCCTTTAAAGAAGGTGCACAGGAAACACTCCTTGCAAGTGGAAAGACTCTGTAAGTCCTCTGCATCTGACAACGCGTAGTTGAAACGGCTAAATTGGCTCTTTGTAAGGACACCACTAGCCCATTTTAGATTTAAAGAAAAAGAGTTTCCTCTTGGCACTCCTGGCAGTTCTTGATCCTGCTCAATTTAGAATCTGGCTCAATTATGCCAAAACTTTGACAGTAAACAACCATACTGACTTTTAAAGGGAAGGTATCATTCGGGCCCCTGAGAGTACATCATTTTGTGCAGAGCCCAGCAAACCTGTTGGTTTGATCCTTTGGGAAAACTATATAAGCTGGTGAAGTTGTGAAGTTGGCATTAAATGCCCATTCTGTGTTGGGGAGGGGACATCTCTCTCTCTGTAAAGCTCACTGAAAATATAACGTCTGGAACATAGTGGCACTACTTTGTGTGATCAAACCAGGGTCATGCTTCTTCACTCTTTAGCAGAGGAATAATGATGAAAGGCTCTATATTCACCTGATTTTTATTATTTTTATGCAGCATGACAGGACAATAGAAGAAGCTGGAAGATATCAAGGCTGTCATTTAGAAGAATGTGCTGAGGACTGTCTGCCCTGTCCTTTCCTTTATACTTGGGCATTGCCACCTAGCAACATCACAATCATCAGCCTTTAGTAGTTCCTTTATTTTTTTTTCCCCTTTCCTTTTTTGAGATAAGGATAAGACTAGATGAATTGTAAAATGATTAAGTCTTAATTCAGGAAAGAAACATATTGTGAGTTGAAAGAAGAGCGGTAACATCTGTGACACGTTAGCAGCTTTGAAGGTCACATTCTGCATACTGGATTGCTCATAAGACTGGATTCTGAGTTCTGCCATTTTGCTCATGCCATTTAACACAGGGTCCCTGGGAGTTACTGTGAAGGTTTTAGTGTAATGGATAGTTCATTGTATTTTAAGGTAAATTACTTGGGCTAGGCAGTAACAACTTAAAAATAAAATATTCCTCTGTTTTCTTTTTCTAAGAAATTGTTAACAGAGGAAAAAGATTAAGTAATTTCCCTCTAATTACTGCACAAAGCTGGGAAGCTCTGTGATCAAACCACACGTCAAAGCAAAGTGTGAATCAGTTTTAATGAGTCACACAGACACTATTAATATAAGGCCATTAACGTCCAAACACTCAACAGAAGCCTGGAAACATCAAAGCGATTATTGGATTGATACTAGAGATGATCTTTTCAGCCATTGCATGGTGCTAATGACTATGGTCCTTCCAGGAAACACTTCAACACTTCAACTTTGAGAAAAATGAAGAATGTGTGGAGCCTTTGCCATTGAGATATAATTATTTTCAAGTCACAAAAACATGTTATAATGTCATGTCACTCACATCTTTTTCTTTTATACATCCATTGTAGTGTTTTTATATGCTAGAAGGGATTTTCTTAAATCTGTAGGAAAATTGTTTTGAATTGTATTGCCAACAAAGTGTACATATTTAAGTCCAATAACTTTATTTTTTTTTACATTTATGGGTGATTCTGTGTGTGTGTGTGTGTGTGATAATATGCATGTGGCATTCAGAAGACAATTCCTGGGAATCAGGTATAATCTTTCACAGGCAATCAAATTCAGGTTTCAGGCTACATGGACAAGCACCTGAATTGGGGCTGACTTACAGGTTCAGAGGTTCAGTCCATTATTGTCAAGACAGGAGCATGATAGCATCTAGGCAAGTGTGGTGCAGGCAGAGCTGAGAGTTCTATATCTTCATCGGAAGGCAGCTAGCAGAATACTTGTTTTCAGGCAGCTAGGATGAGGGTCTTAAAGCCCACACCCGCAGGGACACACCTATTCCAACTTCTAATAGTGCTACTCTGTGGGCTGAGCATATACAAACCATCACATTCCACCCCCTGGCCTCCATAGGCTTGTCTACACATGTGAGTCTATGGGAGCCATAACTAAACATAGCATAATGCAAAATACATTTAGTCCAACTTCAAAAGTCACCATAGACTATAGCAGTCTCAACAATGTACTAGCATCTCCAATACACTGGAGTCTTCTGCTGCAACTAGGCTTCACCAGTAGCCTCTCATAGACTCTCTTCATGGTGCCAAGCCTCAACTCCTTTTCATGACCCCTTCAGTCCTGGGCCATCAACCACAACTGAGGCTTCACTTTCACCAATGGCCTTCCATGGCCCCTCACAGTGCCAAGCCTCAGCTGATCTTCATGATGTCTTCATACCTTGAAAACCAGTACTATCTGGGTGACTCTTACACATTACCAAGTACAGCTGCTGCAGGAGGTTCAACCTTGGCTATCTCTGGAATGCAGCTTCTTTTTGCTCTCAGAAAACACTTCCCAGAAGATTTTACCTCAGTGATGCTTGTCTCTTTTTAATCACCATTAATTTTTTAGCTCCAGCTAACCAGCATCAATTTTTCCAGTACTCCCTTCTATTCTAGACTCTAAAGCTAGAGCCATGTGGCCAAAGCTGTTGAGTTCTGCTGTTTGCTGGGGCTGGAACATGGCCAGATCCCCTGTTCTATTACATTACCACCAGATTTCTGTTTTCCAACTCCTTCACTGGTAGTGGTAAGTGGTAAGCTTGGCTGTCCTGGAACTTGCTCTGTAGACTGACTTTTGTTTGAGCCATTTTCATGGAGACCACTCTGTACAGTTCTTATCATCTGGAAGGTACTGAATTGTTGTAGAGTATTGTAGTGTGCTGTCTTTATACTTAATTACTGTTGCTGCCCTCTGAAGGATTTGCTTCAGTTTATATGGATTTTTAAAAATGTGGATCTTTCTGAGATCTCTGACATTTCCACTTTGTTTTTCAGAATTTCTGATTGTTTTCCCTTTCCCTGAGACATCATAAGTATCCATGCACACACACACACACACACACACACTTTACATATTATGTATACACACACACACACACACACACACACAAACACCATAAACACATACAGACATAATATATATAATATCATATATAATAATGTTATTATTTGGTCACATTTTCCAGTTCTTTAGGTGCATTTCTGTGTGACATTATCCTCCTAGCTTTCAGAAACATTTCCAACAATACAGACAGTGTTCCTAGATCAGGCTAGCTCAAACAGCACGCTAGCAAAGATGTACCCGAACACCACTATTAAAGAGTTATCTGGTCCCTGACATCAGCTAGCCACCAAACTCCTTGTTTGTGGCACAAAGTCTCTTCAACTTCATGTTCTTTGTAAAACAAAACAAAACAAAACAAACAGCAGCAGCAACAAAAAAAAACAGCAGGAAAGCAACTCCTAGGGAAGGAAGGGCCACACCTACAGGGACAGGGTTGATAGTCCAAGTTCAGCATCAAATCCAGACCCAGTCCTGGAGAATTCCTGCTCCTCCACGTGCACAAGATGTTCCCCAGGCCATAAGGAGTTAGAATAAAAACAAAAGGAGTCCAGGATGTCACAGATGGTAGAAGAGGGCTTTACTAGAGGACTTTATTTTATTATAACTTGCCATATTTTAACAGTATGACTGAAACTTGCATATCAGATCAGTGTTAACTTTTAGGTTAACTTTGTTCACACACATTCTGTCTTCTGGTCTTCCTTGAGAGACCAGACACACACATACTGGGCAGATAACCCCATTTTTACATATGAGGAAATGTAAAAATGTATAAAACGAGGACTGGCTGGCCCTAAAGACAGAGCTCTTGAAGTGAACAGGTCCGTTTGCTTCAGTGTTCTTCAGCCTTTGCTAAGGAGCCTGGCAGGTACTTTTCACTTACTTCTTCCAGCGGTTTTGTGAGGCTTGCACATTATTTAACAGCCTCCTTCTCAGGTTTAGGAAAACTGAAGTTTGGACTCATAACTTCTTTGGGGATATCAAAAGTGAGCACAAGATGGAAAAGTGACTAGGGTGCAGAACTCAGAGCAACATATGATCGACATGGTCTGGGAACTCCCTGCTTTGCTACCTCACTGTGGCACCAAGCAGCCTGCGACTGCATTTCCTAGAGTTGCCTGTCACTGCCCTCTTCTCTATAAAAAGAGGATCATGGCAGTTCACTGCCAGTGGTTACAGCTTAGAGCTGTCTCTTCTGCTACTAGGCTTGCCTTAGAAAATTGTCTTCTGATTATCTTTAAAGACAATGGCAAGAAGTTCAATCAGAGGGTAGTCTAGTTGAAATATACATGCATTGACAGTAAGAAAAGAAATTATGAAAGTAAGGAAAGAAAGGTGGTATAAATGCTGGGGACATCCAGAGCTTTATATTTTTGGCTAATCAAACTCTGCAGATTCAACAAATCTTGTATTTTGTTATCATTCACAGATCTCTCCATTGGGTGTGTGTGTGTGTGTATACATATATATATATATATATATATATATATATATATATATATATATATATATATTTATTTATATATATTTACAAGAAAAATTCAGAGGTGTTAAAAACAAAGTCCTTCAACATAAATTACGATCATCTATAAAATGATGGTGCTGATCTCCATGTATGTAAATAGAAGAACACCCATGGTATTAAGTGAACAAAGGACTGCTAGGGAGCAGCAAACCTATGTGGTCTTTTTTTTGGGGGGGGTGGGGTTTCGAGACAGGGTTTCTCTGTAAAGCCCTGGCTGTCCTGGAACTCACTCTGTAGACCAGGCTGGCCTCGAACTCAGAAATCTGCCTGCCTCTGCCTCCCGAGTGCTGGTATTAAAGGTGTGTGCCACAACACCCAGCTATATGTGGTCTTATTTATTTAAAAATACCTTATATAGCTGTAACAGTTCTAAAAGTATAATCGTAGGGACAATACTTTTTATAGCTTTCTTCTGCTTTACTGAAACTCTGTCTTGAAGTCACTATCACCCTCTTATCTATCAACTTCTCTCCTTTTTATAATGAATGAGCATGAGGTTCCAAGAGTATAAGAAAATACCCTACAATAACTCAATTAAGCCATCCATGACCAATTAACTAATAATTCATTCAACTTTGCATTTTTTTTTGTCTTGTCATAGACAGTTTGCTAAATGTCCGAGACTATTGGGCAACATGTAGGATCCAACATTTTATAATTATCTTAACTTTATAGGTACGATTTAGAGACATTGCCATATTCATCTCGGGTATTTGGTGCAACTTCTTCTGGCTCAGCTAAGCATACAGATCCACGGGACCGCCATGAACCTCATTTGCCACCAGTCGTATTGGAAAGCAGGGGGCAAGGGAACCACAGTGGCCCAGTGGGTAAGCATCAAGCCTTCATCAGCAGTGTATACAGTCTTGTAGGAGCTGTCATCCCAAGATACCTCAGAAGGGGACTCAGATGCAAGATATGACCTCCATGGGAAGGACGCGAAAACCACCTTGGTGTAAATGTTTTGTTCCTCACAATTATGACTCTACAAGTACAGACACGGCTTTCCCATCAAAAGATCTACCACCATCAGGTTCAATAGTTCATTATAGTTTCTCTCTCTCCAAAAGTTTGCAAGTCAGAGGCCATTTCCATCATAAGTCATGCTAGGTAGAGACATAGTTAATATTTTATTCTTATCAGGTTACCTGGGAAACAGAATTAGAGTGTGAACCAAAGGTCAGATTCTCATGCAGAAGAAGGGAAAGGGCTTTATAAGTAGCTTACCCACTAGGCAAGCATAATAGTGTATTCAAACTTAATCTGACACTGCCTAGTTTCTGTATTATACTGGCTGATGACAAAAACGGTTTCTAGGTGTTCACCTTTTAGGTAACTTTACTTTTGTCTTCATATGTTCTGAATACTTATATTTTTATTTTTGTTAATGGCCATGAATTTTGTCTGTAAGACAGATACAACCTCTTAATAAAACACTATAGTAACATAAAAGCACACCCTAGCTTTGTATTAAGTAGCTGAAACAAAATGATGGGTGTGGTTGCATGGTAATCTGGATGGTCTAAAAAGAGAGCTTCGCCGAGCAAGAAGCCAAATGAAAACTCCATGGTGGTCCTTATAATATCTGAGCCAGGGGCCTGGCTCCTGAAGGCCTTTGCCTTTTATTCCCTTCCTACTTTCCACCTCTCTCTTGCTAGGTAGCCAAAGAATGACCTTAAACTCCGATTCTCCTGCCTCTGCCTCCTGAGTGCTGCAATTACAGCATGGACCACCGAGCCCTGTTGTAGGAGATGCTGGAGCTCACACGCAAGGCTTCATTCATGCCAGGAAAGTACACTCCCAAGTGAGTTACATCCTCAGCCCCAGCTTTTTGATTTTCTATGAGATGATTATTTTATTCCTCACACAAAGTAAAACACATCTATTAAAATAGAAAAAGAAATTCACTTAGCTTATAAATGATTTGAAATTGAAAGTCGGGCAAACATTACTTTAAGAATAGATTTTGTTCCATATTTCTTTGTAAAGATGAACATATTCTATATGTAGTTTAACAATATTTGGGTTCAGAGGTCTTATGTCAAAATATGCACATGGATAGATGGGAAGATAGATTAGAGAACAGCATTGCTCCTATGAACTAGAACAATTTATCCTTACTTCCTGCTTTACTCCCAAAGGACACCATTTCATTGTGTTCTGTGTGGCCATAGGTCTGGGTCCATGCAGTAGGGAGAGCATATTACTTATTTTCCCCTTTCATATATTTGTCTATGTTAACTGTGGTGTAGCTATTGAAAAAAATTTCATTGTCTTCTAAAACTCACATTTTGGGCTTTGTATGATCCTTCTTTAGCCAAGGACTCATATAACTGAATAGCTGCTGTTATGTTTTGCATGCCGAAACTTCCAAATAGCAAAGCATCAGCCATTTTTTCCATAGCTTTCAAATTTCCCATATTGGCTGCTCTGGTGAAGAGTGTGTAGGCTCTGTTTTGAGAATATAAAGTAAGGAAGTTGATTACCAAAAATGAAAATTTCTGCTCCTTACCTTTCTAGCAGAATAACTGTAGTTGTCATTATTAGTAATGATGCAGATTTGGTGGATCCATTACATCTCTAGACCAATAATGTTTTCACCTCTGTGTCAGACGAAGATTTAAATTTCAAATATGTCTGACAAATTATGAAGTTACTAAAAAGGAGATATTTATGAAATATATACTATGTGTCTAGACTATATACCAACTCAAGTGAGAAATTAAAGATATCCTATAGTGATCTCTACCATTATTAATAATGATTTGTTTTATAAAATAAATTCCAAAAGATACAAGAATTATTGTAAACTAAAATGTCACATCTAGGAAACCTATATAACAAACTTTTAATGGGTGGGGCTTTAGACTAAGTGCCTGGATTCAAGTCCTGCTCCACTACTAGTTGGAAAACTTCAAGCTAACTTCTCTGTCCCTTCTTTGGCCACAACACTAGGATGGTTGTAGCACCTACTTGATAAGGCCACAGTGAGATGATTCTTATGGCATGCTTGGTGTAGTGCCTCATTTAGCTATCGCTGATAGGATGATCACGTTGACCAAAACTTTAGAGCATAAATTAAATGGTAAGTGGTGTAAACATAGGCATGCCAGGTGGTGGTGGTGCACGCCTTTAATCCCAGCACTTGGGAGGCAGAGGCAGGCAAATTTCTGAGTTCAAGGCCAGCCTGGTCTACAAAGTGACTTCCAGGACAGCCAGGGCTGTACAGAGAAACCCTGTCTCAAACAAACAAACAAAAAACATAGACATTGTAGGGTTGCCTTACTCTGCATTTCCAGTTAGAAGTCACATGATCTGTATTACCAGTAGTGAAAGAAAGTCTATTAAGACTCAAACACATGTCAGAAATTTTTTCTTACTTTTATAACATTTTTTTTGGTAGTGGCAAGACAAAAAAGCATTAACCATAATTTATAATCTTGGCTCAAATATAGGAACACACAGACACACACAGACACACACACACACAGAGAGGAGAGAGAGAGAGAGAGAGAGAGAGAGACTAAGAGTCTTAATCTTATGCATAGTCTATCTGATGCTAAGAGACATTTCCAGTTGGCAGACTTGAGTAGAATAGGTTAAGGGAAAAGAGCCCCAGGCAGAGAGACATCCAGTTAGGCGTTTGAGTTCCACTGGAACAAACTAGAAGCCAGAATGTCAAGAATTCAATCAATCATAGTGAAAGGAAGGTAAGATTCTGGAAATCAAAAAACAGAGAGAACTCTTCAAGGTCAATATGATGACTTAATCTTGATTTTCAACTTGCTAGATTTAGTATCACCATGGAAACATATCTCTGGGTGTTTCTGTTGATAGAGTGTTCATGCAGGTTTAACTAAAGGGTGAAGCCCCATCCTGTTCCTGACTGTGGGTGGTACCATCCCACAGGCTAGGGTTCTGGACTGACAAAAAGGAAAAGAGCAAGCTGAACATAAATGGCCATTCATCTCTTTGCCTCCTGATTATGAACACAGTGTGGCTAGTTGTCTCATGGGCCTGCTGTCTGACTTCCCTGCCATGATGGGACCTCAAGCTGTTATACAACAGAAAAGCCTTCTTTAAGTTGCTTTGTCAGATATTTTGCCACAGAAACGAATAAAGTAGCTGACACAGAAAACGTGTATTGATCTGTGAGGCTGTTGACATAGTAAACCTGACTATGTCGATTACAGTCTTTTAGAATTGGTTTGTGGGAGGAATGTTGAAGAGTTTAGAAATTTGTGCTAGAGAAACCCTATAAGCAGAGCTTAGTGAGCCATCCTGGGGGGAATGTGGAAGCCCAGGATGTAGAGTGCATTCGGTTATACATTAGAGAGCAATTATGTTATATTTTGGCCTCATCTTTGCTCATGTTCTTTACTTGGATGACACTAAATTAAAAGTCATGATAAACTAGTTTGTTTGTTTGATAAAATCTTACGTCAGGATAGCATTTAGGCTATGGTATGGCTACTTCTCAGTGTACTTACATGAAACTTTGAGAGAGAAAGCAGAAAAAACAAGAAAGGCAAGAAGCTTGGTGAGGAAAGGATTGTGAACACAAGAGATCTGAGCAAGGAAGGGTTGGACAAAACCCTATTACAAAAATGGGGAACAGAGCTAAACAGAGAATTCTCAACTGAGAAAACTGGAAAGGTTGAGAAACACCTAAAGAAATCCTTAATTATCAGGGAAATGCAAATCAAAATGATCCTGAGATTCCACCTCACACCAGTCAGAATGGCTAAGATCAAAAACTCAGGTGACAGCAGATGCTGGCTAGGATGTGGAGAAAGAGGAACACTCCTCCATTGTTGGTGGAATTGCAAGCTGGTACAACCACTCTGGAAATCAGTTCTGGCGGTTCCGCGGAAAATTGGACATAGTATTACCTGAGGACCCAGCTACCATTCCTGGGCATATACCCAAAATATTCTCCAACATATAACAAGGACACATGTTCCACTATGTTCATAGCAGCCTTATTTATAATAGCCAGAAGCTGGAAAGAACCCAGATGCCCTTCAACAGAGGAGTGATACAGAAAATGTGGTACATTTACACAATGGAGTACTAATCAGCTATTAAAAACAGTGAATTCATTAAATTCTTGGGCAAATGGATGGACCTGGAAAATATCATCCTGAGTGAGGTAACCCAATCTTAAAAGAATACACATGGTATTCTATCCACTGATAAGTGGATATTAGCCCAAAAGCTCTGAATACCCAAGATACAATTCACAGACCACATGAAACTCAAGAAGATGGAAGACCAAAGTGTGGGTGCTTCAGTCCTTCTTAGAAGGGGGAACAAAGTACTCATGGGAGCAAATATGGAGACAAAGAGCAGAGCAGAGACTGAAGGAAAGACCATCCAGAGACTGCCCCATCTGGGGATTCATCCCATAAACGGTCACCAAACTCCGACATTATTGTGGATGCTAAGAGATGTTTGCTGAAAGAAGCCTGATAGAGTTGTCTCCTGAGAGGCCTTGCCAGAGCCTTACAAATACAGAGCCAGATGTTCATAACCAACCATTACACTAAGTGTGGGGTCCCCAATGGAGGAGTTAGAGAAAGAACTGAAGGAGCTGAAGAGGTTTGCAACCCCATAGGAAGAACAACAATTTCAACCAACCAGACACCCCAGAGCTCCCAGGGATTAAACCACCAACCAGAGTACACATGGCTTCAGCTGCATATGTAGCAGAGGACGGCCTTATCAGGTATCAATGGGAAGAGAGGTCCTTGGTCCTATGAAGCCTGGATAGATGCCCCAGTGTAGGGGAATTGAGGGCAGGGAGGTGGGAGTGGGTGTGTGGGTAGAAGAACATCCTCATAGAAGCAGGGGGTGGGGAGATGGGATAGGAGGTTTCCAGGAAGGGGGGGGGGGCATGGTAAGGGGATAACACTTGAAATGCAAATAAATTTAACAAACAAATTAATCAATAAGAAGAAACCTCACACTCTTTACTGGGATAATAAAATAGGTCTCTGAGAGCAATAAAGAGTCTAACTTAAGGAAGTATAAATTCACATGGGTAGAGAGAGCCTAGGCTAGATCAAGAGGTAAGTGTGTACTTGCCATGGCACTCCAGTGGAGTCAGCCTGTCAGGCAGAGATGCCTAAAAGCTGTTCACGAGGAAAAGAGTTTCAAGGAAGCTCTCCTCCTGGAGTCTGACGAAAGCCAGCTCTCCAGTTGGGTCAGTTTGACAGGCGAAAGCCTGGAAGCTGCCCACGAGGAAAAGAGTTCCACAGAAATTCCCTCCTGGAGTTTGGCGTTTCCCCTAACCCATAAAATTAATTTTTCATTCCCGCGTTAGTCTAGTGTATGGATCCACGTGCTCTCTTTCAATATTTTCCTATCATAAGTGCCTTTTAAGATTGAATTCTGACATAGCTAAAGCCGTCCGCCAATGTTCCAACAATCCTAGTTCGTCCTTAGCAAGACCTTGGGCTTGGAATTCAGTACTGCCCCTGGTATTACACTATCTCTTTGAGTAAAAGTTAGGTCACTGCCCTTCACAGGAATTTACCATCACTAAGGAAGAAGGAAGTTTCAGACCAAAGGAGAAACCAGAATAGATACTTAGAACTGTAGCAGAGTTACACCCATACACACGTATTTACAATGGCCTAAGGGGAAGGTGGACTATACAAGAGACTAAAATAGGAACTATGGAAAGGGCGCGAAGCCCTTGACCCTGGCTTCTAAGACTAGTGAATCTTAGGTGGAGCCCTTGTTGATCCCAGCTGTTATCAATGAATTCTATCCCAGGTGGTTCCCATTAGACTTTTTGTGTTTGCATTCCTCTGTTTTAAGTAAGATTCCAGTTACCTCAATTGTACCTTGCGAATATGTCACCCAACTTCCTTATTGTCCTCTGCATAAAAAGTCTGATGCTCGAGTTGTAAAATGACACTCAGATTCCACACGAACTCTCCTGTGTGTGTCTGTTTGTCACTCATCCACACTTTGCCCACCCGTGTCGAGAGACCCCGTTCCATGCAGACACAGGGACCCAGAGGGTCTGCGGCATGTACTGTTAAACTTAATGATCAGAGTTCAATCCACAAGACCCACACTGTGGAAAGAGAGAACTGACCTATACACTTGTGACTATACACACAAATAAAAACATAATAAAAATTTGTGATTAATAAATGAGAGCGCTTGCCGGGCGGTGGTGGCACACGCCTTTAATCCCAGCACTTGGGAGGCAGAGGCAGGCGGATTTCTGAGTTTGAGGCCAGCCTGGTCTACAGAGTGAGTCCAGGACAGCCAGGGCTACACAGAGAAACCCTGTCTCGAAAAACCAACCAACCAACCAACCAAACAAACAAACAAACAAACAAAACAAATAAATGAGAGCGCTTGAACTGAGAATGTCACTAAAGAGATTCCTTGATAGAAAATGACTACCTATGGAAGTGTTTCCCTGGGGATAGCACCCAGAAACCACTCCATGTTCCAAGAGGACCAGCACATATCTCAAACCAGCTGAAGAACTTAGTAGTGTTGTTCGTGTAATACTGGTTTTGCAAGCATAAATGATAAAGAGGGAAGGAAATGTGGAGACTATTCTAAGGCTGGGGTTTGAGGTTAGGCAGTGTATTGATTGCAGGATCAGATTCCTTATAAGGAAGCGAAGAGATCAGTGAATGAAGCTGGGCTGATAAAGCCGATGCTGCCCTGAAGACCCCAGGATATAGGAGATGCTGTGAATGTGGAATGTCCACTGCGGAAAGTTGGCATGAAGTACAGCCAACTTGAGAGAGTCTACTGCAGGTGGCAAAGCTGGAAAGAGGGACTGCCCAGTCCCTTTGAGCTCACATCTCTCAACCACAAGCCCCAAATGCTGCACAGAATGCTGTATGCAGGATTTGTTGTTTGCTCTGTTGGGTTTCACCCTTGCTTTGATCTGAGGTTTTCATGACATGTTTCCATTTCTCCCTCTTGGAATGAAGTATTTATACCATGCTACTGTATATTATGAACATGCAGCTTGGTGTTTGTGTTTTACAGTGGCTTTTGGTAAAAGTTTTTGTTGAGTTTCAGAAGAGACTGGAGTTTGGTTTTTTTGAGCAGTTAATGACCTTGGAGAATTGTAACAATGAACTAAATGAAATTTTCATTATGAGATGAGCATGAGACTTTAGGAAGCAAGGGTGGAATGTTATGCTTGAAAAGTTGTGCTTTTGGACGTCAAATTGACAAGGGGTGGATATGTGATAATCTTGCCAGACTGATGCAGTCAAAATGCTTCTGGATGTGTCGTTGAGGTTGCTTATGGAAAGATTTAACTGGGGAGTGTAGACTCGCCCTGAGTATGGGTGGGGCCATCATGTGGGCGGGGCTCCTGTGCTGAATAAAGCTGAATGCAAATTAACTGATCATTTGCTTTCCCCTCTCTCTGCTTCCTGCTCTGTGACCAGGTGCCTCACAGTCCTGCAGTGTGACTTCTGCGTCAGTATGGCCCTGTGCCCTGGAACTATGCTCCAAATAATCCCTTCCTTAAGTTACTTATGCTTTGTCACACGGATGAGAAAAGTAACTAAGAGTCCATAGAGACAAATGTCTGGGACAAAGGACAGACACCAGGAGGAGAAGCTGCCATTGAAGTGTAGGTCCCCTTGAGACCTTCTGTCACCTCACCTGCTGCTGTGAAACCCCATAGTCTACTGGAATGAGAAGGGTACCAACAGAGACCAGGGAAAGGAAACTAGCAGGGCATTTCTTGCTAGGTTCAGCCTAGTGCCAAAGAGGCAGCAGCAAGTATGAACAAGTCTTTGAGGATATCTGTAATTCCATGAGCAGGGTTGGCCTTATAGATTTCTTATTAGGAAATTCCAATGTCATAAAAGAGATACTAGAAGCTGAATCCCGGACCAGGGAAGTTGCTTCTGGCTAGGAAAGATTAAGATCTGGACTGCAATACCTAAGAGGAAAAAAAGAAAAAAAAAAAAAAAGGAGGAGAAGCTGACTCACGTGGACAGACAGACAAGAAAAGCTGAGCAGCTGGCACCGTCTGTAAAGGCTCTGACACTGGTTACTGAGGCAGAGGCTGGGGAAGGAGGTCCAATACTTCTCCATGGCTCACTGGAAACTTGCTGTGGACAGCAGCTTAGCTTCAGCCTTTCTTTCTGTCAGGGAGTAGCTCTTAGTGAAGGACCAAGCTTAGACATCACCACAGTTTCTCCACACAGGTAAGTCTGTCCTTCTGATGTCTACTTGTAGATCATCATATATTTGAATTTTTTTTTATCACGTTATGTGTATGGATGGTTTATCTGTGTATCACATGCACGGTACATGTAGAATCCAGAGGAGAGTATCATATCCCCTAGAACTGGAGTTACAGATGGTTGTGAGCCACCTTGGGAGTACTGGGAATCAAACCTGAGTCTTCTGGAAAAGCCAAAATTGTTTTTAACCTCTGAGACCTCTCTCTAGCCCTGATATTATCTATATTTTTAATGGGAATAATGTTTCTCCATTTATACATAGGAATGTAAATGAATGAAAGAATGAGTTCAGAATGTAGCTATGGACAAACCAAAAGGCTCAGTGCTGTTTCAAACTACGCCGTTCTTATCCTGGGATGTGAGAAAACAAGGAGGTGGGCTGGAGAAATGAAAGGACTCCCTGTAACTCCTCACAGTAACTTTTCTCTCCACCTTCCTGCATCTTAGATATGAATAGACAGGTGTGCTAAATGTAAAGACAGAATGCGCTATCTTAACAATTCAAGAGTTTTTGCTTAGCATTCCTATAAATTCTTGGAATGTCTTGCTTTGAGCAAATCCAAATCTGGTTTTCTGTTTTCCATTGCCCAGAAGGGTCAGGCACTCAACCCATAGCTGCATCTCTGCTGCTGTGCAAACAAGCTGCTCTTCTTTTACTCTTGAGGCAGGGAGTGGGCCAGAATAGCCTGGGCAAAGGAATAGCCTGGCATAAAGGCTCCAGCACTGATGGAAGATTTGCTCTCAGGACTGTTTTTTTCCCCTATTGTTTGTACCCAAGAGAAAGATCCCTTCTCAATGTGAAGTGAATAGCTACTTGGGACTTTCTAAGAATGTTTTTCCCCTATCAGACCAAATCTAGAGTATTCTGCGGCTTGACAGGAATACCTAGTGGCTTCTTTTCTCTTGACATTCTCATGGTACAGGGTGAGCATGAAAGGTCAGGAACCAGGACCCCCTCGGACTCTACAGTTTGCTCCCCTAGCTGCAACTGTTCTCTCTCTTAGCGGGGCTACACTGGAAATTCCCTGAGTTTTTACTCATTTACATAGTGGACTCTTTAGTGAGAGGAATTAACTCTTTAGATGAAGCTTTGGAGTCTGATTTTACATTTTCCTCATTATTAGCACCCTTCAGGGCAATTAACATGAGGCCTAAGTATTGCAGGGGTATTATCCCTTCCACCTTTTAGTGAGCTGCTAATTTAACTTCCCTTAGGGAGACCAGCTCCCTTTCCTTCTTGTACAACTGGAAGAATTAGAGTCTTTCTAAATCTCCATTCACTAGCCTGTAATTTGGAGAAAGAATTTGTCACAAATCTCATTGTGTACAATGACTAGTGACATACATGTACAAAGTACGTGTGCTTTTTGTAGGACAATAAACAGATGCTTGATGGAGGAGAGTTGAAGAGTTTCAGACCAGACCATGATGAACTCTGTCTTCAAACTCGCTACATTGTTGTACTCTACTCAGAGATTTGGGGTTTTAAGAGAAGAAGGGATTCTGTGGATCCTATTGTTTGTCTAGGACTGGCGGCCATAGTTCCGGGATGTGTCCCCACATGACCATATCTAGTCTATGTTAATCGGTTAATTATGGTGCTCAGAATTAAACCCATCCCAGGTTTTTGTCTGTGCTAAGCAAGTGCTTTACCATTGAGCTACATCAACTCGCCTCATTTTGAGACAGAGACACACTGTGCAGTCTCAAAACCACCATCCTTCTGACTCTATTTCCCAAACATTGGGATTATGTAATGCAAAAAGACAGGGCACTTTGTCCTTTCAAGCATCCTTGTTTGCTTTGTCGCTGTAGCTGCCTTTTACCAGTTAAACCTGGGGGAAGAAATAATAAACATTTATCGCCTAGTCACTCTGTGTAAGTCCCGAGGCTGGGAGATGATGTTCAGTCTAGGACACAAAGCAATACAGGAAGCTGTCTAGGACAAAACAGCTGGTAAGTAGTTAGGGATGATTTGATCTCAAGGCCTTAGTTGAGCCTTAATGATGATGCTGAGTTGTGTCTCACCACTGGGATAGAACAAACTCATGACTTCCTTTAGACAAGGTAGAAGAGTATAAAGAATGGATGTAGACTGAGATCATATGGCTACTGCTTACTGGCCTCCTAGATATGACCATGGCCACCACATCTAGAAATGTTTGATTCTCTATGCTCCGTGTTTGTTCTTTTTTCAAAATTATTTCTTTAAAAATTGTGTAAATTGTGTATGTTCAAAAAAAAAAAAAAAAAAAAAAAGCCGGGTGTGGTGGCGCACGCCTTTAATCCCAGCACTCGGGAGGCAGAGGCCAGCCTGGTCTACAAAGTGAGTTCCAGGACAGCCAGGGCTATACAGAGAAACCCTGTCTCGAAAAACCAAAAAAAAAAAAAAAAAAAAAAAATTGTGTATGTTCACCTACAGACACCTGATTTTTTGACAAAGAAGCCAAAACTGTACAAAGGGAAAAAAAGCATCTTCAACAAATGGTGCTGGTCTAACTGGATGTTTGCATGTCATGCTGGTCACCCAACAACTGGAGTGGGGGCTTACCCTGACTACCTGTGGACCCTGTTCCCCTAACGGGGGTGCCTAGTCCTGCCTTAGTGGGAAAGTATGTGCCGCCGTGACTTTAGGTTCTAGGGTGGGTTGGTACCTCCAACTTCTCAGAGGAGAAGGGGAGGAGTAATTGGGGGAGGGGCCGTGTGAAGGGGGATTGGGAAGAGAAAGGGGCTATGATCAGAATATAAAGTGAATAAGTCAATAACTAATGGGAAAAAGCCCCCCTCCCTCTCCCACTCTAGTATTGTACATAAACATATGTGTATGTTGAGACCAGATGTTGACATTGGATATCTTCTTTTGTTTACCCTCCACAATACTCTTTTGATGCAAGGTCTCTTGCTGGGCTTTTAGAACCACTTAGCCAGACAGGTAGCCAAGAACCTTGAGGATCTGCTTGTCCCCACCTCCAGTGCTAGGGTGACAGGTGACAGCATGCCTGTCTTTTACACAGGTGCTCAGGATTCAAACTCGGGTTCTTGTGTTCAAGTGGCAGGCATTCTAGGAACTGCCGTCTCCTTAGCCTCCCTCCCAGTGCTTTATCTGTAAAAATGAAGTACCACCCACCTCTAAAGACTCATCTTTGAACAAAACAGCATCATATATAGTAAAGTGCCTTGAACTTTATACAAATAACCAAGGAGAAAGCATGCTAAAACAGCAATCATTTTATTTCATTTGAAATTTATCATAAATGAGAGTAAAACATATTTTGCTGAATGGCCCTATCAGTGACTCGTCTGAATTTTGCTTCATAGAAAGGGACTCCAGTCTCAAATACAATCCTTTTGCTGGTTAAGGGTGATAATTCTAAGAATCTTTAAAGAATCATGAAACCCTTTTAAAAGCACAAGTTGATGAACAAGATAAGCATCTATATTATTTCAATAAAGTTTTAAAAATAAATTAGATTTCCAGATTATCTTCTTTTCACTTGGAAATTAACTTGGCTAAAGGCACTAGATACTTACTCTGTTTTTTGTTTTTGGCTTTTAGACTCCTGGAGAATCTTGTTGCCCATTTTAAATAACTCATCTCCTTCATCTGTGATACTTTTCTTGGCTGGGTTTTTGACTATATGGGGACAAAAAGAAAAAAAAAACAATATTATTTCTATTTTTAAATTTTGGGAAACATTGTGGTGACACTGTGCTAGCATTTTGTTTTGAATTTTGCTACTTATTTATTACTTATTTAAGTATTTGCATTTTAAGTAGAGTGTTTGGTACTATTCCTGGCTCAGGGGCCTGGAAGATACAGGAAAGAGATGCTCACAATCGAAGGAGAAGAGGTCCCAGCCTAAGAAAATGATCTGGGTTGCTGTAAGCAGAAGGTGAGGGGGCTCCTGATATACCCTAGACAGAGGTAGGATCTTAGGCACTGTGTTCTTAGCCCTGGCCACCAATGACTCCCTTATCAGTGTCACTTGGTCCATGTACTTAGAGCCCTGAGGCTCTACAAGGACATGGGCAGCGGGATGACCATCTCCAGGATGACCAGAATAGGTGTAGGAGCTGAAGAGGCAATCTTCTTGAAAAGTTTTCTCTGTGGTAGGTTTCTGCCACATTCTTCTTGAGATGCTGAGGAGATACATGAACTGTCAATAATAACTTGCCTAGTTTGGGGGGTGGGTCTTGGCATCAATTTTATGAGCCTCAAGAAAAAGAAAGGAATATTTTCCTAACATTCATGTAACACTAATTTTTTTTTTTAAATAATCACTATCACTTAGGTTTTGGAAAAGGAAAACTAATTAGTGAGACTCCTAATTCTCCACTCTTCAACTCTCTTCTCTCTCTCCTTTGTCTGTCTGTCTGTCTGTCTGTCTGTCTTTCTCTGCTCTGTGTGAGATCTTTCTCCCTCTGCCTCCAAGTCTATTACACCACACAGTGGAACCTGATTGGGAAAATAGAGCCTGAAGCCTTTTCAAAGGAAAGGCATTTGGGATTTGAAGCCTCATTAATAAATAAGATCACAATGAACTCTAAATGGCTCTTTTTCTTCTCCCAGACAAGATAACAAGAGTTGTCTATTTAAAAAAAATAGAAAAGAATAACCAAAAAGTAAATTTAACATTATTTTGAATGCTTCAAGTTATTCAATCAATTCAGAAACACCAGGCATTTTAGCATCTAATTTCTGCTTTGAGTTATATCTTTTTTTTTTTTTTTTTTTTTTTTTGGTTTTTCGAGACAGGGTTTCTCTGTATAGCCCTGGCTGTCCTGGAACTCACTTTGTAGACCAGGCTGGCCTCGAACTCAGAAATCCGCCTGCCTCCGCCTCCCGAGTGCTGGGATTAAAGGCGTGCACCACCACACCCGGCTGTGTTATATCTTATCTATACTCATGATTAAAAGGAAAAAAGTAATTAGGTAGAAACTGACTAATATGTGTGGAATAGCAATTGTTGACATTAACATGCTTTCAAAGCATAAGCATACATTCTGGAAGATTGGCTATATTCCTCCCCAGGGCTATTGCTTTTATTAGTTTTTTTTTTTTTTTTTTTTTTTTTTTTTTTTTTTTTGCCTTCCCAAACATATTGAACTACATATTTTCGTTACTATAGAAGGATTCAATTTTCAGATAAAGTTATCTTGTTGATGCTTTAATTTTGTACTTATGATTTGAAGGTTTCCAAATTTGAGGAATGCACAGTAAAGAAATGATGTCAGGAGGCATTCTGAATTTGATGTGAGTGAGATAGGCTAGACAGACATGGAAAAGACGACAGGGTGAGGACGGAGCACTGAGACCAACATGGTGCCCCAAGACAACCGCTCAATCTTCTGCTTTGTTATTATGAAATAGTGACATATCTGTCCATATCATCAACCTTTCAGAATCGTTCCCACCATGCATCTGACGTAATGACACACCAAAAAAAAAAAAAAATCTCACAGGAGGATGGCAAAGGGTGTGTGTGAACCTTATTCTTGGAGAACCACGACCCAGTCCTGGAATTACTTGTCTCCCCCCAAAACACATACACCTTCCTTTTAATTCCTCAGTAATTCTCTTTACTATCGAAGCTTGTCCATAAGAACTAGCTACCTAAAATCACAGGTGGTGTAACTCTAGAGAAACCTATAACTTCTCTTGAGGATATGTTTTTGAGCTAGAACAGAAAGACAGTGGAACATAAGGGGATATGGAAAGGTTTGAGGAGAGGCCCTTATTCTGGAGTCTGGTTGAAGTTTTCAGTAGCTGAGAATCAAGAATTAGAGTAGTTGGGTATGGTGGCAGACACCTTAAATCCAAGGACTTGGGAGGCAGAGGCAGGTGGGTCTCTGATTCAGGCCAGCCTGGACTACAGAGTGAGTTCCAGTACAGCTAGGGCTATAGACAACAACAACAACAACAACAACAAAGATTTAAAGCACAATTAACATTTGCTATGTCTTACATAGAGACAACATTCCTTTTATATATAGATATTTCAAATAACAATGTTGAAATAGCAATGAAATGTTCCTAATGTCTGAACACATATGGCCTTCAAATATGGCCTATCTTGCTCATTTCTGAGACATTTTCTGGGAAACAAATAAAACTATTAATTTGTGTTTACAGGGAAAACATTCTACCTTCCTATATGACATGGGTGAGCTTGAGTTTTAATTTATCAGGTATATTTCCATCCAGTGCACCTCTTGGAACCAAACAATGAACTCAGTGGTTGAAAAGAAAAAGGTTCTTTAACAGCTCTTTGAGATGTAACTTTGGTGGTGGCGACTGTAAAGACACCCAGTGTGACTGCCTCTTGAAAAGCTCATGTTCACACAGTAGGTGTATCATCTCCCTTATCAGAGCCTCTCTCTCCCTGGCTTAAATCTACAATGAAATATCTTGCATTAAACTCTAACTCTGGAATTTTCCCCCTGTGCCCGTATCTTCAAGGCTTTCCCCCACTTTCTCCTCTATAAGTTTCAGTGTCTCTGGTTTTATGTGGAGTTCTTTGATCCACTTAGATTTGACCTTAGTACAAGGAGATAGGAATGGATCAATTCGCATTCTTCTACATGATAACAACCAGTTGTGCCAGCACCATTTGTTGAAAATGCTGTCTTTCTTCCACTGGATGGTTTTAGCTCCCTTGTCGAAGATCAGTTGACCATAGGTGTGTGGGTTCATTTCTAGGTCTTCAATTCTATTCCATTGGTCTTCTTGTCTGTCACTATACCAGTACCACGCAGTTTTTATCACAATTGCTCTGTAGTAAAGCTTTAGGTCAGGGCTCTGCAAAGAGCTCAGGGTACTGTAGGCAGCTCTAGTATGGAGCACTGTCTCTGGCCTATACCCCACTGCTGCTGATGCTCTCTTATTCTGTAACCAATGACCCCGTCTTCCCCTGACCCCCCCCCCAATTCCTTACTTTGTATTTCATTCTTGTATTTAACTCTTGCTCTGACAGTGATGAGCACCTAGAAACACTGGATAAGGGGCTCTGTTGGATCTCTTAGTCTTTTAATATTTTTCCACTCTGTACCAGCAGCAAAGGACTCAAGGGGCCTTCCCAAGTTTGGCATTTTCTCAATGGCCAACCTGTAGGTACCTGTTCTGCTCTGCTTACAAACCAGCCTTACTTTTGAAAGGCGTTTTATACTTTCATTTTGCTACTGTGACAAAAATACTCTGACAACTTATAGGAGGAAAAGATTTACTTCAGCTTACAAGTTAAGAGTCTATGACTGAGGAAAGTCAGATTGGGGACTTGAAGCCGAAACCATGGCAGACTGCCATTGCTGGGTCATTCCAGAGTCATACGTAGTTAGCCTTCCTTTGTTTTAGGTTTTATGTGTTTTTATTTTATGTATATAACTGTCTTGCCTCTGTGTGTGGCTGTATGTGTATGCTTGGTGTCTGTAGAAGTCTGAAGAGGGTGTCAGGTCCTTTAGAACAGGAGTATAAGATGATTGTGAGCCACTATGTAGGTGCTGGGAATTGAACCTGGGTCTTCTGGGTGCTTTGCAAGAACAAGTGCTCTTAACTCCTGGATCATCTTTCCAGATTTTAGCTAGCTTTCTTATATAGCTGAGGACCACCTGTCCAGAGAGTGGTACCACCCAGAGTGGTCTGGATCCTCCTCCATCTATCAAGGAAATCAAGATAATTCTGAGTCCCTGGGTGTGGTGATGCATGCCTTTAATTCTAGCACTCAGAAGGCAAAGGCAGTCAAATTTCTGGGAGTTTGAGGCCAGCCTGATCTACAAAGTAAACTTCAGGAGAGCCAGCACTATACATAGACTGACTCTCTCTCTCTCTCTCTCTCTCTCTCTCTCTCTCTCTCTCTCTCTCTCTCTCTCTCTCTCTCCTCTCTCTCCTCTCTCTCTTTCTCTATCCCCCTCCTCTCTCTCTATTGTCTTTTCAGTTGAAGCTAGTCTCTGTCACATTGACAGTTAAAGCTAATTAGAACAAAATATTGGGAATGGGCTTCACAAACTAGAATGAGGAGTAGGTGTCCCAGGACTGTAAATCCAGTTCTGAGGGATCTGTGACACCCATCCTGACCTCCATGAGCAGCAGGCACACACATGGTGCACAGACACACATATAGGCAAAACACTCATACACAAAGTCTAAAATAAAATTTGAAAATTAAAAAAAGAGAGAATTAAGTGTACCAGGAGTCTACTTAAGATGGCAATGACTATGGAGCGTGTAGTAATTAAACTAATTGAATTTTATATTTCAGCATGTGTCAGAGACATAATGTGTAGGGAGGTTTTTGACATTTGTAACTTCCTTTTCTTAATTTCATTAATATATGTCTTAGATGACTCGAGTGTCAACCCCCTTTCCCAATGCACCTTCAGTTGGAGAGAAGGTCTTTGAAGAGATGATTCAGATGAGTCATGTATGAAAGTTCCCAATTCAGTATGCCTGGTGTTCTAATGAGAAGAAGAGACACCAGGGTGCACAGGCACAGACAGAGAAGAGACATGTCAGAGTGTGGGGCTTTCAGTGCTGCAGGAACTTCTAGGGCAGAGTCTTCTATCAGAGCCTAGAGTGTTCTGTCCTTTATTTATTATCAGTTAAAACTATAGTGCAAGCTGCATATGCCTTAAGGCATTCCTGTCTGCCACTTTAATCTTTTAAACCTATGTTCGTTAACCTTGAGCTAAGCACATCTCCAATTATGTCTATTTTCTTTCTTTCTTAAATTGAGTCTTTAAACTGAGCTTGTTAAGGAATGGACCTACCCCTCAAAGAATACACAGTCTCTGTAATATGAATTCTGTATTTTTTCTTTCCCTTTTCTGCTTTAGAAATATTGCCTATTACTTCCTAGCCTGCTGTAGGAATCAAGCTCCATTTTTTTTCATGTCTTAGTTATACTTATTTTGGCTCTGCATTTGTGAAAATGCTAGCCCATCGTGTTAGCTTGCAAAGAATTAGTCAGAAAATGACCTACTATAAGCCATGGACAGAGCCTTCAAATGACACCAAACCTGCCAGCACCTTGGTTTTAGACTTTGGGTCCACTGAGCTACAAGGAAATGTTATTTCTGTTGTTTAAGTCACTCGCCTCATGGCATTTTGCTATGACAGCACTAGGAAACTGAGATGCTCACCTTCCCTTTAGGAATGGACACACCCAGATCAGAGCACAGGCTGCCTGCCAGAGGCGGAGGGACTGTGGTTTTCCTCTGCCTCTCTAGGTCTGCAGCCTAGTGCTCTGACTTTGTTAGACAGTTGGATGGCCCAGTCACGCACTTCTACAAGGCTTGCTTTTTGTGATTATAAGTAAGCAGTATGGTTGGGAAGCCTCCCTGTATGTGGTAGGTCCTGGACCTAGGTCACCTTTCTGTGGATGATGAAAGCACTGGTCATCTTTGGCTCATACTGCTGACCCTTCAATTGCCAACTTTCCTAAATAAGTATGTTCAAGAGTCACATACATGTAAATACATCCTTTGTAAAGACCCTTAGTTGTGCCTAGCTCTCTTGAGATGCCTGTGCGGACTCTTGACCTGTGCTGCCTCCATCCTATGTCTCACACCGAAGCTCCATCTTCTCCCTGAATACTTTGCCCTGCTCTTTCCTTCGCCTTTTGCTATATTCTCCCTTTTTTATGTTTAACCTCAGTCTCTAAAAGCTTAACCTTCAGATTATAAATAAATACGTTTTAAGTTACCTAGAAAACATACAGAAGGCAATAACTTATTTCACATCTCAAGTTACGTTTACATCATGAATTATGAAAAGTATCATTGAGAATAAAAGAACTGATGGACAAGCCAGGAGTCCTTGAGTCTGACCACGAGTCAGGTGTATTGACAAGGTGATGGAGGTAGAAACAGACGATTCTTTCCTACAGCAGCAAAGCTGGCTCACGCTGACTGCTGTGTCCTGCCCACTAACTGCAGTTGCATTCAACAAAGATCAACTTCAGCCTCTGACTTTTCAGGATACACATCAGGAGAACTCTTCACACTCACCCTTATGCATGCCAAGAAGACAGAATATTGTCAAAGGAGGGGGAATAATGATCTGTTATTAAAAATAACATTGCATCCAAGAAAGAATGACTCAGCACAGGGTTTAGCAGATAGGATTAACTCAGACACACTTAAGAACAATACTGCTGCAATAATATACTTGATTGTCTACTAGTCATTGTCATCAAATCCTATGACCCCCATGGGTACAAGAGCAGTGGGTAGACAGTGTTAACCATGCAAATAAAATACTAACTCTCTTCAAGCATAAATGAAATAAGGACTCTGGCTTGAGATATAATTTACTATCTAAAACTCTAAATCTAGCTAAAAGAAATATATTTTATAAAATAAATAAGAATCAAGCCAATATATAGTAGCAGGTGTTAATACTTACAAAGCAGTTAGTTCTAGACAGTCCCCAGTGCTTATATTTACTAATTTTTTTTTTTTTCTGTAAGAAGGACTGTTATCATTCTTTGTTAGTGCTGAGGTGAGGTTAGTGTTAGTGATGAGTCAGGTAACCTGACCAAGGTCACTCAGCTGCTAGTCAACTCTGGGCTACACTAGGAGCTAGTGTAGCCAGTTCCTTTAAAAGACACAAGGTTTGAAACTTTGTGGGCCACATGTCTGGGCATCCACAACAAGAGGAGTTGCCAGACTGAATTAGCCACCACTTTGCAAGAATGGAATAAACTCCTTTATGTGTAACCGTGTTGACCTGGAAAAGTCTTTCGGCAAACAGTAGGAGAGATAATAAGGAGTGCCTGTTAAGTACCGGAAGAAGCAGATGCAGAGAGTTGTATTTAAGAAGTCTTTTTCTCTCCTGTCCCCAGTGTGGAAGTTTGGGATTAATCATCTGGAGCAGGAGATTTGAGAACCCTGAGACCAAGCTCCCTTAAGTTGGGTGTTTCCTTCTCACCCTTCCTCACAAAGACATAAGATTAATTTATCCCTTTCTGGAAAAGACCAGCTGAGTGACCTCTAGGCGACACCACTTTGACCTGAGACATAGTTTTTGAGGCTGATGCTTTGAGATCAAGAAGGAAAAGAGGTCTTTCTAGTGAGTGATCTGAGAGAGACATTCATTTTTTCGCTCTCAGCCTCTCTACTCACTGCGAAGTGTCTCTGGACCTTCATCTGGAACAAGTTAGATTGAGCAGAGGAAGATACTGAGGCAGATTTGATAAAATACTTTTTGGGTACCCAAAAGGGCAACCTTGGAGCAATTGTCACCTCAGGACTGTCCCAAGTAAAGCAAGATGATCAGGGCTTTCTACTCCTAGTCTGATGGCAGTTGGCAGTGACTCCCAGGGGGCAGCCATCTATATGCAGCTGTCTGTCTGGGAACACTGTCTTATTTAGAACTGGAAACTAAAGGCTCTCTGGAATTATGAATATGTCCTTCATTGAAGGGGTGTTTTCCTGGCACTTTTCAGTGTCTGTTGGAAATATCAAAAAGTCAATAAAACAGAATGCAAAATTTTAGATTGCAGAAACAAGAAAAAGGAACACCTGAACTAGATTTATATAAGTTGTGAAAATACTCTCCTGAGAAAGATAACTAAAAGGAATGCTGCTTAATCCCGTGGGAGTCAGGAAGGAACACAAGAGCCTGTAGATCCAGGCTCCACCCCTCCAGCACTCAGACGGGCTATTGATTTACCCAGCTAACAACTTAATAAGGATAATTACTTTTTTTAGATTTAATTTTATCTCAGAAGAAAGAATTAGCTGTTCAAGTCACAGTGTTAAGGTGCTCTGGGGGAAAATGCGCCATTTTCAGACAAGTCACGGCTATGAGAGCATTGTGTTCAACATCACTCAACATTGCTCCAGTGTGCTCTAGAAGCCCAAGGCTTTATTACTTTTGCGTGTCACCTATAATGCAGCGTACTTCAAAGAAAATTCTGAGTTTGAACTCAGTTCTGAGACCATGTACTAACTCTGCACAGAGACAAGTTGATACAATTTAATTCATCAAGTATTTATTCATTCGGAGTATTTGGCAGACACAGTGCCAGGAACACATCTTGCTTTTAAGTAATGGGGATACAACTGCTCTTCATTATAGTTGAGAAGCTCTGGGTTAAAGAACAATTGGCAAGATGGAGAATGAGTCATTGTTGCTTTCAAAGTGTGGAAACCCATATGCATGTTCTAGAGACTTCAGCTGGATGCTGATCGTTTCCATTTCTACAATAGAAGCATTTTGAGGTGAGTTAGGCTAAGTCTTGTTTTTCTTTTTTGGTGTACTCGGAGGCCTGGGAAAATGCAGTTATTCAGAATACCTATAGCTCATTGCCAAGATGACATTTCATGCACAGAAATGTTAGGGTATAGACCGAATAGATCAGAATTCATCAAGGTTCACAGTGAACCAGTAATCATGCATAACCCCATGTTATTACTTCATTTCTAAAGCTTGTGAAGTTCAAATTTTCTTATTAGAGAAGATGTTACCTCAACAGCTTTCTTTCTTTCTTTTTCTTTTTTTTTAACTCCTGATGCCTGAGTAGTGTTTTTATTGCTATATGCAGTTATGGGGAACACAAAGTCATAAGGGTCAGTTTATGTGTTTGTAGGTGAACTGGTGCTGCTATGGTTATCTGCAGAATCCAAAACTTAACAGTGATATAATCTGTTATGTAGCTATTGCTGGCAGAATTTCACATTAGTGATATATATATATACCAGAGACCCTCTGCCTTCATCAGCCTGCCTATGAGTGCCTGTAGGCCTGTCTCTCCAAGAGGCCAGTGTGCCTGTCTCTATGTGTATATCAGTGCCTGCCTGTGTGTGATGGTGTGTGTCTGGGTATTCTATGCACTGGCTTTTTTTTCTGACTGAAAAGGCATGATATATATCTGTCTATGACTCCTTGCAGTCCCCTTAGCCTCGTTGTCTCCAGTGACCCTCTTTGTCTCTTGGAATCACCTCACACCCATTGAGTCACAGCAAAATGTAACCTCTTCTTGAGTTGTTCTAAAAGAACATTTCCTTTATGAAACGAGTCTGAGATTGCAGACTTAAGATTTCACAGAGCAGAAAGAGAGGCTGATGTATTCCAGGGATTAAAATCGCTTCTTTGGTCATTTGAGACATGGATGATTTAAAAACATGACGGGATCTCCCTGTTTTGGGGTTCGTTTGATTTAGTACAACCATCACCTTCCTGGCTCCTAACATTGCCCCGTACTTTTCTTACCTTCTCACAAGCAGGGAGGGCTCAGGAGGTGGGCGTGGCATCATACATCTGTAATGCTACTCAGGAGGTGAAGGCAGGAGGATGGAAAGGTCAAGATTATTCTCTCATCCTGCTGCATAGGGAGTTCTAGGCCAGCCTGGGATACCTGAGACCCCAACAAACAAACCAACAGAGTCTCATCAGCATGACTGTCTAAACACGTCCAGACAAGAATAACAGTAATAGACATGCTAATAAGAAAAGGGGAGAAAGCTCTATACAGAGAACTGCAGGCAACAAAGGTATGAAGAGAGCAGGAGAAAGAGTTTTCCACAGGGAACAACCCACCAATTGCTTATTTAATACCAACTGATCAGCCTTGAAAATGTATACAAGTAATGTTACATAGACTGAGCAGGTTGTGTTTATGTACCACACACCACACACCACCACCACCACCACCACCATCAACAACAACAACAATAACACTGCCACTTGAATTTTTAAAAAGAGGCCATGAATTTGAAAGAGAAGGTCTGGAGAAAGAAGAAAGAGATGAGAGGATTGATATTATAAATCTCAAAAATTAAAAGCACAAATAACTCGAGGAGCTTGAGGACGCTTATGGAAGAGTTGGGAGAAAGAGTGAGGGACCCAGAGAGGACAAGAACTCCACAGGAAGATGGACAGAGTCAACTAACCTGGACCCTTCGGAGCTCCCAGAGACCGAATCACTAACCCAAGAGTGAGCATAGGCTTGACCTAGGCCCCCTGCTCATATGTGGGCCTAGGTAACAGAAGTTTTCCAGGGAGACCTCTATCCAGGCTGGGTGGGAAGGCCCCAGCCAGGGAAGTGAGTGTAGGCAGGGAGACAGATGCAGCCTCTGCTATGCCTTCTGCCTTCGGGTCGCTTGGTAATTCCGAATCTGGGTTGGCGAAAAGCCAACAATCCAGTGAGGGGCAGGGCTTTTCGGGAGAGAAGATCTCTTCCCAAGTATTACAGCTCTTGGAACAAAAGGGTCAGACAAAGGACTAGCATTTCTTTAATTCCCTGCATGACTCTCCTATAGATGGTTCTGGCAGTGATTTAAGAGTTTGACAGCAAGCCCCTCACATTGGCTTGGGCTGAGAGTTTGGGGGAAACCTTATTTGCACATGAGAGGGCTTGGTGCTATTCCTAAGTGGCTGATAGCCACGCCTCTCCTGTGAGGGTGGTGGGGGCGGGAACTCAGACAGGAGCCAGGGTCCCAGGAGACATGAGAGAACTCCTTCCATTCCATGTAAGTGAATTATCACTACGGGGTCCCAGGGTTCAAGATGTAGCCTCAACTGGAAATCAGGCTGTCTGCAGGTAGCCCATTGCCCCACACTCATATGTAACAGATGAGCAGCTTGGTCTTCACTTAGGCCCCCAACCAACAGCAGGGGCTGCTCCTGAGCCTGTATCCCATACCCCTAAACGACAGCCTTGTCTGACCTCAGTGGGAGAGGGTGTGCTCCCACTGAGTCCTGCATTGACTGTAGAGGTGTTGACACACAGAGAGGAACTTCCCTTAAGAAAGGGAAGGGGGACCGGGCAGTGGTGGCACACACCTTTAATCCCTGCACTTGGAAGGCAGAGGCAGGTGGATTTCTGAGTTCGAGGCCAGCCTGGTCTACAGAGTGAGTTCCAGGACAACCAGGGTTGCACAGAGAAACCCTGTCTCAAGAAAAGAAAGAAGGGGAGGGAAAGAGAGAGAGAGAGAGAGAGAGAGAGAGAGAGAGAGAGAGAGAGAGAGAGAGAGAGAGAGAGAGAGTCAGAGAGAGAGAGTCTATGTATAGTTCTGGCTCTCCTGAAGTTTACTCTGCACATCAGGCTGGCCTCAAACTTTCAGAAATTTGCCTGCCTTTGCCTTCTGAGTGCTAGAATTAAAGGCATGCATCACCACACCCAGGGACTCAGAATTATCTTGATTTCCTTGATAGATGGAGGAGGATCCAGACTACTCTGGGTGGTACCACTCTCTGGACAGGTGATCCTCAGCTATATAAGAAAGCTAGCTAAAATCTGGAAAGATGATCCAGTAGTTAAGAGCACTTGTTCTTGCAAAGCACCCAGAAGACCCAGGTTCAATTCCCAGCACCTACATAGTGGCTCACAATCATCTTATACTCCTGTTCTAAAGGACCTGACACCCTCTTCAGACTTCTACAGACACCAAGCATACACATACAGCCACACACAGAGGCAAGACAGTTATATACATAAAATAAAAACACATAAAACCTAAAACAAAGGAAGGTTAACTACGTATGAGAGAAAGAAAGAGAAGGGGGAGAAACTTGCATGAGGGGGTACTGGAAGAGCTGATACTGGATTGTAAAGGGAATAAGATAAATTTTGTGGGGCGGGAGGGGATTAGAAGCAGATGTTTGCCCACTTTCTATCCATAAATGCTTATTAAAACAGCTTCACAAAGACATGCATGCGGCTCACATATTTCAGCAAATAAAATCTTTGCAACTTCATCACATTTAGACTTCTGGCTGGCTGATCTGGTAAATACTATTCTGGAGATTTATAGTGTACTTCTGTGAGTTTTTGGCTCTAAATTTGGCCCTGTCCCACCAACTTCTGCAACGAGAGATTGGGCAAAAGAGTATAAGACAATGAATTAGTTTGTATAGTAAAGAGTTTGAACTAACAGTTCAAAATGGCCACAGTTCATTGTTTGCTTTTTTTCCTTTGTTTTGTGGGGTTAGGGGATTGAATCCAAAGCCTTGAGTAGTAAGAACCTTCTCTCCTACTGAGCCACACTGCCCTTTATGGTAAAATTTATAGGTATAAATCTTTTTTTTTTTTATACATTTAATTCTTTAGTGAATGTGCCCCTAGTGCTCTTACATACTAAAGTGCATATATGGAGATCCAAGAACTTCTTAGAAGTCTATTTTCATCTTTGATCGCATGGGTTCCAGGGATTCAACTCAGGTTGCCAGTGCCTTTAAAACCATCTCACTATCTCACTGACACAACTCTTAAATGTAAAATCAACAATTGTGTGGAGGCTAGAGCTATAGCTTGATGGTAGAGTACTGCTTCAAATGTTTCGTGATTGATCTCCAGCACTGGAAGCAAACAAACTTCGAAGATGTAAGGAGTAGAGAATAGAGGCTTGATGGCCAACTAGTGTGTCATCTTGCCTTGACTACAGTCCCCAGCTCTTCAAATACTATCCTAGTTGTTACTGTGAAGACATTTTGTAGATGTGTCTAAAACCAGTATCAAAAAGGATCATCTGGGTTGGTCTGATTTAATACATTTCGGTACCTTAAGTGTGAGACCAAGGCTTTCCTAATGAAAACCAGAAACGGGATGGAGATATGGTTCAATGGTTAAGAGTGTAGACCGCTCTTAAACTGTATGCCAGTTTAGTTTCCAGGACCTACTAGGTAGGTCATAACCACCTATATAACTCCAGCTCCAGGGAATTCAATGTTTCTGACATCTGTGGGCACCTGTACTCAGACACATACATAAACACTTAATTTAAAAAATATTTTAAAATATTTTAAAAGGAAAGAAAAGCATCAAGACACCAATCCCAAACTAACTAACTAACTAACATAGCCATTGGACTGGGACAAGCATGCCAGACCCTAGTCTTGAGGACTTTAAGTGTCCCAGGATAGCTCTGAATGCAAGCCAACACATTTGTAGATGACTGTCACATTACATCAGAAGGTTAAACATGCCTGCTAGCCAATGCCTTTCGTTTATGTCTACAGGTTCCAGTTTGCTTTTCATGACTGTCTCCTCTATAGAGCTAGCTGGCTTACCCAGCTAGCTCCCATAGTCATGCGAAGGAACTCTTTACAATAAATCCTTTGGTACATGTCTGTGTTTCCTACTGATGTTTTTCCTGGTTGATGCCTGACTGTGTTGCTTAGTCCTTTCTGACACACAGGGTAGTCTTTCCTTTCCCTTTTGCCTTTCATCCTTTCTCCCCCAGCCTCTTCCCCACCCCAACTTTCCTTTTTTCTCTTCTTCTCTTGAGACAAAATTTCTATATGTAGCCCAGATTGACCTTAACTCCTGGTCTTACTGCCTCAAGCCATCTGAGGTCTTGGATGACAAGTATGGGCCACTTGGACCACACAGCTGGCTTGGCTTAGTACTCTTAAGTGAGAAGAACATTTAATTTACTATGAATATGTTATGCTTTGTTAGTGCGATCTGGTGTCAGCAACAGTAAGAGTGTGTTCTGCTGGATTTGGGATACCACAGTTATTAAATCCAACTCCACCCACCATAAATTTACACTGACCAACAGGAGATGTCAAACGATTAAGATTATTGTGGGTTCCATGTAAGGTAAGAACTTTATAAGAAAGGAGTGTATAAAAGAGTAACCAAGACCTTGTATGACCCAATGGCTTATCTTAGATACTCAGGTGTTCATGTCATCTTCTCGGAACACCAACCAAAGACGTGAGACTAGATGACCTCTGTCATTTCACTTTTAGTATATCATGTGCCAATGGAAACCTTCATCCTTCTAGTTCATGTGCAATTTGCTTGCCTGAAAAGCCAGCATTCTGCATGCCCCCTGATTCTCATGAACTTCTTTCTACAGTTTCTATTTAGGTTAGGTCAAAAGATGACCACAGGGAATATGAACAGTAGGCAGATAATGACATAAGGGTATTTACTCCTGACTTGTCAATCTGTGTCTCTGTAGCTTGGCTTTGTCTCTTGATCTAGGGTCACAGTTCCATCACAGAACCTTCTCGATGAACCTCTTGCTTGCTTTCTCAATTCCAGGAGTCATGACTGTCCTGAGGTCCCTGGGAGCCTTGAGATGTGGTAATGTTATTCCTGTTACTAGTCTGTCAGAGATTTATGCTTACACTCTATCCTGTGTTTAAACCCTTAGAAAAGGCCCCTGTTTTCAACTTTTCTCAACTGACTCTGTTGAAAAGTGCTGTTTTCAGGTTCCATCTGGAACATTCTTTCAGCTGAGCAGCAAACCAGACTTTTGTGGGTAAATATGGGGCAAAATACTGTTGACATTAAGATTTGGGGGATTTAAATGGCTTTGTTAAAGTAGGACTTTCAGAAGAAGCCCAGTCTGGGGTCAATAAGAAACCTTCTAGCCTCTAAGTGGATAGCTTCCTCTGGAATCCACTGCTCTTGGTTTCTGCCTATTCCTATTATTAGCAGTGGCTGATTTTCTGTATCTTCTTCTAGCAGAAGGATACATTCCTCATTTCTGTAAAGCTTATGAAGGGATAGTACAGCTTATAAAATGAGGTCCCCCCTCCCGGAGCTCCCGGGGACTGGACCACCAACCAAAGAGTACACATGGAGGGACCCATGGCTCTGGCTGCATATGTGGCAGAGGATGGCCTTGTTGGACATCAGTGGGAGGGGTGGCCCTTGGGCCTGAGGGTGTTTGATGCCCCAGTGTAGAGGAATGTCACAGAAGGCAGACAGGAGTGGGTAGATGGGTGGGGGAGCACCCTCATAGAGGCAGGGTGATGGGATAGGGGGTTTCTGAAGGGGAGTCCTGGAAAGGGGAAAACATTTGAAATGTAAATAAAGAAAATATCCAATAAAAAATAGTAAAAAATAAAAATAATAATAAAATGAGGTCTCTCATGTGCACTTGGCACCAGTGGTTTGAGTAGGCACCAGGAATGAATGTATGCTGGTGGTCTGGAGGACAATGATACGTCTCTGAAATCAAGTCTGACTTCTCAAAACATGAATCTTTACGTCTACTGCATCCACAGTGGCTGATGCTGGGAGAATAAAAGTATTTTCCATTATTTGTTCTCCTTCAAAACTTTCAAGTATATTTTGGTGCTTAGCAAATTATGCAATGTTTATCATATAGTTCTGTGTCTCCTCAAAATCATTAGAGAAGCATGTGAATAAAAAACCATTTTTTTTTTCAGGGAATGCCTGACTTCATAACCCAGCCTCACCTCAAACATTCAATTCTCTAGCTAAGCACTCAGAGCCAGAAAGGTGCTTCCACATTGCAACTCATTATCAAAGGAAGTCAGGGCAGGAACCTGAGGGCCCGAAGGCCACGCAGGAGTGCTGCTTACTGCCTTGCTACATATGGCTTGCTCAGCTTGTTTTTTTATGGAACCCAGGACCACCAGCCCAGGAATAACACCACCTCTAATTGGTTGGTATCAATCACTGATGAATATGTGGTTCTACAGGCTTGCCTATAGCCTGATCTTATGGACGCATTTTCTTGAGTTTTCCTTCTGTCAGATAACTTTAGCTCCTGTTAAGCTGACATAAAATTATCCAGTATTACCTTCCAATGTAGGCTGAAGCCCAAAGGTTCTCTAGAAATCCCCCAGGCCATGGAGCCTGCTGAGGCATCCAGGATCATGGACTGAGTATCCCCACATTCCCAGCCTCTCCAGGGTAAAAAAAAAAAAAAAAAAAAAAAAGCCATTGTTCCATACCCAGACCAGTGGTGTAAGTTAATTGAATAAATATGCTATCAATCTGTATTCACCCTATTGGTTCTGTTCCTGTAGAGAGCTTTAACTAACACAGTTGCATAAGTGTCTTGGTTTCCTATTTCATAAGAAAGCCCCTGTTGGGAGAACTCATGTGTAGTGGGATGGGGATGGTGTATATTAGGAGGGCCAATACAGGCTAAGTAAAAGGCAGACCATATTTCTCCATTAAAAACTGACAGATAAATATTGCAATGCATATGACATATTTTAAATAAGTGTAGACATGTACACATTTTTTATAGTATCACTGAAAACTGATATTCTTATAACTTCCTCCTCTATATTGGCTGCCAAGTATCTATTTAAATAACATGTTTACAGAATAGAAGTTTATATATATATATATATATATATATATATATATATATATATATATGTATCTATTATACAGAACTGTGCATTGGGCTTAAATAAAATGTTGAAAATAATTTTTAAACTTTATGCTGGAGGTTATATGAAAGTTGGAATGTGAGCATGTTGGGAAGATGTTCAAGAGGGAGTAGGAGAGGGATAATAGAGGATATAGTAGGGTAAATATAATCAAATCAAAATCCTTTACACACACACACACACCACATGACATTGCCAAAGGATAAAAATTTTTAAATGATAGAAATTTTTAAAATTTAAAAAATTTAACACCACTTAAACTTTGCACACAAACTCTACAGAGATCATATTTTTCTAGAATCTTCTTTTCTGTTAAGAAGTCAACTACAAAGCATGTGTGCTTTTGCTAGGAAGACTTACGTTACCAGCACAGAACAAAACAGGCATTATATTCATTTTGATTTCCTTTGGCACAAGAGGGTTTCTGTTAGCAGTGTAACTGATAAGGACCTGTATAATTTTAGAGATTTTTCTCCCATGAAATGTAATTACCTGTTATCATTATCCTGAATTCTTAGTTAAAGCTCCAGAGTAGGAGCTGACAGAACATGACACTGTTGTGTGTATAAATATTTATAACCATACCCTGTGCTTTCTCAGAAGCAGCCCTAAAATGTCATTTGTGGTTAGTCAGTTCTTTTAGTGTCAAGTGTGAGAACATTCTACTCACAGTAGTTTTGATTTCTCTTCAGGAGATTCTTATTTTGAATTCCTTTTATTTTTAACTTATGTTGATGCTTCTTTTTTTCTAAAGGATTTTCTCTTTTATTGGTTATTTTATTTGCATTTCCTTGTTCCAGTAGATACAATAAAAATTGCTTGACTTTGCTCACTGATACCTACAAAAAAAAAAAAGGATTTCTGTTCATTTCACTCATGTGTGACTTTAAAAGGAAACAGGAAGGTTTAAAATTTCCCATTTCTAAAACAAACACAAGTTTAGTGCAAGTGCAACCCCACCTGTTGCTTTTTGAATATCAAAATGACGTATGGATGACATATGGCTTACTGCACTTAAAGAACCCATAGTGTATGAAAGGAACCCTTTCAAATCTGTTATATTATTATCTGAACTATGGAGCCAAATACTAAAAGCTAAATGTTATAAATAAAGTAGAAGGCGAATTTAACCAGTTTACTCTTCCCCTGCTAAGTTGTCATGGTGATATCAATTGTGTGAGCTTAAATAAGTGGAGAAGATTCTGCCTCACATGTTACAACAAATATATAAGGAACTGTCACAACCTTTAAAAAATGTAAAAGAGATCTTTCCTTGGTATATGTTTTAGAAATTACCTAATTAACCTACTTGAATTAAAGCTATAAGTTTTTAAAGTGTGTGTACATGCAGTTTGTTTTGAATTGTTCAAAAATAATAAAGATTGAAAAAAGAATTTTAAAAGCTTATGAAGAAAAATCTATTAATATCTTTTCCAGAACAAGTGACCTGAGACAGGTATAAACTTCTCTTGTCGGTTAGTACTTCTACAAAGGGTCAAGTTATTCTTTTGATTCTTTTTCTCTGTTACTGAAGTTTAAATTCCTGCTTTCTGAAATGTTTAACCCCAGGGCACAGAGGCAAGTCTCCATGCAAGCTTACCCCGTCCAATATAATAGTTTTTATTAATTTTTTTTTGGAATTTTGTACAATGTACCCTAATCACACTTGCTTCCCAGTCCGCCCAGGGCCATCCCTTCCACCCCTTAGTCCCACTAACCCGCCCTGCCCATCACCTCCACTCCCCTAGCCACACCCCCTTCCACCCTCTAGCCACCTCACACCCAGCCAAAAGTCTCCCAAAACAACAACCACAAAAACAAAACAAAACAAAACAAAACAACCCACCAGGTCCAATTTGTGTTGCCCATATACTCATTGCAGCATGGTCAAACTCCCAGTGGCCAGCTTCTTAAAGAAAACTGAGTCCCCACCCACTACCCCCAATCCTTGCCTGGAGCCTTCAACCATGAAAAGTCTCAGCATCTTTATCACAGTTTTTCAGAACTCTCTTTTCAACAGTTTCTCCTCCCTCCCTCCCTCCCTCCCTCCCTCCCTCCCTCCCTCCCTCCCTCCCTCCCTCCCTCCCTCCCTCCCTCCCTCCCTCCCTCCTTCCCTCCCTCCCTGCCTTTCCTTGGCAGGGGTGAAATATGGGGGTGGAGAGATTGTCATAGAAACCTTCAACCTCTCTCATTCTCAGTTACTATTCTATGGTCATCCATACCACTGGAAAAGAAGTTTGCTTGCCCAGACTAGCCAGCAGCAGCTCAACTCATGAATATCAACCTGATCCCCTGTGGCAGCATGGATCACTGATATCTACATGGCTTCTGGAGGCAGCACAGACAAAGAACATTAACAGAGCCTCTGGCAGCATGTAACACAGAAGTCCATCGTGGAAACTTAATCCAGAAAATTGACTATTCTTCATCTTGGATATTTTACTGTTGCTCAGAGGCAGGCAGCATGCCCAGGCACAAAAGCTTTTTTAAAAGACAGCTGGTTAGGCTGGGAATGTAGCTCAGTTGGTAGAGCGCTGGCCTAACATGCTCAAAGCCTTAGGCTTGATCCCAAGCTCCACACTAACTGGGGCTTTAGGGTGTATACCTATAATCCCAGTAGGAGATGATCCCAAGGTCATCTCTCACTACACAGTGAGTTTTCAGCAAGGCTAGGCTAGGCTATGTGAGAGAGATCCTTTTCCCAAACCAACACAATGTATAATTAACTTAACCACTTTTCTTAGTTAGGGTTTTACTGCTGGGAACAGAAAACCATGACCAAGGCAATTCTTCTAAGGACAACATTTAATTGGAGTTGGTTTACAGATTCAGAGGTTCAGTCTATGATCATCAGAATGGGAGCATGGCAGTGTCCAAGCAGGCATGGGGTAGAAGGAGCTGAAAGCTCTTCATCTTCATCTGAAGGCATCTAGGATGAGGGTCTTAAAGCCCACACCCATAGTGAAACATTTCTTCTAACAGAACCACATCTACAAATAGTGCCACTCCCTGGGCCAAGCACACACAAACTCACATTCCATTGTCTGGCCTCCATAGGCTTGTTCAAACAAATGAGTCTGGGAACCAAAACAGCACAAAAAGAGTCTTTATGCCATACATTGAAATTCCTCTCCACTGAAACCTCTTTGTCCAGGTCTGTACAGTTCAAATCACTCTAAGCAACAAAGTCCTCCATATTTCTACTAGGATGCCCCATTAAGACCCACTTAAAGCATTCCACTGCTTTTCAAATCCAAAGTCTCCAAATCTACATTCTTTCAACCAAAAGCATGTTCAGGCCTATCACAGCAATACCCCAGTCCCCAGTACCAACTTCTGTCTTAGGGTTTTATTTCTGTGAACAGACACCATGACCAACTCTTATAAGGACAATGTTTAATTGGGGTTGGATTACAGGTTCAGAGGTTCAGTCTATTATCATCAAGATGGGAGCATGACTGTCCAGGCAGGCATGATGCAGGAGGAGCTGAGAGTTCTACGTCTTCATCTGAAGGCCACCAGGAAGAGATTGGGCTCCACATAGCTATTAAAGCCCATGCCCACAGTGACACACCTAATACAACAAGGCCATGCCTATTTCAACAAGGCCATACTTCCAAATAGTTCCACTTCCTGGGCCAAGCATTTACAAACCATCACACCACTTAATGTGTTCATTTTTAAAAAATATTCACCAAACTTGTGCCACAGTCAGTTTTAGAACATTTTATCACCTCAAGAAGAAACCACAAATTCTTTAGCTGTCACCCATCTTATTTTCAAATCTTTCCTGTTAGTCCTCACTACTAATCTGTGTTCTGTCCCTGTAGTTTTCACATTGTGATTCTTCATATGCACATTGTCATATAATGACATGTTTGCTTTCTCGTGTGACTAGCTGTTTCCTTGTAGGATGATTCTTTTAAAAACTAATCTTCATTGTAGCTTATACCAGCATTTCATTCCTTTTATGGTCAAATAATAAACTATATATGGATATATCTAATTTTCTATTGCTGTGATAGAAAATACTTGGGCTTGAGGGAGAAAGGAAGGGGCTGTTTATTTTGGCTTGTGCTCCAGGGTGTAGCTCATCGTGGTAGAAAAGTTATGGTGTCAGAATCTTGAGGAGACAGCTGCTTACACATTGCATCCCCAGTCAGGAGACATAAATGCTTGGGCTCAGTTCATTTTTTTCTTTTTTTGTTCAGTCTGGAGACCCAGCCTACAGGATAGCGCTGCCCATGCTCAGTGCGAGTCCTTTTAGTAGTTATTTTTCTATTGCTGTGCTAAAACACTGTGACCAAGTCAACTTACTGAAGGAAGGATTTATTTGGGCTTACTGTTCCAGAGAAATAAAGATCTGTCACAGTGGGGCACTTGTCAGCAAGCAGCAGGTATGGTGTCTGGAGCAAGTCAGAGCATATGTGGGATATTCTCATTCTAATTGCCACCAGCTCTGTCACCTCAACTCTCTATTTCGTCTCATCAAGAAATATCCCTACAGCCTGTTGAGAAGCTAATCACACCCCTCACAGATGTGCTCAGGGCTTGTCTACTGGGTGATTGCAGATCCTATGAAAGTGGTAGATAATATGAACCATCACAACAGATAAACCACATTATATTTTTCCATTTATCCAATGATAGATTCTGGATTGTTCTCACCTATGGGATATTATAAACAGTGCAAAACAGTGTTATGATCTGTGTACAAGTTTCTATGAGGACAGGTAAGAATTCCGAAGTGTTTTTTGTTTGTTTGTTTGTTTGTTTGTTTTGGTAGGGTAGATAGGTAGATAGATTCAGAAAATAGATATAAACTACCCAGTTAAATCTGAACTTCATATAAGTAAGAGCTGAAGGTTTGAGGGTTTTGTTTGTTTGTTTGTTTTTTTAAGTGGGTCTCAAATATTGGACATGAATAAATTAAATTACAATATTTACCATGTCAAAATCAACAAGATTATGCTTAGGTCAATGAAAATTTTACTGTGTGCTATAATTGAGGGACCCAGGTACACAGGTTCTCTGTCAACATTAAGATGTGGACCTCAGGGTTTACTTAAGCTTCATAAATATCTAGCAGACCAAAAGGGATGAAGCAGAGAGTGCCAGATGCTCAAAAGGTGTTGTTCATTGCATTCTCTCTCTCTCTCTCTTGTGTATGTGTGTGTGTGTGTGTGTGTGTGTGTGTGTGTGTATGTGTATGTGTATGTGTATGTGTATGTGTATGTGTATGTGTAGTGGGGAGCACAACCTGAGAGAGTTGTTCTCTTTCCACCATTAGATGTGTGGTCTAGGGATTGAACTCAGGTTCCAGGATCAGGCCAGTGACTTTCTATCCTGAGCAATACTGCCAGCTGGAATGCTGTAATACTTCCTAGATTGTGCTGGGATATCTGATCATCAGCTGAGAATCAAGTGAAGCTGCAGAGTCCAGACTAGGTGACACCCTTCCCAGGCCCCAGATTTCCCTGCCTCAATATGATAATCTCATGATGCCAAAGCACACAGGAAGCTCATTAAAGTTAACGTTCGCACTTCCCAGTACCAAGATAACACTTCCTAGTCTCTTACATTTTAATTAAATAGAAAGTGGCAGAAAGTACTATGGATGACTTTCAGGTCTGACCTAATACCAAAAAAAAAAAAAAAAAAAAGAAAAAGGAAGAGAGAAAAAAAAGAAGGGAGAGATTGCCACATAATTAACATTTTTGGTGAAAAGTTTGACACCAAGAGAACATTGCTTTTATTCTAAGATACTTTATACTTACTATAAGATTATTTTCAATTATGAATGTTAAAATAGCAACAAACCAGGCTTAGGGCCTGGGTGTATGACCATGAATGACCTTAATATTCTCTTAACTATCTTTTGGGACTCTTACAAACAAAGTTATTAACATTTGTTTATAATGAAAATACCCTAATTTTCTGTATCCCCATGATCTAGAATTTACTTTATTAGCTATAATCTTCCCCTATTGTACCCCAGAAACCATCCCATGATCTCAATTCATTTCCTTAGCAACCTTTGAAGGTGATTTCAGAACCCACAAAAATCATGCCTGCATATGTATATGTGTGTATATGTGTATATATGTGTGTGTGTGTGTGTGTATATATATATATATATATATATATATATATATATACTGTAAAGACAACAATGTTGATTCTCCCTTAAGAAGCCCATACCCATAAGTAGCTCCAGGTTGCACCTTTAGGTTGCATCTTTTTTTCCTTAGTGTCTATTAACTCTTCTGTATAAATCTGTGTTTAAAAATCTCCTAATAGGGCCTGAGAGATGGCTCAGTGGTTTTTGACTGCTCTTCCAGAGGTCCTGAGTTCAATTTCCAGCAACCACATGGTGGCTCACAACCATCTGGAATGGGCTCTGATGCCCTCTTCTGGTGTGTTTGAAGGCAGCTACCGTGTACTCATACACATAAAATGAAGAAATGAATCTTTTTTTTTTTTTTTTTTTTAATTTCCTAACAAGTTGTAACTTGGCTTCATCCTGGCTCATCTTGAAATTGCTTTCTGGTGTGAAGGAACTGTGGCTTCCTGAGTGGAAGTCTCTCAGTAGAAGTCCTCAGGTTGCTACATGGGGCTGTGCTCTCTTCCTGAAGACCTGCCACTAACAGGCAATATGCCACACTGTGCTACTCAAAGGATGGCGCTTAAAACATCAATGTAAAAGTCCTCGGTGCCAGGCAGTGACAGTGCACATCTTTAATCCCAGCACTCAGGAGGAGACCGAGGTAGGTCGATCTCTGAGTTCGTGGCCAGTATTGGTCTACAGAGTGAGTTCCAGGATAGCCAGAGCCACAGAGAAAAACCCTGTCTTGACAAACAACAAAACAAAACTAAGAAAGTACTAACATCTAGCTCAAGAGGCAGTGCAAGCTTGACTAATGCCTGTTAATGTATCTGATGGTCTGACTCCTCCACCTCCTTTTGCTACAGTGTTTTCTGAGTGGTTTTGTCTTGCTCCTTCAAAGCACTTAACACAGCCAGCTGTGACAGGTATCAGAGAACCTTTCAACGACTCTCAAAGACATCAAAACATGGAGATACACCTGTGTGTGTGGAGGGAAGGGGCTCTACCTTCAAAACATTATTTTCTGGTTGACAAGATAACAGCCAGCTGATAAAATGAGGTTTTAAAAGTTAGTGTTATTGGCTCTAGGGACTGAGTCTAGGGACATACTTTCCTGTGAGTAACCCTGTAAGAACCCTCTTATTGAAGGAGAGTTCTGACAGAGACAGAGTCAGGAACACGAAGATGTGCCAGGAAGACAGTACAGCTGAGGCAGAAGAGTGACAGTTGAGGAGTGGTGGCCAAAGAGCCACAGGGGCAGCTCCAAAGCCAGGGCCAGGGTTCTGAATGGTGTCCCATGTGAATGGGAGGCCTGGGGAGAGATGTGAGCCCAGGAGTGATTGTCACTGAGTACTTCAGTTCCAAAAAACTAAGGCCAGGCCTGATGGTGATGATGCTTCCCTTTAATTTCAGCACTTGGGAGGTTTTAGGCTTTCTGATCTGTGTGAGTTTGAGGCCAGGGTTTAGAACAGGGAGGGATATGGAGAGAGAGAAAGGAGAGACGGAGAGACAGAGAGAGAGAGAGAGACAGAGAGAGAGAGAGAGAGAGAGAGAGAGAGAGAGAGAGAGTAAAAGCAAACAAGCAAAAAAAAAAAAAAACCCAAAAAACCAAAAAACAAACAAACAAAAAAACAAAAACAAAAACAACCCCAACCTCCTCCTCCCTACACATTTTAAAAAATATCTTTGGAATATCTAAAATCCTTTTTTGGTAGTAATTGAACTAATTTTAGTCAATAAGATTTAACAGGAATTTTAGCATTTCCTGTACTCCTGTTGCTGGGTGGGCTATATTTATTTGGTGCTGAAAATAAATTGGTCCTCAAGTTCCATATTTGCTTTTCAAGAGAATTTCATAAAGAAAAAAACACATGAGTAAAGGTTGAGGGGTCATAGTAGCCTCCTTCTGTTCTTTTTGGGAGGCAATGGATATGAAATAATCCAGCAATGTGGTACCCTTTAGAAATGGTTCCTTTGTTTACATTCTCTGATGGCTAGGATTTAAAGCAACAGTGGCATGGGGGAACTGAGGTACTTGCTGTTCTCTGGAAACTTCCATTAACTTGTGAGAAGACAAATAATAACAATAATCAGTAAAAAAAATAATCAAATTAACTTTAAAGACCAATGCATGCTGTGATAATCATGCTCTGAATGTTTGTGAGCTAAGGAGAGAATTATTATTATTTTATTAGATATTTTCTTTTATTTATTTATTTACTTATTTATTTATAGATATTTTCTTTATATACATTTCAAATGCTATCCCGAAAGTTCCCTATACCCTCCCTCCGCCCTGCTCCCCTACCCACCCACTCCCACTTCTTGGTCCTATCATTCCCTTGTACTGGGGCATATAAAGATTGAAATACCAAGGGGCCACTCTTCCTAGTGATGGCCAACTAGGCCATCTTCTGCTACATATGCAGCTAGAGACATAAGCTCTGGGGGTACTGGTTAGTTCATATTGTTATTCCACCTATAGGGTTGCAGACCCCTTTAGCTCCATGGGTGCTTTCTCTAGCTTCTCCATTGGGGGCCCTGTGTTCCATCTTATAGATGACTGTGAGCATCCACTTCTGTATTTGCCAGGCACTGGCATAGCCTCATATGAGACAGCTATATCAGTGTCTATTTCATAAATTCATTTTTTTAATAGCTGAGTAGTACTCCATTGTGTAAATGTACCACATTTTCTGTATCCATTCCTCTGTTGAGGGGCATCTGGGTTCTTTCCAGCTTCTGGCTATTATAAATAAGGCTGCTATGAACATAGTGGAGCATGTGTCCTTCTTACCGGTTGGGACATCTTCTGGATATATGCTCAGGAAAGGTATTTCGGGAACCTCCGGTAGTACTATGTCCAATTTTCTGAGGAACCGCCAGACTGATTTCCAGAGTGGTTGTACAAGCTTGCAATCCCACCAACAATGGAGGAGTGTTCCTCTTTCTCCACATCCTCGCCAGCATCTGCTGTCACCTGAATTTTTGATCTTAGCCATTCTGACTGGAGTGAAGTGGAATCTCAGGTTTGTTTTGATTTGCCTTTCCTTGATGATTAAGGATGTTGAACATTTTTTCAGGTGCTTCTCTGCCATTCGGTATTCCTCAGGTGAGAATTCTTTGTTCAGCTCTGAGCCCCATTTTTTAATGGGGTTATTTGATTTTCTGGAGTCCACCTTCTTGAGTTCTTTATATATATTGGATATTAGTCCTCTATCCGATTTGGGATAGGTAAAGATCCTTTCCCAATCTGTTGGTGGCCTTTTTGTCTTATTGATGGTGTCTTTTGCCTTGCAGAAGCTTTGCAATTTTATGAGGTCCCATTTATCGATTCTCGATCTTACAGCACAAGCCATTGCTGTTCTATTCAGGAATTTTTCCCCTGTACCCATATCTTCGAGGCTTTTCCCTACTTTCTCCTCTATTAGTTTAAGTGTCTCTGGTTTTATGTGGAGTTCCTTAATCCACTTAGATTTGACCTTAGTACAAGGAGATAGAAATGGATCTATTCACATTTTTCTACATGATAACCGCCAGTTGTGCCAGCACCATTTGTTGAAAATGCTGTCTTTTTTCCACTGGATGGTTTTAGCTCCCTTGTCAAATATCAAGTGACCATAGGTGTGTGGGTTTATCTCTGGGTCTTCAATTTTATTCCATTGGTCTACTTGTCTGTCACTATACCAATACCATGCAGCTTTTATCACAATTGCTCTGTAGTACAGCTTTAGGTCTGGCATGGTGATTCCACCAGAGGTTCTTTTATCCTTGAGAAGAGTTTTTGCTATCCTAGGTTTTTTGTTATTCCAGATGAATCTGCTGATTGCCCTTTCTAATTCATTGAAGAATTGAGTTGGAATTTTGATGGGGATTGCATTGAATCTGTAGATTGCTTTTGGCAAGATAGCCATTTTTACAATGTTGATCCTGCCAATCCATGAGCATGGGAGATCTTTCCATCTTCTGAGATCTTCTATAATTTCTTTCTTCAGAGAATTGAAGTTCTTATCATACACATCTTTCACTTCCTTAGTTAGAGTCATGCCAAGGTATTTTATTTGTGACTATTGAGAAGGGTGTTGTTTCCCTAATTTCTTTCTCAGCCTGTTTATTCTTTGTGTAGAGAAAGGCCATTGACTTGTTTGAGTTAAGTTTATATCCAGCTACTTCATTGAAGCTGTTTATCAGGCCTAGGAGTTCTCTGGTGGAATTTTTAGGGTCACTTATATATACTATCATATCATCTGCAAAAAGTGATATTTTGACTTCTTCCTTTCCAATTTGTATCCCCTTGATCTCCTTTTGTTGTCTAATTGCTCTGGCTAGGACTTCAAGTACAATGTTGAATAGGTAGGGCGAGAGTGGACAGCCTTGTCTAGTCCCTGATTTTAGTGGGATTGCTTCCAGCTTCTTACCATTTACTTTGATGTTGGCTACTGGTTTTCTGTAGATTGCTTTTATCATGTTTAGGTATGGGCCTTGAGTTCCTGATTTTCCAAGACTTTTATCATGAATGGGTGTTGGATTTTGTCAAATGCTTTCTCAGCATCTAACGAGATGATCATGTGGTTTTTGTCTTTGAGTTTGTTTATATACTGGATTAAGTTGATGGATTTCCGTATATTGAACCATCCTTGCATCCCCGGGATGAAACCTACTTGGTCAGGATGGATGATTGTTTTGATGTGTTCTTGGATTCGGTTAGCAAGAACTTTATTGAGGATTTTTGCGTCGATATTCATAAGGGAAATTGGTCTGAAGTTCTCTATCTTTGTTGGGTCTTTTTGTGGTTTAGGTATCAGAGTAATTGTGGCTTCATAGAATGAGTTGGGTAGAGTACCTTCCGTTTCTATTTTGTGGAATAGTTTGTGAAGAACTGGAATTAGATCTTCTTTGAAGGTTTGATAGAACTCTGCACTACACCCATCTGGTCCTGGGCTTTTTTTGGTTGGGAGACTATTAATGATGGCTTCTATTTCTTTAGGGGATATAGGACTGCTTAGATCATTAGCCTGGTCTTGATTTAGCTTTGGTACCTGGTATCTGTATAGAAACTTGTCCATTTCATCCAGGTTTTCCTGTTTTGTTGAGTATAGCCTTTTGTAGAACGATCTGATGGTGTTTTGGATTTCTTCAGTATCTGTTGTTATGTTTCCCTTTTCATTTCTGATTTTGTTAATTAGGATGCTTTCCCTGTGCCCTCTAGTGAGTCTGGCTAAGGGTTTATCTATCTTGTTGATTTTCTCAAAGAACCAGCTCCTTGATTGGTTGATTCTTTGAATTGTTCTTCTTGTTTCCACTTGGTTGATTTCACCCTAAGTTTGATTATTTCCTGCCTTCTACTCCTCTTGGGTGAATTTGCTTCCTTTTGTTCTAGAGCTTTTAGGTGTGTTGTCAAGCTGCCAATGTGTGCTCTCTCTAGTTTCTTTTTGGAGGCACTCAGAGCTATGAGTTTTCCTGTTAGGAATTCTTTCATTGTGTCCCATAAGTTTGGGTATGTTGTGGCTTCATTTTCATTAAACTCCAAAAAGTCCTTAATTTCTTTCTTTATTCCTTCTTTGACCAAGTTATCATTGAGAAGAGTGTTGTTCAGTTTCCACGTGAATGTTGGCTTTCTATTACTTATTTTGTTATTGAAGATTAGCCTTAGTCCATGGTGATCTGATAGGATGCATGGGACAATTTCAATATTTTTGTATATGTTGAGGCTTGTTTTGTGACCAATTATGTGGTCAATTTTGGAGAAGGTACCATGGGGTGCTGAGAAGAAGGTATATCCTTTTGTTTTAGGATAAAATGTTCTGTAGATATCTGTTAAATCCATTTGTTTCATCACTTCTGTTAGTTTCACTGTGTCCCTGCTTAGTTTCTGTTTCCATGATCTGTCCATTGGTGAAAGTGGTGTGTTGAAGTCTCCCACTATTATTGTGTGAGGTGCAATGTGTGCTTTGAGCTTTACTAAAGTTTCTTTAATGAATGTGGCTGCCCTTGTATTTGGAGCATATATATTCAGAATTGAGAGTTCCTCTTGGAGGATTTTACCTTTGATGAGTATGAAGTGTCCCTCCCTGTCTTTTTTGATGACTTTGGGTTGGAAGTCAATCTTATCAAATATTAGAATGGCTACTCCAGCTTGTTTCTTCATACCATTTGCTTGGAAAATTGTTTTCCAGCCTTTCATTCTGAGGTAGTGTCTATCTTTTTCTCTGAGATGAGTTTCCTGTAAGCAGCAAAATGTTGGGTCTTGTTTGTGTAGCCAGTTTGTTAGTCTATGTCTTTTTATTGGGAAGTTGAGTCCATTGATATTAAGAGATATTAAGGAAAAGTAATTGTTGTTTCCTGTTATTTTTGTTGTTAAAGTTGGCATTCTGTTCTTGTGGCTGTCTTCTTTTAGGTTTGTTGAGGGATTACCTTCTTTTTTTTTTTTTTTTTGTGGCGTGGTTCCCATCCTTGTATTGTTTTTTTCTGTTATTATCCTTTGAAGGGCTGGATTCGTGGAGAGATAATGGGTGAATTTGGTTTTGTCGTGGAATACTTTGGTTTCTCCATCTATGGTAATTTAGAGTTTGGCTGGGTATAGTAGCCTGGGCTGGAATTTGTGTTCTGTTAGTGTCTGTATAACATCTGTCCAGGCTCTTCTGGCTTTCATAGTCTCTGGTGAAAAATCTGGTTTAATTCTGATAGGCTTGCCTTTATATGTTACTTGACCTTTTTCCCTTACTGCTTTTAGTATTCTTTCTTTATTTAGTGCATTTGTTGTTCTGATTAATATATGTCGGGAGGAATTTCTTTTCTGGTCCAGTCTATTTGGAGTTCTGTAGGCTTCTTGTATGTTCATGGGCATCTCTTTCTTTAGGGTTGGGAAGTTTTCTTCTATAATTTTGTTGAAGATATTTGCTGGCCCTTTAAGTTCAAATTCTTCATTCTCATCTACTCCTATTATCTGTAGGTTTGGTCTTCTCATTGTGTCCTGGATTTCCTGGATGTTTTGAGTTAGGATCTTTTTGCATTTTCCATTTTCTTTGATTGTTGTGCTGATGTTTTCTATGGAATCTTCTGCACCTGAGATCCTCTCTTCCATCTCTTGTATTCTGTTGTTGATGCTCACATCTATGTTTCCAGATTTCTTTCCTAGGGTTTCTATCTCCAGCGTTGTCTCACTTTGGGTTTTCTTTATTGTTTCTACTTCCCGTTTTAGGTCTTGTATGGTTTTGTTCAATTCCATCACCTGTTTGGTTGTGTTTTCCTGTATTTCTTTAAGGAATTCTACCTCTTTAGCAGTGTTCTCCTGTAGTCCTCTAAGTGAGTTATTAAAGTTCTTCTTGATGTCCTCTACCAGCATCATGAGATATGATTTCATATCTGAGTCTTGCTTTTCGGGTGTGTTGGGGGTATGCAGGACTGGCTGAGGTGGGAGTGTTGGGCTCTGATGATGGTGAGTGGTCTTGGTTTCTGTTAGTAAGATTCTTACCTTTGCCTTTCGCCGTCTGGTAATCTCTGGAGTTAGTTGTTATAGTTGTCTCTGGTTGGAGCTTGTTCCTCCTGTGATTCTACTAGCCTCTGTCAGCAGACCTGGGACTCTAGATCTCTCCTGAGTTTCAGTGGTCAGTGTACTCTCTGCAGGCAAGCTCTCCTCTTGCAGGGAAGATTCACAGATATCTGGCATTCTGACCTGCCTCCTGGCTGAAGATGAAGGCCCGAAGTAGGGCCTGTCCCAGAGGCTGTGTAGCTTCTGTAGTCCACACTCTCACCTGCACAGAGTAGTCTCTGAGGGATCCAGGACCCAAGATGGCTCCCCCAGGTGCTCCGGCAGAGCCCTCCTGGGTGGGGCAGGCACCTCTCTTCTGGGGGGGAAGGTGCCCAGATGTTTGGAGCCCAAAATGGGGTCTGTCCCAGAACCTGTGTCACTTCTGCCTGTCCCAGAAGCTGTGTAGCTTCTGTAGTCCGCACTCTCTCCTGTGCAGACTAGTTGCTGAGGCTAGGTATTTTCTTTATTTACATTTCAAATGCTATCCCGAAAGTTCCCTATACCCTCCCCCTGCCCTGCTCCCCTACCTACCCACTCCCACTTCTTAGCCCTGGCATTCCCCTGTACTGGGACATATAAAGTTTGCAAGACCTAGGGGCCTCTCTTCCCAATGATGGCTGACTAGGCCATCTTCTGCTACATATGCAGCTAGAGACACAAGATCTGAGGGTACTGGTTAGTTCATATTGTTGTTCCACCTATAGGGCTGCAGACCTCTTCAGCTCCTTGGGTACTTTCTCTAGCTCCTCCATTGGGGGCCCTGTGTTCCATCCAATAGATTACTGTGAGCATCCACTTCTGTATTTGCCAGGCACTGGCATAGCCTCATACAAGACAGCTATATCAGTGTCCTTTCAGCAAAATCTTGCTGGTATATACGATAGTGTCTGGGTTTGGTGGCTGATTATGGGATGGATTCCTGTGTGGTGTAGTCTCTGGATGGTTCATCCTTTCGACTTAGCTCCAAATTTTGTCTCTGTAACTCCTTCCATGGGTATTTTGCTGTCTATTCTAAGGAGGAATGAAGTATCCACACGTTGGTCTTCCTTCTTCTTGATTTTCTTGTGTTTTGCAAATTGTATCTTGGGTATTCTAAGTTTCTGGGTTAATTAATATCCACTTATCAGTGAGTGCATAACAAGTGACTTCTTTTGTGATTTGGTTACCTCACTCAGGATGATATACTCCAGATACATCCATTTGCCTAAGAATTTCATAAATTCATTGTTTTTAATAGCTGAGTAGTACTCCATTGTGTAAATGTACCACATTTTCTGTATCCATTCCTCTGTTGAGGGACATCTGGGTTCTTTCCAGCTTCTGGCTATTATAAATGAGGTTGCTATGAACATAGTGGAGCATGTGTCCTTATTACCAGTTGGAACATCTTCTGGGTATATGCCCAGGAGAGTTATTGCTTGATCTTCCAGTAGAACATTGTCCAATTTTCTGAGGAACCACCAGACTGACTTCCAGAGTGGTTGTACAAGCTTGCAATCCCACCAGCAATGGAGGAGTGTTCCTCTTTCTAAGGAGAGAATTATAAAGCAAAGGCACATAGGGGAGTTGGGGTGGGGATGGGGATTCTATTCAGGAAGAGTAGGGAGGCGGGGTTTCATTAAAATGCAGGCAGCTATCACTGCAGGGTTAATAGTAATGCAGTTTGATTAATACTTTACAAAGGCCATTTGGGCTGATGGGAGCAACTGATGTGAGAGTGCAGAGCATCAATAGAGGGGGTGGGAAGGACGGGGTAGAAGCTGCAGTAGGCTACTGAGTAAAGAATGGTGTGGTGCAGATGAGTGCAGAAGCCATGGAGAGAAACCAGGAGGGCAGACTGAGGATCCTTCTGAAATACCACCAAGAGGAACCAAAGACAGATGGATGTAGAGGCAGAACAAAGCCAAAGGTAGTCTTTTGTGTTTTTTTTTTTTTTTTTTCTTAACCAGCTGAGTGGATAGAGAATCCAGTTCCAGGGAATAGGGAAGAGTGGAGGCAGGGCTGCCTTCGGGAGGGACTCAAGACTCTTTCTGTCTTCCTTCACATGATTATATCGAGTTCAAAGTGTGTGATTGTACTCTCTGAAGAACAGACTTTTTTTTTTTTTTTTTTTTTTTTTTTTTTTGGTATGAGTGAGTTGTGCTGGGAATGAGTTGGGACAGGAGCCTTATTCTTTGCAAATGATGAACAGGTGAAATGTTAAAGAATTGCTAGGTGAAGATTCTTTCTCTGCCAGTGACCTTCTCCAGGGTGTTACCATCAAAAGACATTTCTCACTTTCCTTAACTTTCTATGTTTTTCTGTCATTTCTGGCTCTTACTCTACCTCAAAGTCCCCACCACTCTTTGACTCTGATACACTACATCATGTTTTACCCAGGCTTCTCTGGAAAGAGTGGAAAGTAAATAAGAGCATTCTGAAGTCATTCATGAGGGCAGCATAGCAACAGAGCAAGGCTCAATCAGTCTTCCTCACAGTTGGCCCTTGTTTGGGGTGGATGCATGTGATGGCAGAAGGGAGAGAGTCTGATGACACAGGTTTGATCAGGAGGAAGAAATGAATTTCTACTTCCTAGTAGGTATCAATGGAGAGTCCATTCGCTATGTTTAAGCCACCCTGTCTCTAAAGTGTGAACACTTCCGTCCCTGGCATCACCAGAGAGAAGCCGGTTTATGCAATAGTCAGAAATAAGAAAGAAGGAAGTGGCGTTTTCTGTCCAAGCAGTTGGTTTCTCTAGTTCACTGATTCTCAAAATATGGTCCCAGAACAGCCACCTAGGCATCACATAGGAATTTGAAAGGCATACAGATTCTTGGCTCTACCTTAGGTCTACAGAAGCAGAAACTCTGGGGGTTAAGCCCACTCATCTGTGTTCTACGACATCTTCCATTGAGAGTCTGTTACCTACTAAATGTGCAGAGCCCCCTACTCTGGGTAGCAGTGAGAGAATGTTCAAAGCAAAAGAAAGTGAAATTAAAGCACATAAATAGAGTAACATGGAAATGACTGTCACTCGTCAAACAGTAAAGATACTTGCACACATAACCAGAACCACAGAGAGCGATGATGTTTCTGTTAAGGCTTTCAATCAAGAATTGAAACTGTATCAGATCATGGTTTCTCTAAGTCTTAAATAAATGTATACAGCATGTGTTTGACAAAAAAAGGAGATGGGTAATTTTGAACATTATAATCTATTTTAGCTGCTTCCTGCTGTTAAAGTAAGATTTAATCTTTGAGTTGTTTAAATTGATGAAAAGGGGTTTTTACTAATCGTCTTAGTGCTCTACATTTTTCTAGACTATTTTCAATTAGGACTAGAAAATGATCTTAGGGTATATTTCCCAACATGACTAAGGGTTTTATTTTAGCAAGGCATTAAGTACTGGTGTTAAAAAAATGCCTACTTCCCAATAGAGAAGAAATAACCTTTTGCTATTAAACACGTCTCTCTCTTAGACTTCTGGGAACTATTGCAGACAAGAAGCTGCCTCTATGTGGCCCAGGAGAAGAGTCAGAATAAGAAAAAGAGGGGCCTTATTCTAAGAAGAAAACAGGAGAACTCTGGAAAATCTCAAAGGTAGTGATAGGCTACTTGAAAACTGTGGAAGAAAAGGTAGGTTATACATGGATGTCAACTGAGCTAACAATTTTAGTCCCAAGGCTAAACTTGTGTGTGTGTCTGGCATCCTACCCTTAGGGCAGGCTCACAACCCTCACGTGCTGTAGATCCAACTAGGAGGGCTTTTGTTTTCTTTCATTGCTCTCGTTTGTTTAGTTTGAGATCTTGCCAGGTAGTTCTAGTTGGCCTGGAACTGCCTATGTAGACCAGTTTGACCTTGGTTTTCCTGCCTCTTCTTCCCAAGTTCCTCAGATAGTGGGTGTGTGTGATCATGTTATGGAAGTTGTAGGTATTAGTGAGACAGTGAATCCTCCAGCAAATGGGCCAGCAGTGAAGAATAAATCCATTCGGTCACTGCATATGACATGGAGACAATGAATGAATGCCATCTTGAGAGGAACCTATTATCTTAAACTGGACTACTGGCGTGTGTGTGTGTGTGTGTGTGTGTGTGTGTGTGTGTGTGTGTGTGTGTGTGAGAGAGAGAGAGAGAGAGAGAGAGAGAGAGAGAGAGAGAGAGAGAGAGAGAGAGAGAGAGTGTTGTGTGTGTGGCTGAGAATAGGGAACAACCACAATGCAGGGAGTCAGGCCATAGCCCTGGGATGAGAGTGCCCTAGAGGCAGCTGTACTTTACAGTTTCTGTGTGTTTCTATCTCATTCCCTTTGCACATTCATGTCATTTTGTGTGTACATTTCCAAGAACATACAGCATGTTCTCTTCTTCTTGCTTCTCCTCATCTCTGTGATTTCCATCATTTGCTGTCCATTGCAGTGTGAGCAGGACTTTGATGGTACCATATTAGTTTTTATTTTACAAAAATCTTGAGTTTTTATTGTTCTCTTCCTCTTCTTACATTTAGCTCATTTTGGTTTTAAGCCATTTTTTTTTCATTCAGAAATGTTTGGTTTTTGTCTTTTAAATTTTTCCTGCTATCTCACTATTTTCCTCCATAATATTCTTCTCTACTCCTCTTCATTTTTTCTTACTTTTATATGACATCCCACCCCTTACTTCTTTACTTCAGTCATTTGCTATTTACACACCTACTCTAAAGAATTTTTAAGTTTATATCACATTCTACTATAGTTTTTGCCACTTCCTGTTTTATGGTTTTTGGTGATGTATTACTGAGTTCTCATTTATTTAAAAGGTATCTTTATATGTTGTACAGTTAAAACAACTGCATTGCTGTTAAAAATGCTCGTTCCTCTCTGAGTGGTTCTGGTAATTGTGTCCTCAAGTGTAGACTTCTCAGTATGAAGCTCTCTAAAGAATACTAGAAAAGATCGCCAAACCAACTGACCAGCAAATCACAACACAGACGTGCAAGAAAAATGAAAAAGCAGGGCAGCAGGACATCTCCAGGAGATCACGACTCCTTAAATACCACATGAAAAGATCATGAAATAAGTAACATGCCAGATCAATATGTCAGAGTTTTCTGGTAAAACTGACCAACCACATCAAAGAGGACGCAAATGAGCAGATACATTCTACCATGGACCTAGAGGGGAACGTTAGCAACAGAGAAAAGTCAGCAAATGGACGAGAATGTCAGTGAGATGGATGAAAAAGTCACTGATGTGGAATTAAAGTTCAGCACCACCAACAAAAGGAAACAGAAGAAACTTGGGGAAAAAAATCAGTGATTCAAACAAGCAGTAGACAGCATCACTACTAGACTGAGCCAGTCAGTAGGCTGGGTATCAGAGATGCATAGAAAGAGTTAGAAAATACACTCAAAGATCAATAAAAGAAAGCTAAAAGAACTTACCCAACTTTTTATGATGCCATTCATATTTTTATTTATTCTCCTTTATATGAATATTTATATATTGCTGAATGACATTAATGTGCTTGAAAGCAACAGACTTTTCTAATTTCTTCCAGGGTGTTCTGTATATGAGTTTGTGCAATGTGATGTGGACAAGTGTTATGAATGTGTGTGTGTGTGTGTGTGTGTGTGTGTGTGTGTGTGTAGATCATGAAAACTAGAAAGGGGACAAGGATAGTAAAGGAAGAGACTTTAAGAGGTAGGGAGAAATAGAATACTTATGGCATGAAGGCAGGAGGAGGAAATATTTAGTGGGTTGTGACAGGGACCTGGAGGATGATCCTGGAGAGATAGGGGAGGTAAATGCAGGCCTGTGATGAGAAAGCTGTAATGAAACATATGCATGACAATTTTTCATCAAAACCCATTATATTGTACCCTAATTTAAAATTTTAATAAAAAAAGAATAAAAATCTTCCTTTTGGCAGGGAATTTGCTGATTATTTTATTGCATATTTTCATGCTACCTTTTAATGTCTCAAAATACTGGGTTATATTATGTTGTTTGGGACATAAGAAGGAGTTGGAATTTTTCTTTAAGTTTTATGGAATATGCACTATGAGGTAATGGACTACAGTCGACAAAATATAGGCTGGATATCAGGAAGGTGTCTACCACAGAGTCCAGGTGGGTAACCTTAATGGTTGGTGGTGGACTGTTGAAACTATTTGGTCTTTGATCTTTAGGACCAAGAGAACTGGGGTGTGGGTATGAGAGAAAGAAGAAGACAAGACTTTAGGAGCTTCCTCATCTAAGCATGAAGTAGACACAGTAGCTAGTAACTAACATGAGATGTAAATGTTGCTTTTATTTCATCAAATGAAGTGATGAGATGAGAGCCATACCCAAACTGTGTGAATATATTACCTGGGCTGAGCCCAGATCATTTCTTCTCTGTTCTAACTATCCCTAGGCCAGGCCTGGAAGCTTCTAGCCTCTATACAATCTAATGTTCCAAGATGATTGATTTAATCAGGCTTTTCTTGGTTTCTAACTGAATTGTTCTGCCTGGCTTCATACTAACTTTAGTAATGTGTTCTAATCTCTGGTTCCTTTTCATTTTCTAGCTCCTTCTTATTGTCTTCATCTGTTCTAACTTGTTCTCTCTGTAACCTGTTTCTGTAAAACTGTCCTGGTAAATTGCCATATACACATACCACCAGCCATCACACCACCTTTCTCTCTCTCTCATAGCCTCTCTTTCCTGTCCTGTTCTTGTGTGAGTTGGGCATATCTTATCTTTTGAATCATTTTGTCAGATCTTTGTCCCTCAATTGGATGTCATACATGGCTTCTTGCTTCTACAAACTAACCTTACCTTCATCATTTAAGGACTAAAGGTGTGTACTAAGGGTGTGTCTGTATTTCAGCTAGATCATACTGTAATCTAGGGTGTGTCTGCATTCTGGCTAGGTCAGATCTTTGGATGTGATCCTTTGCCAGAGCAGCCATGTTGCTTGATTAAAATTTGTCTGCAACCCTATAGGTGGAACAACAATATGAACTAACCAGTACCCAGAGATCGTGTCTCTAGCTGCATATGTATCAGAAGATGGTCTAGTCAGCCATCATTGGAAAGAGAGGCCCATTGGTCTTGCAAACTTTATATGCCTCAGTACAGGGGAATGCCAGGACCAAGAAGTGGGAGTGGGTGGGTAGGGGAGTGGGGGTGGGTATGGGGGACTTTTGGGATAGCATTGGAAATGTAAATGAAGAAAATACCTAATTAAAAAAATTAAAAAAAATTCTCTACAATGGGAGACATTGGGGGAACAGGCTCAGGGTTGAAGAAAGTCAAAAACATGTCATGTTTCAAGTGTCTTTTAGACATCGTCCTAGTGAGCCTTATGTAGTTTGTGTCTAGGATAAGTTATGTTTGGCATACATACCAGATGACAGGTTGAGAGAATTGTGCGTAGATGGCCACAGCATTGCCTCTTAGATTGTTTGCTTTTTAACCTTTGTTTCTTCAGTAAGAAAAAAAAAGTGTGATCATCTGTCAAACATGAAGGGAACACCTATTAGAAGTCTGAGAAGAAAGAGCCACAGTGAAGTTGAATTTGACCAGCAAGATGCCAGCGTTTGCTGGGAAACACTGAAGGCCTTCTTTAGGCTGAAATTCAGAGGAGACTGGTTTTCTAATTTATTCCCAGCGAGTGCACAGAGGACAGAGTTTCATCAGATTTGAGGTTTTACAACGGGATGTGATGGAATCCTCAATGCCAAGAATGCTACTTTGTTTAAAATGAAGTTTAAAATAGCAAGAGTATGTTTATATCGTTTCATACACTTTGGAATGCTCTACCGATTCCAAGCCAAAATTCACCACATTATTTTTTTTCAAATTAAACTCAATCAATAGCCTAAATAGCAATTATTAGCATAAAACATTTAGATACAATATGATGCAAATATATACTAACCTTATTAGACATTATGCAATGATGGCTGGAAAATACTCAGCATATTTTTCCGTAATTCAATTATATGTTCCTATAAAAGCAGAAGCTTTGTATACTGAGTCCGAACACTGCACTGAAGTTCATCATTCACGTTAGGTCTGAGTCTGAGCCGTAGTGCTTCAGAGCATGACTGGTTGGCAATGCATGGCGTGTGAGGGGCAGAGTGGGCTTGTGATGTGTTCAGAACCGAGTTGTATTGAGGTTGTGCAATGAGGTATGTGTGAGTGCTGGCAGAAACTCTGCAGATTCATTGTGTGTGTTGAGTCTGAATTAACCTTAGGGCACTGTGCATTCAGAAATGTTTTATTATTGTCAAGCTTTTGCAGTGTTTACATTCAGTTATGAAACCTATAGTGTTTTAAACATACTATTTTAAGAAGCTGTGTTTTTATCAGATCCTGAAACCTTGTTTACAGTTGTCTCATCCAAATGAGATTTGGACACTTGTGAACTTGAGGCTGAAATTTAATTGGTAGGAAAAACCTTACCTAACTTTTTTTTAGGTTATTCATACTCTTTATGAGGTCCTTTGAATAAGGGGACTGTGGCGTGGGGGAGGGGAATGAGGAGGCAGGATCAGGTGTGGGGAGAGACAGGAGAGAGGCCCAGAGGGCTAGGAGAATGAATGAAAATCTGCAGCTGCAGAGGTGGGTGTGAGGGAGGGAGAATCTCTGGGAAGCCCCAGAGATTTGGGACAGGTGAGGCTCCCAGGAGTTAAAGCAGGTGACCTTAGTTGAGAGATGCCTAACAGTGGGGACATGAAACCTGAAGAGGCCATCTTGTAGCCAGGCAGAACCTCCAATGGAGGGATGGGGACACCAACCCACTCACAAAACTTCCCACTCAAAATTTGTCCTGTTTAAAATAAATGCAGGGATGGAGCAGAGAACGGAGGAAAGGCCAACCAATACTGGTCCAACTCAAAACCTATCCCGTGGGCAAGCACCAAGCCCTGACACTATTAATGATACTCTGTTATACCTGCAGACAGAAGCCTAGCATATCTGTCCTCTGAGAGGCTCTATCCAGCAGCAGACTGAAAGAAATGCAGATACCCGCAGCCAAACATTAGATGGAGGTTGGTGACACTTATGAGGAGTTTGGGTAAAGATTGCAGGCCTTAACATAGATGAGAACCCCACAGGAACACCAACAGAGTCAACAAACCTGGATGCCTGAAAGCTGTTAGAGTCTGAGTCACCAACCAAAAACATACACAAGCTGATAAAAGGCTCCTGAGCAAGTATATAGTGGTCGGGCAGCTCAGGCTTCGTGGCTGCCTTGTCTGGCCTCAGTGGGAGAGGATGTGCCTAATCTGGCAGAGGCTTGATATGCCAGGGTGGGGGGATACGCAGAGGAGGTCCCAGAGAAGGGGAGGGGGATGGATGAAGGGAATAGATGAAGGAGGGACAGGGGGAGGACAGCGTTTGGGATGTAAAAAAAAAAAAATGGTCCCCATAGTGCCATGTGTCTGAAAATTTGGTCCTTAGTTGGTAAAACTGTTTGGAAGGGATTAGAAGATGCAGTTTCATAAGTGGAGGTGTGTCAGTGGGAGCTTTGAGGACCAAATGACTCATCATTCTTAGTGTTCCTACTCTTGACTCCTGGCTGCAGATTAAAATGTGAGCTCTCAGCTCTTCCTGCTGACCTGCCTTTGCTCTGCTATAATGGATTCTAATCATATGAACTCGAAGCCCAAATAAATACTTTATTTTATCTGTTTCCTTGGTCATGGTGTTTTGTCACTTTAAGATACTTTATTCCCATTTATATAAATATCCATGTATTTCCAAATAATAAATGTGTTTGAAAACATACTTTTCTGTTTTTTTCAGGATATTATATAATATATAAGAGATATGTGCATATATCTCTTCTAGTTTTACATTGTAAAAATTTCACATTTTATATTATTTGTATGTAGATCATGTAGATCTTATATATGTATGTATATATATGCATATATATAAATGCATCTATATATTCTAAACTTACAAAACAGAACCCAAACTTTGCCTCAGAGTCTTCTAAAATATTTTAGCAGAAGGAAAACTTTCGAACTCAGTCTCTGAGGTCAGCATTACCCTGTTACCAAAGCAGCACAGGGGCAGTGCAAGGAAGAAAAACTACAGACCATCATGTCTGATGGAACTGATACAAAAATACTGATCAAATCACCAGCAAATTGAATTCAGTAGTGTATTAAACAGATTAGATATTGTGGAGAAATGGGGTCATTCTTCACATGCAAGGATAGCTTAATTTCCTTGAAAATTAATAAATGTTATATATCACATTGAACAGTCAATGATGTCTAATATGCAGAGAAAGTATTTGGCAAAGTTAGTACTTTATGATATTAAAAATTCAACAAATGACGAATAAGAGAGAATTATCTGAACTTGGTAAAGAACACATACCAACACTGCTTATTTGACATCATACTCACCAGTGAAAGAGGGAGCCTTTCCTGTATGATAAGGCAAGAACATTCAATCTTACCACCTGTGTCTGGCAGTGCATTGACAATGCCATACAGAGAGAGTAGAGTGAAAAAAGCCATTCAAATTGGAGAAGGTGGAGTTATGTTATCTATACACACACACACACACACACACACACACACACACACACACGCACGCACTCGCGCACACACACACACACAAAACAAACCCCTATTACTTGTTGTACTGGCTAGTTTTGTGTCAACTTGACACAAGCTGGAGTTATCACAGAGAAAGGAGCTTTAGTTGGGAAAAATGCCTCCACAAGATCCAGCTGTAAGGCATATCCTCAATTAGTGATCAAGGGGGAGGTCCTCTTGTGGGCGGTGCCATCTCTGGGCTGGTAGTCTTGGTTCTATAAGAGAGCAAGCTAGGGGAAGCAAGCCAGTAAAGAACATCTCTCCATGGCCTCTGCATCAGCTTCTGCTTCCTGACCTGCTTGAGTTCCAGTCCTGACTTCTTTCAGTGATGAACAGCAATGTGGAAATGTAAGCTGAATAAACCCTTTCCTCCCCAAATTGCTTCCTGGTCATGATGTTTATGCAGGAATAGAAACCCTGACTAAGACACTTGTATAGAAATCCTTAAAGATTTTCCACAAAACTGCTAAACATGAAAAACACCCCTGACTCCGGGTAATCATGATGGATCATGCCTGTGATTCCAGTGCACAGGAAGTAAAGACAGGAAGATCATGAGTTCAAGGTCAGCTTTGACTACAACATTGGATTTGAAGTAAGTCTGAGATTGTGTTTCCCTAAACTAACCAACCAACAAAACAATCAACCTAATTTCCCCACACCAAAATAGATTCAGCAAACTTGTAGAATACAAAAAAATCAGCACACAAGACAATTGGGACAACTCAGGAAGCAATTAAGAAAACAATTCATTGAAAGTATCATCAGAAGGAGCAAAAGACTTAGAAAACCCAGACAAGAGGCAAAGGCACATACAACGGAGACACAGCATTGCTGAAAGAAAGTACAGAAGAAATGCATGAATGGAGATACAGCCTGTGTTTATGGACGGAAGTTTTAATTTTGTTAAAATATCAACTGAACTGATTTAATTCCACCCTTGTAAAACTCCCAATGGTACATTTTTTGCAGAAATAAAAAAAAAATCATCCTAAAATTCAAAGCTCAAGGAATTCTGAATAGTTGAAATAATCTTGAAAACTTGGAAGTCTCATGTTTTCTAATACCACAATTTATAACAAATTACATTAGGAAAATTATTGTCACACTTGCCTAACATGAATGAAGCCCTGTGCATAAAATGTGCGCACATGCATACACAGACAGACACAACAGGCCTATCATGGTACCGAAAACAGAGATGTATATCGTGTAGAAGAAACCAGAAACAAACTCTCCCTTATATATAGTCAAATGCTTTCGACAAAGGAGGCAAGGCCATTCCACGGGAATAGACGTACATTTCAACAATTCTGCCTGGAAGACCATCTTCTCATGCAAATTACTAAAAACAGATCTTAGTTTTCACCATAAATAAGACTCAAACGACCAAAGAACTAAATGTAAGACCTACAACTACCAGAGGAAATCTCAAGGGAAAAGCTTCATGACATTAGATTAGTAAGACTATCTTGGATATGATTCCAAATTTATAGTCAGTAGATGTAAATAGAGATAAGTTGGACAATAGAAACATTAAAAACGGTTATGTGTGGAACCAGGACACAATAGAAAGAGTGAAAAAGTGGAGTGGATAAAAAGTTAATGACTATAATATATAAAGAACAACTACAAGAAAGAACAAAAGCAATGACATAGATCCTCACAAATAACCTGATTGAAAACTAAGTGAAAGTCTTGAAAACATATTTTTTTTTTTAAAGACCAGAGTGCCTGTGGTAAACAAGCATGTGAAGGTTATCTCAGCATCACTGACACATGTATGAACTTGATAAAATTGTGACCAGCAAAATAAACCAGCCACTAGATGAAAAGCACTGTATGTTTCTGGCTACATGAAATACTTAGAGTACTTCCCATCATAGAAACAGCAAGTACAATGCTAGTTGCCAGGAGGTCCATAGGGAGGAAAATATGGGGAATTGTTACTTAACTGATCAAATGAGTCCTGGAAATAGGTACACACTGAGTGAATGGAATTCACAGTAGCAATTGTTCACTTAAGAACGGTGACTCTAATGAATGCTGTATGAGGTCTATACTACCATAATCCAAGATCCTCTGGGGTTTTGGAAAGCATATTGTGTTCACATAGCCATGAGAAAGTAAGATCAGGAGGAAAACATACACAAGGGCAGTGAAGGACGGATAGCTTTGAGGTCCTTGTGAGGCTGGGAATGTGTGGAACAACTTCAAAGGATACCAGTAGTCCTCAGGAACTGTAGTCCTAAACTGTGACCCCAGGAAAGGGGAGCAGGGTATGACTAGTGACACTAAACTGAGGTAATGCAAGAGTGAACCTGGAGTTGATGAACACTGCAGTGTAGAAGACCAAAGTAAAAGCAGAAAGAAGAGAACCGGGCTGTTCTTCTGTGCTCACCTCCATATGGTCCAATGTTGTAGCAAATACAAAGGGCGATAGATGTGTACCGCCCTTCCTGGACCAGAACAAGTGGATTGTGGGAAACAATGTTCTAGGCAGTGATTCTCAAGTTGTGGGTTTCAACCCTTTGGGAGTCAAATGACCCTCTCACAGGTGTTGCCTAAGACTATTGGAAAACACAGACATTTACATTAGAATTTTTAACAGTAGTGAAATTACAGTTGTGATGTAGCAACAAAATTATTTTATAGTTGGGGATCACAACAACATGAAGATCTCTGCTATATAGGGTCACAGATCATTAGGAAGGTTGAGAACTACTGTTCAAGAGAGTACCACGGGGAGATAACCTGGTTCCAGTTAGAGATGAAGGGGAAGGTGTTATCTGGAGAAGTATGGTGGAAGATGGGTGGTTTGAAAGAGACTGAATGTCCAGAGGGTGAAGACTCACCCATTTCATGACAAAGCTTTGAGGAGAGGGAAGTGCGTTTGGTTAAATGTGTAGTTTTATTGTATCTATCACGTGCAAAGGCTGGACTGGGAAAAGGTGAAAAGGATACCACAGTATACGCCAGAAGTTCAATGAGGCATTACCAAATAGAGGTCTTGCAAAACATAAAATAACATGTTGAACCCTTTGAAAATTCTGCTATTACTACAGCTACTGTGTGATACATAATAGGCATTGTGTCTGATGAGGGAGCATCAGGAAATCCTGTCCTAACAAAGACATGTTTCTAATGGGCTAGACTCCTCTTTTTCCGGTTGTGGATAAGCATTTGAGGAACCAATTACTCTACACAAAGACATTAAGAAGAGGGAAAAGTATATGTGAAGGGGTCTTATAAAGCTTAAAATGTTATATACCTAAGAGGACAGGGCTCCAAATATGAACTCTGACTCCATCATAAATCATGATACTGAACATTCACCTTTTTAAAAGTGTGATTATTTACTGGTCCTGCAATGTTAATCTCACAATAAGAACGTACTAGCTTAGGAAAGGAACTTCTCTGTGCTGAGGGCAGTACTGCTGCCTCCTCTCCTTTGGAGTTTTGTTGGTGATGGTTGTCACAGAGGCCCATCAATCATTCATTTGAGATGTTCTTTTAGCAGGCTGAAGTGACTCCCTCATCTTACTATCGAATACCCGAAAGGTTATTACCTCTGTGATCACTCATTTTATTATTGTTGTTCTTTTGCATCTTGGAGACAGATTCTCACTGCTTAGCCCCAGCTAGCCTGAAACTTGCCACGTAGACCGGGTCAGTTTTGAAATTATGGTGATGCTCCTCTCACTGCCTCCTGATTGCTGGGATCATAGGCATGTGCCGTCATGCCTGTGTTGGTTATTTTTTTAATACCAAAGGGAATAATAATACGGAGCTCCCAAGAGTACTGAATCATTAACACAGTATGAAGTACCTTTAAGCTAGAGGTTCTCAACCTGTGAGTTTCGACCCCTTTGGGGCTTGAATGACCTTTTCAAAGGGGTCACTCAAGACCATCTGCATATCAGATAGTTACATTGCAATTCATAGCAGTAGCAAAATTACAGTTGTGATGTAGCAACAAAAATCATTTTATGGGGGTCACCACAACATGAGGAACTGTATCAAGGGGTTAAGAAGGTAGAGAACCACTGCTTTAAGGAGAGAGAGAGAGACAAAGACAGAGAGACAGAGAGAGAGAGAGAGACAGAGAGAAGGTGAGAGTGTTGGAGGATAACAGAGTAGGTGATTGTTGTGGACTGTGGAATGTTAAATTCAGAAAAGTCAGAAAGGGAAAATTAGGGAAGGAGGGCTTCATTTTGGTGTTGTGTTGTTATAATGTAAGTGGTCATTATCATGAGAAGATAGCCCAGACCTCCTGGTCTGCAGTGGAGGTACAAGTGGTGAAAGGCTCTATTCAGCCAAAGCCCTTCACTTCATTGTCAAGAAGCTGTGAAGCACTGAAATGTTTGTGTGACTAGGTCTTTGATCTTTTATCTCTTCATCTCTTCAGTGTGGCCTCCACCAGGCTGTTTTAAGGAAGCTTTAGAAAATGTAAAGCAAAGACTCGTGAGAGATACAGCGCCCAGACAGGCTGACTTGACACATTCTTCCTTTGTCTTTGGGGCAAAGGCAGCGCTTTCAGTACTTTATGTTGAGAATGCTTGGAGGATCTTTTTGTTTCCTTTCTAGACTGGGCTATACATGGAGTGTGGGCTCCTAACCCACTAATACTTGGCTTTGGGAGCACATTTCTGGGTCGGAGTCACATGTATTATCTTGAGCAGTAGTAGGCTCCCCAAGGGGCAATCAAGTGATGCTATCAGGCAGAAACTGCAGGTTACACAGTCCTGACAATCCATGGACAAAGATGATGACCATGAGGACACTGATGATCCTTCGATGCCTATCCCATCCAAGAACAAATGAAGACTTAGGTGAAACTTCTACTTTTGTGGATAGTAATCCCACTACTAAGTATGGTTTGTGGTAGTTACAGCAATGGGAGAGATGCTAAGTTTGTAGAGGCTTAGAAAATGTTACACCGTAAAGAAATGTGCTTAATTTGCACAAACCCATCTCCACATTTTATACTTTAACTATTTATTCATTATTAAGTATACATTTATTAGTGGAAGTGGTGGTACATGCCTGCAATCCAAGCACCCAGGAGGCTGAGGTAGGAGGCTCTCAAGTTCCAGACCAGCCTTGGCTGCATGGCAAGATTATATGTCAATAAATAAAACAAAACAGAAGTATTGAGTGTTTGTATGTGTCAGGTATTATTCTAATGGTTAGGTCTAATTGTAGTGAGCCATGAAGATAAAAAATCTCTACTCTTTTTGGAGTTTATGACTGACAGCTAGCAAATACTACATGCTACATCGTGGCAATCCTAAGAAGAAAATCACAGCATGGAATGAAATAGGGAAATGTATGATGTCCAGGCATGGTAGTTCACGTTTGTAGTCTACTTAAGAATTCCAGGGCAGGCAGAGCTGTATAGAAGACATCATCTCAACTCAGAAACTAGTAGAGGAAAGGCAGAAACGGGGAAAGAAAGGAATGGACAGAAACACAGAATTTGGAACTTTAGAATGGAGTGTTTTCTAATATAGTTTCCAGGGAAGGACTCTCTGAAAAGATGGTGTTTCAAGAACTATGTGAAAGAGGTAAGGTGAGGGGGCAGCCACAGCATTGTTATTAAGAAAGGATAGAAATGACTGGAGAGCTGGCTCACTGGTTAAAATTACTTAATGCTCTAGCAAAGGGCCTGAGTTTGGTTCCCAGCAGCCACATTAGGCATCTTACATATACCTGGAGCTCTAGCTCCTGAGGGGATCTGACACCTCCAGCCTCCACTGGTCCCTGCACTTCTATGAACACATGTGCACACACAAATGCACATATATTAATAATTAAAGCTAATAAAACAAATCTTTTTAAGTGAGAAAGGATAGAAAGGTGTGAGAATGCCCAAGGTTTATGAGGAATGATACAGAGCCCAGAATGTTTGGAATAGTGCTAGGGAGACAATTGTAGGTAGGTAAGGTAGGTAAGATAAGAAAAACAAACCAAACCAAGCAACAACAAACCAGTGGTGCAAGAACCCTGAGCCCAATAAATAAGTCATTGCAAGGACTTTGGGTTTTGCTCACTGGATGAGATGGTGAAATACCTAATAGGTTTCCAGTAAAGGCATAACTACAGATAACTTATATTAGTAGCTGGGTTAAGAATAGAATGAAGAACCGAATCCCCTCCTTCTAAGGTGCCAGCGGACACTATGAGGTTACAGAAAGCATCTTAAACCACTCTCTGCCCTGTCTGTTTTAATGCTGAGGGCTTCAGGCTAGCCAGAGCTCAGGGCAGCCTCAGCCCAGTGAACAGTCTTCTCTGAAGGAAGGAGAGTTTTTCAAAGTAAAAATGAAACAATGGCTAATTATCTGTTTGGGAAATTCTGAGTGTGCTGACTACACATGCTGAATACACTCTATTAACAGTGTTTATAACCAAAATTTTCTATTGAGAAAATACAATTTAGCAAAATATTTACCTGTGTGGTGACATTCACTTCTTTTTGTTTTTTGTTATATCTTTCTGCTTCAGTATCTGCAATATATAAAGCGATTCTCTAAAATCTGAAGACATTGAAAACATTTACAAAACTCAGTTTTTAATTTAAAAACTTTCTCAGAAAGTTAGAGCTTGCATTGTAATACTTGAGAGTACTTTATAGAGTTACTAATAAGGTATTAAAATAAGCCCTACAGTGATACTTTTAAAAGATATAACTTGACATCAGAGGCAATCTACTTCAAGCAAATAAATGTTTGGGAACTGAGCGAAGATACAAGGGGTCTACAAATAATCACCAATTACTGTGGTAGAAAGAACTCTGAGGTTTTTTTTGTTTGTTGTTTTGATTTGTTTTAAGCTCAATAACATGCTGCTTGTAGGTTACAGATACAGAGGGTTAGACACCTGACTACAGGCTGCCTTTAAGGCAGTGAAGGAGGAGAATCAAAAAAGAGTTTAAAAAAATGACTTTTCAGAAAAGGGAAATAGAAGGAAAGCTTTGGAAATCCACAAAGACGGCAAAAAGACACAGAAAAGAGCTAGAGAAACATACATAAAACAGAGTACACTACACAGACAAGCAAGACCAGCACAGCTTCAGCTCCGAAGTTCCTTGTGAGGACTCAGAAGCTGTTTCCGAATGGAAGCCTGATAGAGGCCAGACCTCTCATCTCAGGCCAGCCAGGCTCTCAGGAGCATCAGCTCCAGTGGCCAGTGCAGATGATACAGAGATTGCATTGGTGGAGAGAAAGGTCCTATGTTGTCATGATATGCCACTTGAGAGCTGTTGATCATGGTCTTTCATTTTTTAAAGTTTTATTTGCATATATCAATTAAACATCATGGTAGGTTTCACTATGACACCTTCATACACACATAAAAAGTATATTCATATACACATATAGTATGAATACACACACACACACACACACATGAACACATTCACACACAACTCTCAACCCTTTCTTGTTCTGCTCAGCTCTTTTCCCCTTCCCACCCGTTCCTGTACTAATGCACCACTGTCCTGACATCTTCCTCTCTCCCCTCTCTTTCCCCTCCCTCCCCTCTCTCTTTCTTCCTCTCCTTCTACCCACTGCTCCTCCCCTCCCCACCCCTCCTTTTTCCCTCCACACACTATCTCTTCCCTTTTTTTATGATCTACTGAGTTTAATTAGGGTGTTTACAGGAGCATGATTGAGTAAGGAGTTATTTCCTAGAGCTCAAACATGCTATTGAAGACAAAGTTCTTTCTTTAACTTCTATTGTCACAGAGAGATGGCATCTCATGATCCTCTTACCCTGTTCTGTGACAGAATGTTGATGGGCACAGTCGTGTGCTGATAATCTCAGCTTTTAAGAGCTCAATTGTAATGGCTATTTTTCAACTTAACTACATCTGCAATTAACCTAAAGCCCACACACACCTAGGAGGGACTTACTTTTAATTAATTAAATCGTTTGAAGTTGGGATACCTCTTCTAATCCAGTGATCTACAATATATTTGAGGTGGGAAGACACCCTTTAATCTGGACCACACCTTCTGCCAGCAGCTTATACAAAGGACATGGGAGAAGCAGTTTGCTCTCTTTGCCTGCTTGCTCTCCATGCCAAGTCTACTCTTTCTGTAGCTCTACAGCCTACTTCTTTGCAATTCTGGTGTATAGTGAAGACCAGATGAGACAGCCAGCTAGTGGACTAAATATTTACTGGATTCTTGGACCTGATGGTAGACAACCATTGTAGGGTTAGCTCGACCACAGGCTGTAAGCCTTATGGATTTATTATATTTATACAAAATCATCAGTACTACAAGACCAAGTCATGCTCTGCATTCCCTTAAGAGAGAAACTATTGTTAAAAACTGACATACCTTGAAGATATGAGACCACAGAATATTCTGGGATGTCTGCTACAGCTTTAGAGAGAGCAAAGCCCAGAAAAGGCACCTTTAGCATACAAGGAGGCAGACAGTAATGGACTAAAGGGTGCAGATGGTAAGAGGCTGATTCAGGATGGAAAGTGCACAGAGAAATAGCCCTCCCCTTAGTGGCTGGCATTAGATCAGTTTAACTGGGAATAAATCAAGAGATTGAGGCCAGTGGATGTATCCATTGATCTGTTCACTAAGAGAGGTCCATAGAAGTTACCTACAGCAACATTTCAGCATGTCGGTTAACACTCAGGAGGCACCGAAAAGAATGAAGGTGGGCCCTCTGTCTATGCTTCAGTGCTGAGGATAAGTCCCACACTCAAAGCACTTTGAAGACACTGCCAACCCCCCAACACACTTGGCCCCTACTAAAACATCATGCATAAGGCAGCACTGTAGTCTGGCGAGTCTCAGAAGAGTGAGATAATTTTCCTGGCCCAGAGTGCAAAGATAAGTGAATCCAGCAGAGGCCCCTGATAAGGATGGTAAACTGCTTCTGTGAAGACAGGTCCAGGGGACATCAGATACTTGTGCAGACTCAGCAAGAGTGAAACTGAGAGACTGGAGCCTGCAGGTTGATTGGTCATCTCTTGCTCTATGCATGTAACGGGCGATCTTCAGTTGTTGAGGGCACAGAAAGAAGGAACTTCAACACCTTCTTGTTTTCCCCACTTTCACTTTTTTCATGTGTTCTCTCCCCCATATCATACATTTAGCAGGATTTTTAACTATTTTGTATTTAATTTTATTTGTATTTATCATTTATCCTCATATATTTATCTAATTTTGTTAAAGCACTTTTCATTTGGGGAAAATGTTTTGTCTTTGTTTCTTTTCTTTTTTTAAAAATTTTTATTAGATATTTTCTTCATTTACATTTCAAATGCTATACCAAGAAAGTCCCCTATACTCTCCTCCTGCCCTGGTCCTCTACCCACCCACTCCCACTTCTTGGCCCTGGCATTCCCCTGTACTGGGGCATATAAAGTTTGCAAGACCAAGGAGACTCTCTTCCCAATGATGGCCAACTAGGCCATCTTCTGCTACATATGCAGCTAGAGACACGAGCTCTGAGGGTACTGGTTAGTTCATATTGTTGTTCCACCTATAGGGTTGCAGACCCCTTCAGCTCCTTGGGTACTTTCTCTAGCTCCTCCATTGGGGGCCCTGTGTTCCATCCTATAGATGACTGTGAGCATCCACTTCTGTATTTGCCAGGTACTGGCATAGCCTCACAAGAGACAGCTATATCAGGGTCCTTTCAGCAAAATCTTTCTGGTATATGCAATAGTGTCTGGGTTTGGTGGATGATTATGGGATGGATCCTCAGGTAGGGTAGTCTCTGGATAGTCCATCCTTTCATCTTAGCTCCAAACTTTGTCTCTGTAACTCCTTCCATGGGTATTTTGTTCCCTATTCTAAGGAGGAATGAAGTATCCATGCATTAGTCTTCCTTCTTTTTGTTTTTCCAGTGTTTTGCAAATTGTATCTTGGGTATTCTAAGTTTCTGGGATAATATCCACTTATCAGTGAATGCATATCAAGTGACTTCTTTTGTGATTTGGTTATCTCACTCAGGATGATATCCTCCAGATACACCCATTTGCCAAGGAACTTCATAAATTCATTGTTTTTAATAGCTGAGTAGTACTCCATTGTGTAAATGTACCCCATTTTCTGTATCCATTTCTCTGTTGAGGGACATCTGGGTTCTTTCCAGCTTCTGGCTATTATAAATAAGGCTGCTATGAACATAGTGGAGCATGTGTCCTTATTACCAGTTGGAACATCTTCTGGATATATGCCCAAGAGTGGTATTGTTGAATCCTCCGGTAGTACCATGTCCAATTTTCGGAGGAACCACCAGAACTGATTTCCAGAGTGGTTGTACAAGCTTGCAATCCCACCAGCAATGGAGGAGTGTTCCTCTTTCTCCACATCCTCGTCAGCATCTGCTGTCACCTGAATTTTTGATCTTAGCCATTCAGACTGGTGTAAGGTGAATCTCAGGTTTGTTTTGATTTGTATTTCCCTGATTATTAAGGATGTTGAACATTTTTTCAGGTGCTTCTCAGCCATTCTATATTCCTCGGTTGAGACTTCTTGGTTTAGCTCTGCACACCATTTTTAATGGGGTTATTTGAATTTCTAGAGTCCAGCTTCTTGAGCTCTTTGTATATATTGAATATTAGTCCCCTGTCAGATTTACGATTGGTAAAAATCTTTTCCCAATCTGTTGGTGGCCTTTTTGTGTTATTGGCAGTGTCTTTTGCCTTACAGAAGCTTTGCAATTTTTTGAGGTCTCATTTGTCGATTCTTGATCTCACAGCACAGGCCATTGCTGTTCTGTTTAGGATTTTTTGCCCTGTGCCAATATCTTCGATGTTTTCCCCCACTTTCTCCTCTATAAATTTTAGGTCTCTGGTTTTATATGGAGGTCTTTGATCCACTTAGACTTTAGCTTTGTACAAGGAGATAAGAATGGATCAATTCGCACTCTTCTATGTGATAACTGCCAGTTGTACCAGCACCATTTGTTGAAAATGCTGTCTTTTCCCCACTGGATGGTTTTAGCTCCCTTGTCAAAGATCAAGTAACCATAGGTGTGTGGGTTCATTTCTGGGTTTTCAATTCTATTCCATTGATCTAACTGTCTGTCGCTGTACCAGTACCATGCAGCTTTTATCACAATTGTTCTGTAGTACAGCTTAATGTCAGGCATGGTGATTCCACCAGAGGTTCTTTTATTGTTGAGAATAGTTTTTGCTCTCCTAGGTTTTTTTGTTATTCCAGATGAATTTGCAAATTGCCCTTTCTAACTCAGTGAAGAATTGATTTGGAATTTTGATGGGGATTGCATTGAATCTGTGGATTGTTTTCGGCAGGATAGCCATTTTGATTATATTAATCCTGCCAATCCATGAGCATGGGAGATCTTTCCATCTTCTGAGATCGTCTTCAATTTCCTTCTTCAGAGACTTGAAGTTCTTGTCATACAGATCTTTCACTTTCTTAGAGTCACACCAAGGTATTTTATATTATTTGTGACTATTGTGAAGGGTGTTGTTTCCCTAATTTCCTTTTCTTTTTCTTTTTTTTCTTTTTTTTCTCGAGACAGGGTTTCTCTGTATAGCCTTGGCTGTCTTGCCATTCACTCTGTAGACCAGGCTGGCCTTGAACTCAGAAATCCACCTGCCTCTGCCTCCCAAGTGCTGGGATTAAAGGCATGAGCCACCACTGCCCAGCCCTAATTTCTTTCTCATCCTGTTTATCCTTAGTGTAGAGAAAGGCCTCTGATTTGTTTGAGCTAATTTTATATCCAGCTACTGTACTGAAGCTGTTTATCAGGTTTATGAGTTCTCTGGTGGAATTTTTAGGGTCACTTATATATTCTATCATATCATCTGCAAATAGTGATATTTTGACTTCTTCTTTTCCAATTTGTATCCCCTTGATCTCCTTTTGTTGTCCAATTGCTCTGGCTAGGACTTCAAGTACTATATTGAATAGGTAGGGAGAAAGTGGGAAGCCTTGTCTAGTGCCTGATTTTAGTGGGATTGCTTCCAGCTTCTCACCATTTACTTTGATGTTGGCTACTAGTTTGCTGTATATTGCTTTTATTATATGTAGGTATGGGCCTTGAATTCCTGATCTTTCCAAGATTTTTATCATGAAGGGGTGTTGGATTTTGTCAAATGCTTTCTCAGCACCTAATGAGATGATCATGTGGTTCTTGTCTTTGAGTTTGTTTTTATAGTTGATTATGTTGATGAATTTCTGTATATTAAACCATCCCTACCTCCCTGGGATGAAGCCTACTTGGTCATGATGGATGATTGTTTTGATGTGTTCTTGGATTCGGTTTGTGAGGATTTTATTGAGTTTTTTTGCATCAGCATTCATAAGGGAAATTGGTCTGAAGTTCTGTTTTTTTGTTGGATCTTTGTGTGGTTCAGGTATCAGAGTAATTGTGGCTTCATAGAATGAATTGGGTAGAGTACCTTCTGTTTCTATTTTCTGGAATAGTTTGAGGAGAGTTGGAATTACGTCTTCTTTGAAGGTCTGATAGAACTCTGCACTAAATCCATCTGGTCCTGGGCTTTCTTTGTTTCTTTTTGCTCTATTTCCTCTTCCTGGCTACATTTAGCCCCAGGATGCTCAAAGTGGAATTATTAGCAACTTTACTCACTAAACCATCTCACCAGCCCTAACATTTTTCCATTTTGTACATTCATTTTATACAGTACTGTGTCATGTAGGAGCATTTTCATACAAGTGCATATTATACATTGAGTGAATCCCTTCTCTACACTCCCACCTTCCCTTTTTTCCCCTCACCCATGCCCTTTTGTTCCATTATTCCATTAGACAATATTGCTTCTACTTACCTGTCATATATACATAGACAAGTGATTTTTGTGTGTTTAAGTCTAGGAACCACAGGTTAAAGAAAACAATATTTATCTTTCTACAACTGTCTTAATTCACCTAATATGATTACCTTCAGTACATATATTTCTCTAAAAACAATATTCACTCTTCTGTAAAAAACTTTAAATGTGTGTGCACAAGATCTCGAGTGTGCACTTGCACACACACACACACACACACACACACACACACACACACACATGTTCACACTTTCTTACCTACTCCTCTGCTGTTGGGCACCTAGTTTGGCTCTTTGATGTGACTATGGTGACTAGTGAAGTAAACAGTAACGCTGGGACATGAGAACTTGGTGAATGGTGTGTGGCTGGGTCATGTGGAAAAATGATTGCTTTTCAGGATTTTTGTTTAGTTTTGTTTTGCTTTTAGAAACTGCCATGCTGACACCTGTAGTGGTGGACCAGTTCCCAGTAGTGTATAACAGTTTGATTTTGTCCGTTTCCTTGATGTATTGGTTTTGTTGTTTTGAGACTGCATATCTCTGATTGTCCTGGACCTCGCTAAGTAAACCAGGATAGGGAAGAACTCACAGAGATCTGCCTGCCACTGTTCCCTGCATGCACCTCCATGTCAAGGTGCATTTGTTTTCTTAATGATTAAAATTCAGACCTAGGTGAGATGAGATCTCAACTTAAAATTATATTACAAAGAACAGGTTTCCTTATGATTTGTTGGTATATACTTATCTTTGATTGAGCCTCCACTCCTTACCTCTCTGCCCCACTTCCTTGCACCCAGTCCTTGTTTATAGAATTCTTCCCTAAATAAGCTGCCCTTCACTTTCTTGCCATGTGTGTTCTATTACCCTCCTTCCCACTCCCTTCCCTTAGAGCCTCTTCTTCTTCTCCCTGTAAACCCTTTTGTACGTTTACTGCCTCTATACATGTCCATCCCCATATAAATAACATATACAAAAATTAGAAGCTAGGATCTGTATATGAGAAAAATATGCAGTGTCTGGCTTTCTGTGCCTGGGCCAATTCACTCAGTATAATATTTCTACTTTCACATGTTTCCTGAAAATTTAGTTTTTCTCCATGACTGAATAAAATTCCATTTTATATATAAATGTGATATATATATATGTATATATATATTATGTATCACACTTTTACATGAATCTTTTGATGAACATCTAATCTGTTCCACTTTCTTAACACCAATAAACAAGGATGTATAAGCATCTCAAAGGTAGAATATAGAATTATTTGGTTATAAGCTTAGAAAGGGTATAGCTGGGTCACATAGTAGTTTTATTTTTATTTTTTTCAGTATCCCTCTCTCACTGACTCCTATAATGTCTGCACCATTTTATTGTAAATAATGATCCCCACTCCTCCCCATATTTTTTTGCCAACATTTGTTCTTATTTTGACTGAAGTGAGATGAAATCTCAAAGTAGCTTAATTTATTTTTTTTCCTGAAAGCTAAGGATAATTAAGGATTCTGAACTTTCTCTCTTTTTCATATGATCATTGACAATTTGTATATTATCTTTTTGAGACTTGTCTGAACATTTTATTAGCCTTTTAATTGATTGAGTTGTTCTTAGATTTTTGTGCCGTTTGTATATTCTAGATACTAATTCTCTGTCAATTTTCCCATTCTGCAGGCTGTGTCTTCACTTGATTTATTGCCCTTGGAGCCTTTTATTTTATGGGCCCCAATTACCTATTGTTGGCCTTCTTTTAGTGACTAGAGTCTATTTAGAAAATTCTTCCTGACCATGGCCACACCACCCTGACCATGTCTGATTTTGGAAGCTAAGTGGGGTTAGATCTGATTTGTGGAATATAGTCCTATTCCTATAACTTCAGTGTTTTCTCTGTTATGTTCATAGAATTTCACGTCTTACTTTAAGGCCCTTCAGCCATTTGCAGTAGACTTTAATAGAGATATTGGTTATTCTCTATTTGGTACAATTGTGGCTGTAAGTTTGTTATATATACCCTTTGTTATGTTGATATATGTTTCTTTGATTCCTAGTTTCTTTTTTTTTTTTTTTTTTTTTTTTTTTTTCCCTGCTGTCTCCGGGGAACACCCCGCGGACACAATTTTATTCTTTATAGAAACAAAGTCATTCCCTAGCACCCTCCCTTGTCTTTGTGCACAGCAAAATAAATAGCTGTTCCCTCTAGAGTGGTGACAGCTGTCCGGGGCTGGGGTGGGGTGGGGTGTCCAGCAGAGATGAAGAACTCCATGGAAGGCCTTAGTCCTGGCTCTCAGAGTCAGCTGTCATCCTCCTCCTCAGACTCTCCCTCACTCAGGCACGCTCTCAGGCAGGTCATCGTCCATTTGCTGGAATCGTCCTGACTGGGCGTCCCACATATATTTGATGATCACTTTGAATTCAGCCATCTCATACCCAATCAGCTTCAGGATACGGGCCTGCTCTGGGGTCAGCACGTCACCCTCTTTGCATACTTCATAGTCAGACAGCAGGGTCACTACACCTTTCTTGAGGGCAGTGGGCAGCCCCAGCTGCCTCAGCTGTGGCCCCATGGAGTGAGGGAATTGCTTCAGGGGCCCTGGATCCAGGCTCACAGTTAGAGTTGCTTTGTTCCCCGCTCGAGCAAAATCCATTTCTGTATACTTTGTGAACCACTCATTCACCTCCTCCTTCGTGCAGTTGGTAAAAAGCAGCCCAACTTCACCTCTCAACTTCTTGCTGACCTGATGTAGGTTGTCTTTGTATTCATCAGATGGGCTTCGACCCAAGGCCACCATCATCACCTTGTTTTTGCCAAAGAACATCCGGCTGTGCTTCCAGGCGTTCCGGATGTCCTTCAGCTTGCTGTTCCTCATGTTGGCCACAGAGAAGATGAAAAGGTACTTGTAGGTGTCCACACATTTCCGAAGCTGTGGGACAATTCATGAGGCTCTCTTCTATCAGGTTCTGCTTCAGTTCCAAGCCTTTCTTGGCAGTTTTTGTTAAGGAAACTTTCTTGTCTCGCTTGGATTTGGGCATCGCGGCAAAGGCACGTGCGGCGGAAGACCGGATTCCTAGTTTCTTTAGGGCTTTATCATGAGGAGATGTTGGATTTTGTCAAAGGCCTTTTCAGCATCTACTGATATGATCACATATGTTATATTATATATACTGATTTTCATGTATTGATCCATTCTTGCGGCTATGGGATGAAGTCAAGGTGATGTTGATGAATGAATATTTTGATGTATGTTTGAATTCTGTTTGCAAGTATTTTGTTGAGAACTTTTGCATTTATGTTCATTTAGTTATGTATTTTTGTGTATCTTTATTTGGTTTTTGTATCAGGGTAATATTAACTGTAGAAAGTTCAATCTTTATAAATTGGTATATATGAAAAATATAGTTATGTATATTAAGTTAGTTATATGTTCCTTTGTCATTTATTTTTTAGTTTTACTCTATTATTATCAGAGAATATAATACATTATTTTGATTTTCTTATATTTAAGTCTTAGTTTGTGTTCTAAAATAGGAACTATTGTAAAGATATTTCCCTCTATAGATTTTTCTTAGACCCATTTAATTGATGATGAAATTTAATTAAAATTTTCTCTTTATTTTTTTGTGAACAAGATCTATTTGTCAACAAGAACCAGGCATCTTTCTTTGTTGTTGTTTTGTTTGTTTAGTTGTTTTTTTGAGACAGGGTTTCTCTGTGTAGCCTTGGCTGTCTTAGAATTGCTCTGTAGACCTGGATGGCCTCGAACTCAAAGATTTTTTTGCCTCTGACTCCCAAGCATTGGGACTAAAGTAGGCTACCATTGCTAGGTGAGTATCAGATACTTAAATCATCTATTATTATTGTGCTGAGACAAATCCTTGTCTTTCTATACACTAGTTGTGGTGGTTTGAATACGCTTGGCCCACAGGATGTGGCACTGTTAGGTGGTGTGGCCTTGTTGGAATAGGTGTGGCCTTTTTTGGAGGAAGTGTGTCACTGTGTAGGCAGGCTTTGAGAACTCTTTGAGTTCTTCAAGGCTCTTAGTGCTCAAGCTCTGCCCAGTGTGGAACAAGCCCTCCTTCTAACTGCCTGCAGAAAACAGCCTCCTTCAGACTGCCTTTGATTCAATATGTAGAACTTTCAGCTCCTTTTCCAGCACTGTGTCTGCCTGCAGGCTGCCATGCTTATGATAATGGACTGAACCTCTGAAATTGTAAGCCAGCCCCAATTAAATGTTTTTCTTTGTAAGAGTTTCCTAGGTTGGAAGGATGTGTGAATCTCACTCAGAGGGGGGAAACTAAATAGTCAGGTGGATGGTGAGAGGGAACTGGATAAGAGAGGAGCTGAGGAGGAGAAAGGGTAGAACAATCAGATGTGAGGAGAGGGGCAGAGAAAGCCTGGGAGTGAGAATGAAAATCGATGGGGATATGGGGAAGTGGGGAGCATCTCTAGTGACTATCTGGAGGTCTGGGATGGGAGAGAATACAGGAAGTCTACAGGGTGACTCTAGCTTATATTCCTACCAGAGGGGGATATAGAGACTGAGATGGCCACCTCCTGTAGCCAGGCTGGTTTCCAGAGGAGGGAGGGGGAGATTAATCCACCCACAAAACCTTCAACTGAAAATTTGGCTTGCCTACAAGATGCACAGGGATAAAGATGGAGCAGAGACTGAGGGAACAGCCAACCACCGATGAGTGGCCCAACGTGAGACCCATCCCATGTAAGAGAGCCAAGCCCTGATACTATGAATGATACTCTGCTATGCTTGCAAGCAGGAACCTAGCATAACTGTCTCCTAAAGAGGCTTCATCCAGTATCAGATGGAGGCAGGTGCAGAGAGACCCATAACCAAGCATCAGGCAGAGTCTGGGATGTCTTGTGTGTCTTGTGGAAGATGGGGGATAGAACTGAGCAATTTGGAGGGTTCAAGGACACCACAAGAAACCATACAGAGTCAACTAACCTGGTACAATGGGGGCTTGCAGAACCTGGGCTACCAACCAGGGAGCATGCAGGAGCTGAGCCTAGACCCCCTTAAGCATCTGTAGCAAATGTGCAGCTTTGTGTTTATGTGGTCCCCCTAATAAGTGGAACAGGGGCTATCTTGGTCTCTGTTCCCTGTCACTGGATCTTCTTTCTCTCTACTTGGACTGGATGGATAGCTTGGAGAATGTGCCTAGACCTGCTGGGACTAGATGCCCCCAACGTGGAGTGGTACCCAAGGAGGGTTACCCTTCTCTGAGGAGAAGGGTTGAGTGCCATATGGAGGGATTAGTAAGGGTAGGACTGGGAAGAGAGGATGGAGGGGCTGTGAATAGTAATAATAATAATAAAAATAATAAGGAGTTGCCTTGGTCATAGTGTCTCTTCACAGCAATGGAAAACCTAACTAAGACAAGTAGTGTTTGTTCATGAAATGCAGTGCAGAAGGTATATATTTAGAATTGTAATATCCTTTTTAACAGATTGTCCTTTTATTAGTAGGAAGTAATTTTACTTATTTTTTTCTAAATAATTTTGTTTGAAGTCTACCTTTTCAGTTATTAGAACAACAACACCTGTTTGTTTTCTAGTTCCGTTTAATTAGAATGCTTTTTTCTATCCTTCATTCTAAGGTTGCATCTGTCTTTGATGATGAAGGGCATTTCTTGGAGGCAACATGTTTTTATATCCACTATGCTAATCTGCTTCTTTTGATTAGAGAATTGAGGCTATATTTAGATTTATTATTTATTGTTTATACTTTATTATTTAGAATTAGTTAAAAATAGGATAGATTACATGCTTATAGTATATATTAGTATATTATATATACTTATATAAATTTTTAGAATTGCTATTGAAAAGTGTATATTAATTCCTATCATTACAATTTTACAGTGGTTGGTGGTTTCTGATTCTTCATTTTCTTAACTACTGTTCTATCACAGTTTATTTTTTCCTGTAGCCTTATGGATATATTTATTTTTATTGTCAGCTCAATTTTTTTTTCATGAATATTTTGTAGAATTGGCTCAGTCATGAATTCCTTTAGCCTGTTTTTTAATGCAAAGTGTTCCTTTCTTTAATTGTGACAATTTTTCTGGGTATAGTAGTCAGGGATGGCACATCATTCTAATCCTTTCAAGTATTTAAAGTTTATGCTGAGAAACCAGTTATTATAATGGCCTTGCTTTTGTATGTGATATTTCTCTCAGCTTTCAAAATACTTTATTTGCTTATTATATTTAATGTTTTAACTAAAATGTGATATGAGCAAGTTTATCTGATTCCAGAGTCCTCAGGTTGGTTCAGCATATCCAAGTTGATAAGTATAATCCCCACATAAATAGACTTAAGGACAGAAATTAAATGATTATTACAACTGATTAAGAAAAGACTTCTCTGTCAGGCTCTGGTAGAGCCTCTCAGGAGACAGCTTATATCAGGCTCCTATCAGCATTCACTTGGCATCCATAATAGTGTCTGGGTTTGATGACTGTATATGGGATGAATTCCCAGGTGGGGCAGTCTCTGGATGGTCTTTCTTTCAGTTTCTGCTCCATACTTTGTCTCTGTTCCCCTTTCTAAGAAGGACTGAAGCACCCACACTCTGGTCTTCCTTCTTCTTGAGCTTCATGTGGTCTGTGAATTGTAACTTGGGTATCCAGAGCTTTTGGGCTAATATCCACTTATCAATGAGCGCATACCAATGGTGTTCTTTTGAGATTGGGTTACTTCACTCAGGATAATATTTCCTAGGTCCATCCATTTGCCCAAGAATTTCATGAAGTCATTGTTTTTAATAGCTGAGTAGTACTCCATTGTGTAAATGTACCCCATTTTCTCTATCCATTCCTCTGTTGAAGGACATTTGAGTTCTTTCTAGCTCCAGGCTATTATAAATAAGGCTGCTATGACATTAGTGGAGCATGTGTTCTTGTTGTATGTTGGAGAATCTTTTGGGTATATGCTCAGGAGTGGTATAGGGGGGTCCTCAGGTAATTCTATGTCCATTTTTCTGAGGAACCACCAGAACTGATTTCCAGAGTGGTTGTACCAGCTTGCAATCCCACCAACAATGGAGGAGTGTTCTTCTTTCTCCACATCCTCGCCAGCATCTGCTGTCACCCGAATTTTTGATCATAGCCATTCTGACTGGTGTGAGGTAGAATCTCAGAGTCATTTTGATTTGCATTTCCCTGATGACTAAGGACGTTCAACATTTCTTTAGCTGCTTCTAGGCTATTCAGTATTCCTCAACATGACAAATACAGAGGCTGATGCTCTCAGTCAACCACTGGACTGAACATAAGGTTCCCAATGAAGTTAGAGAAAGGATTGAATGAGCTGAAGGGATTTATAACCCCATAGAAAGATCAACAATATCAACCAACCAGACCCCTCAGAGCTCTCAGGAACTAAACCACCAACCAAGGAGTACACATGGAGGGACCTATGGCTCCAACCACATATGTAGCAGAGGATGACCTTGTCGGACATCAATGGGAGGAGAGATCCTTGGTCTTGTGAAGACTTGATGCCCCAGTGTAGGGAATTCAAGGGTGGGGAGGTAGGTGTGTGGGTGGGGAAACACCATAATAGAAGCAGAGGGAGGGAAGGTGGAGTAAGAGGTTTCCGGGGAAGGAAAACCAGAAAGGGTTAACATTTGAAATGTAAATAAGGAAAATATCCAATAAAAATTGTAAAAAAAAAAAAAAAAAAAAAGAAAGAAAAGAAAAGACTTCTTACAAAGTTCAATATCCACTCATAATAAAGAAATGAAGAGGTAGAACATATCTTAATACAATAAAGCTAAAGATAACAAACCTATAGCCAATGAAATACTTAATTGAGAGCATTTTAGAGACAATCTGGAACAAGACAAGAGTGTCCATTCTTTCCATTCTTATTCAGTACAGTACTTAAGTCTCAGCGAGGGCAGTAATACTGGGCATATAAATAGACACACAGCCCAGTGAAACAGAGGACCTAAAAACAAACCTCACAGATATAGTCACCTAATTTTTGACAAAGATGTAGAAAGCATAATCAGATATAGTGTGATGGCAAGTTTTATGTCAACTTGACACAAGCTGGAAACACTGGAGAGGAGGGGGCCTCTACTGAGAAAACACTTGCATAAGATTGAAGTTTAGACAGGCATGTAGGGTATTTTCTTAAGTAGAGGTTGATGAGAGAGGGCCTAGCCCATTGTGGGTGTGGCTACCTCTAAGCAAACAGTCCTGGGTTCTATAACAAAGCAGGCTAAGCAAGCCACAGGGAGAAAGCTGCACCCCTCCAAGGCCTCCCTCCACCCCAGCTCCTGCCTCCAGGTTCCTGCTTTGCTTGAGTTCCTGTCCTGACTTCCTTTGATGATGAACAATGCTGTGGAAGTGTGAGATAAAGAAACTGTTTCCTCCTCAGTTGCTTTGGTCCTGCTGTTTCCTCTCAGCACTAGAAACCCTAACTAAGACAGAGCTTCATGATAAATGGTCCTAGAAAAACTGGATTTCCGCATGTAAATTCCATATTTTATCTTGCACAAAAGCAATTCAGAATGATCAACTACCTTACAATAAGACCTAAAGCTCTGGAATTTCCAGAGGAAGCATGGGTTAAAACATTTCAAATTGTAGGCTTAAGAAAGGTTTTCTGGGAACCAAGATGGCTCCCCCAGGTGCTCCGGCAAGCCCTCCCATACAATTTGCAAAACACATGAAACTCAAGAAGAACGAAGACCAAAATGTGGACACTTTGCCCCTTCTTAGAATTGGGAACAAAACACCCATGGAAGGAGTTACAGATACAAAGTTTGGAGCTGAGACGAAAGGATGGACCATCTAGAGACTGCCATACCCAGGGATCCATCCCATAATCAGCCTCCAAACGCTGACACCATTGCATATGCCAGCAAGATTTTGCTGAAAGGATCCTGATATAGCTGTCTCTTGTGAGGCTATGCCAGGGCCTGGCAAACACAGAAGTGGATGCTCACAGTCAGCTATTGGATGGAACACAGGGCCCCCAATGAGGAGCTAGAGAAAGTACCCAAGGAGCTAAAGGGGTCTGCAAACCTATAGGTGGAACAACAATATGAACTAACCAGTACCCCCAGAGCTTGTATCTCTAGCTGCATATGTATCAGAAGATGGCCTAGTTGGCCATCATTGGGAAGAGAGGCCCCTTGGTCTTGCAGACTTTATATGCCTCAGTACAGGGGGAACAGGGCCAAAAAGTGGGAGTGGGTGGGTAGGGGAATGGATGGGGGGGAGGGTATGGGGACCTTTGGGATAGCATTGGAAATGTAAATGAAGAAAATACCTAATTAAAAAAAAAGAAAAAAAAAAAAAAAGAAAGGCTTTCTGGACCAAGAATCTAACAAAAAAAATCACAAGAATTCTTGTCTACTAGATTCCCAAGACAGCTAAGTTACTTAATCAAACTCTAAAATTAAAAAAAAAAAAGAAAAGAAAAGAAAAGAAAAAGGGAACAAGAAAAAAATCTTTATCCAGTATAAGCATTAGACAGGATATATAAAACATTTCAGAAATTAAGCTAATAAAAATCCACATACCAATGAACAAATGTGCTAATGATCTGAATAAACAATTCTCAAAATAAAAAATACAAATAGCCAATAAATACTTGAAAGTATGTTCAACATACTTATCCAGAGAGATCCTTAATTTATGAACATTTCTTTGATGCTCTCTCTTACCCCAGCCACGACTATCATCAAGAAAATAAACAACAAGAACTGCCAGCAAGGAAGTAGAGAAAGCAGAACCCATACTGACTGCTGAAAGGATTGTAGACTGAGAGACTCAGTATAGAGATTCTTAACAAACAGAGAAAACAAAACTGATCATAGAACTCTCTTTGTGTGTGTGTGTGTGCGTGTGTGTAAGCCATGAAACTAGAATGAGGAACAAGAGAAGAAAAGCAGCTGAAGAAATACACACAGTAAGAGAGCAGAAGGGACTAACTAGGGGATGAAAGGGAACCAATCAGAAGAGAGGAAGGCAGGGAGAAGGGACAGGTGCGGACAACTCATAATGATGACTTACATGTCTGAAGTGAGTGATGAAACTCACTAACCAAAAACATTAATAAAAGTAACAAGTTACAGACATACAGCAAATACACTCATTTGACGAAATAAAGTGCGAGCTAAACTCTATTGTGCCAGTGCAAATTCTCCAAAAGCAAGAAACTTCAATGAGCTTACTTAATAATAAAAATTTTAGCCAGAAAAACATTTATTTATGCTGGAAGCATTAAAAGGGGTCAAGAGGAGAGTACAAGTTAACCTTCTAATATGTCATTATTAAATCATTATTTCCAAATGTCATACTAATTTATTGATCATTTACAATCCATTTATTTCTGAGTTGGATTTTAATTAAAATGTATTTATGTAAATAAATGGTATCTAGCATTAAAATATAGAAGCACACACATATATACTTTTTTTTTTGAAGACTGGGTCTTGCTCTTTAGTCCCAGTTCCCTTATTCATTTTCCCTAGTGCTACAATGCCATGTTTATGTGGCCACACAAGCTTTTAAGTTTTAAATTCTTCTTTGTTTTTAATTGTTGTCCTTGGGCTTGAACCTGGGGCTCCGTCCATGCTTGTTAAGCAGTCTACCAAACAGCTCCATCTCCAGTTTTAAATTTTATATTCTTGTAGGCTAGCTGTATGTCAGAGAGGTACTAAAGTGATGTAATTAAACAGCATAAGATGATCTGAGAAATGCAAGCTATTTTGATTACACTAGGATTTTAAACTTCAAAAAAAATTTAAATGAATTCTCAAATCATTTTCTGACAAATATGCACATAGGATTTGTACATAAATCATATATATTATGTCATATTCATTGATATACCTACTTTTTCATTGTACTTGACATTTATTGACCTCTAAAGTTAGAAAAACAAGTCTTTGGAAATCCGACACAAGGTTATAAGTCTAATCTGACAGCTTTGGTACACTGTTATGAATGAATGAAAAAGTCCAATTGCTTTAATGTGATACACTGTAAAACTGATCCTACATATATGAGCTCATTGGCAAAGGCCTGGGACCCATCTACTTGGGAGGCTCAAGTGGAGGAATTAAAGTCTGAAAGCCAATCTGGGAAAAATTAGTGAGAACTTGTCTCATTTAAAAGCAAAGAGGGGTGGGGATGTAGCTCACCTGCAGAACATTCGCTTAGCATGTATAAGGCCCTGGGGTCAGTCCCCAGTACTAAAAACACAGAGGAAGGAAGAGGAAACCAAAACCAAAACCCCATGCTTTGTGAAGTAAAACACACATTCATGTGGTGATATACGCACATTCTAGACACATAAGAAATTTGACTTAGGACAAATATAGGTAGTCAAAATTTTTATATTTACAAAAGTCACAAGACTCTTAAAGCAAGTCATACATTTTCTTATGCTGTTTCCAGGCTCGCGTTGATTGGTCAATGTGTATTATCCTTTTTGCCACTGATGAACTTGACCTGTGTGGCAGGAAATATTAAAAAAAGATAGAACTGGCAAATTCCTGAGCTTGTGCCTTTGCCCTGGCAGCCTGTCTGGCCATTCACTGGAGAGCAATGGCCAACTTGTTTTTATCTTGTAGAGATCTGACTCTGAACTCCACAATCTGTTCACCCAGTTCTCTAGGTTCCCACTGGTGAGTCACTACCACGCCAACCCTGTGCTTCAAATCCTCCATGGCCTTTGTGGAGCACCTCAGGCAAATCCACTTGGCCACCTTATCTTTCTCTCTTGAACCCAGACCAGCCGTGGCATGAAGGAAAATGCAACACAAACTTAGTTCAGAAACAACTGTAACTCAATCTCTGGGTGTAACAAAACCTAATCTTGTAAGGTTTATTAAAATCTGATTCCTCCGGTGGCGAATCCTTGCAGAACTGCCATGATACTGGGAAACTCTAGCAGCTACATCTTACTCCTCTGCTGTCCCCATTCCAAAAAGGACCCAACTCTCTCCTGTTTCCTCTCTTCCTCCGTCCAACCTGGAAGTTTCCTCCGTCCAACCTGGAAATCCTGCCTAATCGCCCAGTGATTGGCTCCTTTATTCATTAAAGGATTGGTTCACAAGAAGCCACCTGAGTACTTGGTGACTCACTCCTCATTCCAGACAGCCTCTCCTGGGAGAGCAAGCAGCACAGAGCCATCCATCTTATTTTTCCCCAATAGAAGCAAATCTATTAAAATTAGTTAATTATTTTTGACTGACACATCGTTTTGTATTTATGAGGTAAGATATTGTTTTGATCCTGGTGGCAAACTCGTGGTCACATGTTCTGTATATTTTGTGAGACAGACTATATAGAACTAGCCACCACTTATTTGATATTTATCCCCTTGAAGTAACTGGCAAATTCCAAACTGAAATTTAAGCTTTACATGATGACAGATGCATTAAAGACTCTACAGAGTTTGTAAAATTATGTATATTTGAATTACTCCTTAGATTCTTAGGAAGTAAGATAATTAAAATGAAAGTACTATGAATAAAATTTCTTTATTGAAAGTTTGTGGTTAAGGTACTCTACCCAACTTATTCTATGAAGCCACAATTACTCTGATACCTAAACCACAAAAAGACCCAACAAAGATAGAGAACTTCAGACCAATTTCCCTTATGAATATCGATGCAAAAATCCTCAATAAAGTTCTTCCTAACCGAATCCAAGAACACATCAAAACAATCATCCATCCTGACCAAGTAGGTTTCATCCCAGGGATGCAAGGATGGTTCAATATACGGAAATCCATCAATGTAATCCACTATATAAACAAACTCAAAGACAAAAACCACATGATCATCTCATTAGATGCTGAGAAAGCATTTGACAAAATCCAACACCCATTCATGATAAAAGTCTTGGAAAGATCAGGAATTCAAGGCCCATACCTAACCATGATAAAAGCAATCTACAGCAAACCAGTAGCCAACATCAAAGTAAATGGTGAGAAGCTGGAAGCAATCCCACTAAAATCAGGCACTAGACAAGGCTTCCCACTTTCTCCCTACCTATTCAACATTGTACTTGAAGTCCTACCCAGAGCAATTAGACAACAAAAGGAGATCAAGGGGATACAAATTGGAAAAGAAGAAGTCAAAATATCACTTTTTGCAGATGATATGATAATATATATAAGTGACCCTAAAAATTTCACCAGAGAACTCCTAAGCCTGATAAACAGCTTCAGTGAAGTAGCTGGATATAAAATTAACTCAAGCAAGTCAATGGCCTTTCTGTACACAAAGGATAAACAGGCTGAGAAAGAAATTAGGGAAACAACACCCTTCTCAATAGTCACAAACAATATAAAATACCTTGGCGTGACTCTAACTAAGGAAGTGAAAGATCTGTATGCAAGAACTTCAAGTCTCTGAAGACAGAAATTAAAGAAGATCTCAGAAGATGGAAAGATCTCCCATGCTCATGGATTGGCAGGATCAACATTGTAAAAATGGCTATCTTACCAAAAGCAATCTACAGATTCAATGCAATCCCCATCAAAATTCCAACTCAATTCTTCAACGAATTAGAAAGGGCAATCTGCAAATTCATCTGGAACAACAAAAAACCTAGGATAGCAAAAACTCTTCTCAAGGATAAAAGAACCTCTGGTGGAATCACCATGCCTGACCTAAAGCTGTACTACAGAGCAATTGTGATAAAAACTGCATGGTACTGGTATAGTGACAGACAAGTAGACCAATGGAACAGAATAGAAGACCCTGAGATGAACCCACACACTTATGGTCACTTGATCTTTGACAAGGGAGCAAAAACCATCCAGTGGAAAAAAGACAGCATTTTCAACAAATGGTGCTGGCACAAGTGGCGGTTATCATGTAGAAGAATGTGAATTGATCCATTCCTATCTTCTTGTACTAAGGTCAAATCTAAGTGGATTAAGGAACTCCACATAAAACCAGAGACACTGAAACTTATAGAGGAGAAAGTAGGGAAAAGCCTCGAAGATATGGGTACAGGAGAAAAATTCCTGAATAGAACAGCAATGGCTTGTGCTGTAAGATCGAGAATCGATAAATGGGACCTCATAAAGTTGCAAGCTTCTGCAAGGCAAAAGACACCGTCAATAAGACAAAAAGACCACCAACAGATTGGGAAAGGATCTTTACCTATCCTAAATCAGATAGGGGACTAATATCCAATAAATATAAAGAACTCAAGAAGGTGGACTCCAGAAAATCAAATAACCCCATTAAAAATGGGGCTCAGAACTGAACAAAGAATTCTCACCTGAGGAATACCGAATGGCAGAGAAGCAACTGAAAAAATGTTCAACATCCTTAATCATCAGGGAAATGCAACTCAAAACAACCCTGAGATTCCACCTCATACCAGTCAGAATGGTTAAGATCAAAAATTCAGGTGACAGCAGATGCTGGCGAGGATGTGGAGAAAGAGGAACACTCCTCCATTGTTGGTGGGATTGCAAGCTTGTACAACTACTCTGGAAATCATTTTGGCGGTTCCTCAGAAAATTGGACATAATACTACCAGAGGATCCAGCAATACCTCTCCTGGGCATATATCCAGAAGATGTTCCAACCTATAAGAAGGACACATGCTCCATTATGTTCATAGCAACCTTATTTATAATAGCCAGAAGCTGGAAAAAAAACCCAGATGCCCCTCAACAGAGGAATGGATACAGAAAATGTGGTACATTTACACAATGGAGTACTACTCAGCTATTAAAAGGAATGAATTTATGAAATTCCTAGGCAAATGGATGGACCTGGAGGGCATCATCCTGAATGAGGTAACACAATCACAAAGGAACTCACAGAATATGTACTCACTGATAAAGTGGATATTAGCCCCAAAACTTAGGATACCCAAGATATAAGATACAATTTGTTAAACGCATGAAACGCAATAAGAACGAAGACCAAAGTGTGGACAATGTGCCGCTTCTTAGAATTGGGAACAAAACACCCATGGAAAGAGTTACAGAGATAAAGTTTGGAGCTGTGACGAAAGGATGGACCATTTAAAGACTGCCATATCCGGGGATCCATCCCATAATCAGCTTCCAATCGCTGACACCATTGCATACACTAGCAAGATTTTGCTGAAAGGACCCAGATATAGCTGTCTCTTGTGAGACAATGCCTAGCAAACACAGAAGTGGATGCTCACAGTCAGCTATTGGATGGATCACAGGGCCCCCAATGGAGGAGCTAGAGAAAGTACCCAGTGAGCTAAAGGGATCTGCAACCCTATAGGTGGAACAACATTATGAACTAACCAGTACCCCGGAGCTCCTGACTCTAGCTGCATATGTATCAAAAGATGGCCTAGTAGGCCATCAGTGGAAAGAGAGGCCCATTGGACTTGCAAACTTTATATGCCCCAGTACAGGGGAACGCCAGGACCAAAAAGTGGGAGTGGTTGGGTAGGGGAGTTTGGGTGGGGGAGTGTATTGAGGACTTTTTGGATAGCATTGGAAATGTAAATGAGCAAAATACCTAATAAAAAAAATTAAAAAAAGAAAAAAGAAAATTTGTGGTTAATGAAGGCCAAGAACACTTAGACTCCAAATCAAAATCAAAGTCAAAATGGTGTCATTGTCCCTCACTCTGCCTTGAAATCTAGCAAGTCCTCATTTTGTGCTGTTTTCTTTAGTTTTCTATGATAATCAAATGGCAAAAACCACTTATTTTGCACAATATTTTATATTGGAGCATAACAAAGTTCAGCTTTATGATATATAATTCCTTAAAGAATTTAAGATGGGAGGTAGAGAGACAGAGCTGGCTGCTTTTGCAGAGGGCCCGAGTCAGTTCCCTGCACCCACACTGTGGCTCACAAACATTTGTAGCATCAGCTTTAGGGGACCTGGTGCCCTCTTTTGATCTCCACAGGTACTGAGCGTGCATATAATGCATATACATACAGGCAGACAAAATTCTCATACACATAAAATAAATATACCTTTTTAATAAGAAAAAGAAAAAAAAGAATACATGTAAATTAATAGTTTAAAAAGCCTATGGGAAATAAAACTTTGTTAGAGGCCTCATAGTTTTAGGCATTAATGTTTTGCTTATTACTGTTCATCTTTCAATGACTGCTTTTTTTCTTCAAATCACTTAGTCTAATTGTATTTGAGTATTAGAAATGATACACTGTGACTTGATATTATAGTAACAGTAAATGCCTAGTAATTTTTAAACTCCATTATTACAGCTGGAGAAAAATGTGAGGAGAAGCCATGTGGTTTGCTAAATTCCCATTGTCATTTTCTTCAAAGTACATGGGATATAATTAGACCTAGTATGACAGAATGTAGAGACGCAGAATACAAAGTACAAAGTGTCATGTGTGGTGGAGACAGAGGACAAAATTATGGATATTAAATGGCATAAAGTTTATATTATACACTGGGCCACAGAATCATACTGTCAGTGGCAAGAGTAACATGAAAATTACAGGGCTAAAGTCAGTTATCAAGGGAAGGATAAGTGTAGCTAAGAGAATTAGTGGAGTGGGAGGAAGTGGGGAGTATAGCTCAAGGGATTAACTCTTCAGTAACTTAAGAGAAGAAAAGCCATCAGACATTATCCGCAGAACACTTGAAATTTACTAAACTATGATTCAATTTTCCTCCCAGGCTTTTAGATTCTCACCTAAGAAAATGAAATCTTGATTGGCTATCAGAGAAAAGATTCTGTTGGAAGGCAGATTGGTTGTTTTATACCTAGCAAGAAGCCATGGCGATTGCTAGATGCTGGTGGCAACTGTGTCATCATTTTTCTTATTTTTGCACGAGTGATGACACTGCCACCAACTGCAACACTTTGGGAGGAACTCAGTCTGCTGGAGGCAGGAAGAAAATACTTGAAGTTTTCCTAATGTGGGGCTTTAATTTTTAAAATCCTGTTTTAAAGATCTATTTTGTACACCAGATAATTCAGTAGGTCAGCAGCTTACCATGATATGTGTATGTACCTTCAAACGTTTGGTGTAAAGTTAGCCTTGGAAGGGAAATAAACATCACTTACCTCTAGCACAAAAACAACTAACTACAAATGATTATATGCCAGATTCTTTTCATGTTTTATCTCTAATATGGATAGCAATCGAGTAAAGGGGTAAACAGGAGATATTTGTGGTCATGTACTGTAATGCTAAGTGGGGGTAACCAACTCTCCAAGGCCAATGCCAGAATGAGATTCCCATTAAAGTCTGACTCTAGACATTTCCTTCTTTCTATGCTGCTGTGGTTTCAAGCTACCAAGGGATCCATACTGGATTGCCTTTAATTGGGGAGATGTTGTAAAGCAGCCCTCCCTTCAGCCTCACAGCCATACAATGGAATCATGACTTGACAGTGAAGATTTAAAGGTGTGCCAGTCCTTGAGCTAACTCCACTCTGTTTTCTGTTGTTTCACTTTCTTCCTTCTGACTTTCCTGGCTTTTTTTTTTTCTCTCTTCTACATTAACCTTAGATCCCAAGGCAACAATCATAATTAGTAAATACCTTAAGACAAAGGACTGAAACAATCTCCCCAAGAGACCATGGCACCAACATAGTTGTCCAAAGTAGATCCCTAGATAAGAGACCTTGCATTCAACTTAGGTTCGGAAGTAGATCCCTAGATACTAGCCAGACACAAGGTTAACCAGAGCCCTATAATCCTAGGCTACTTCAATGGAAACCTTCAATCCTTGTCTTTGAAGACAGACTTCAACCTTTTTCCCTGATGGGGACTTGTTATTGATAACACTCTTTCCTACTGTCACCACCAACTGTCTTTCCATTTCCGAGATGTGTGGCTGAGCCTGGTCTATTGGGACTCCCCTGAGTTGGGGATTTTCCTTTATCTCCAGCAACAAGGCCAGTTGAAAATAACAACAAAGCCACTCACCTAGTCTAAAGTATTATAGGGAGAAACAAATCTCTGATATCTCCCTCCATCAGGATTTGGGTTGTTAGTGCAGCAATTGCAAATTGAAACAACTATTTCTTCAGCTTAGGAGGCTCCTGAACTCCCAATTCTCAGAAGCTAAGGTATACCAATACATAATACCAAAATAAATCACGTAGAACATATTAGCAGCATTGACAAAAGGGCTTATGGAAAATAATATCCGAAAGTGTTTCTTATATTTCTTTACAGAGTTCATTCCCATGAGAAACTCAACATACACAATTTCCAAGCTCCACCATTTATTTGCCTAATATAAACTCACATTTTCCCTTCTGATATTGTCTCTCTATCTTCACTTCTAAGACCTATTTTTCATAGACCTCCCTCCTTGATAGCCAATAACTTGGTTTTCTTATTCTTCACTCTTATTTCTTATTCATCATTCTTATCGCTTCTGTTATGTTTCTCGCTCTAGATCTGCCCTGCCTTTTAAAGCAAGTTTGATCAAGACCTCTAGATGATAACATTTGCTGAACCTCTTCATAGTATTTCTTTTGGGGATTCATCAAAATGTTACCTCACTTGCATATCATGCTCTAAGGTTACACACTGTCATCAAATGGCTGTCTTATGTTATGGATCTTCACCACCTATTTATTTTTATTGTGATCTCTTAGATGGACCCTCCTTTGAGACACTCTGACTGCTGACCCTTTCTTATTGACCCCTTTATCAGGTGTAACAAGCTGGAGTAGTTGGTACCCCCAAACCTCTAACATCACTTATGGAGTTCTTTGAGGTGTAGAGGGATGGTGAGGGACTAAGACAAACAGATGGGAAGAGGGACCATGACTAGGTAGTAAAGATGTCAGCATTCTCTTCTCCAAGACAGCCAGCAACCTAGTGGCCAACATGTCTGGCTTCTTTTTCACCCCCTTGACCAGCTTCAAACAAAGACCTGGAGGGCTTTTTATCTCTCTCACCAATAGGATTCCCTTGCTGGTCGACCGACCCTAAGAGTTCATGGCCAGATGAAGACATATTTATACAAGAATTATGGGTCAGTCAGCTATTCTGTCTTTGTTCAAACTGAACAACCTTAAGTTAAGGAAGGAAGACCTTTCAAAGACTTAAAAACTTGAGCACTCCAGGAAAGATTGGTGTTGGAGGTTGGCCTGGTGCTATGTATTCAAGTGTTAGATACTGACCTCCAAAACCTGGTTTCAGTCTGCACAAGCATGTTCTCGAGTACACTAAATGATATAAACTTTCCTCTCCAATCTTTTCGGACTGGTTAAATAAAAATGGCTACAGCCAATTACTGGGGAGAATAGAGGCAGACAGGGCTTTAGTTACTGGACTGGGGATCACAGGTAGAAACCATGAGGAAGAGGCGAGAGAGAGAGAGAATGAGAGAGAACAGGAGAGAACAGGAGGCCTCCATTAGATGGGATGGACCAGGAGCAAGTGGCCCCTGAGGACAGACTGATGGAATAGAAAGAGCCCGGGTGAGACTCAAACAGCAAGTAACTTGGGGAACACATCTGGGAAATAGTCTAGGGTAGAAAAATAGTTTAGAGGTAATCATCCAATAATTGTGCTAAAGCTGATTAAATAAATCCAAAGGACTCTGACTCAATCATTGGGGGACAGGGCAGGCATTATAAGAACTAATACAGTTATTAAATACCTACCAACAACATACTGGATTTTTCAGGCTCCCAAGTTCTTCCAGTACTTTCCAGAGAGACTTCTATATGTGTTCTTGGTGTGTGTGTGTGTGTGTGTGTGTGTACTTCCTCATCACTAATTAAAGCCTGTCTTCACTAGGTGAGTCACGGCAGGGAGACAAGCGAATAGGAGCTGTGTAAGAGTCCAGAGAAACTCCCTACAAAGGGATATTTATTTTGTGGTGGTGGGAATTGGGCTTTCTGAGGAGAGTGGAATGTAAATCAGCCTCTTTTCATTTTGTGCCTGCATTCATATGATAGCTGCCTTACCGATTTAGTCGTGTTTGATCTAATTTTATTCTAATTTACACGTACCCTCAGAATAATTTCCCCTCCACAGACACACATCCTCTTAAAAAGCCATTAAGTCCTTGTGGTATAAAAATGAAATCGCTCACTTGACCTCCAGTTTCCTTCATAATCGAGTTTAACCCCATATTCATAGCTCCCTTTAAATCCAAATAATCCCTACCTCATTAGCTACTGGTTAGACCTTTGAAAGTTCTCTTCTTCCATTTATATAATCTCCACATTTTCTATTGAAACTGGACTAAAATTATTGAAAATTTCATCCCAAAAGCCACATGTCTACGCCTTTTATGCATTTGATTTGCAAGCCACTTAACTTTACATAGCTCCAAAAATGATGCTTAGAAAGGTCTCTCCATAACTCCTCACGTGTCTGTATACAGATGGGTAAGTTTTTTAAAATGCTTAGAGCCTCATTTCCTATCAGCTTGGAGCACCTGCCTTTCCTTTAAATTGTATGTCCACTCCTTAAAGAACACCCACCGGGTAGCATGGGGCAGAATCCAAGTGTGGAAGTGTTTGCCAAAGGCAAGTATTGAATTCAAGGCACCAAAATAATAAATATCAATTCTCTTCTCCTTTTCCAACGACCCATCTTTTAAAAAAATCCCTGTGCTATAAAGATCATACCCAACTAAGCCAACTAGGCAAGTGGTCTACCACTGAGGTAGGCATACATGCCCAGCCTCCAGAAGACATGTCTTGCACCTGTGGGTGAGTCTGGATCTGCACAGATGGCGTTGCTTCCCATTGACTTACAATGAAGAGGCTTTACTTTGTAAGCAGGAGAAGCAGCCACAGCTCAAGACTTTACCTTCTCCTCAGCTTTTAACTCTGATCACTGCTGCCTTCCCCTTTCCCTTCAAGCCTCTTGCCTCAGTAACTTGTGTTGTACCCAGAGTTCTAGTTAGAGTCCTTCAGTTCCCTTCTCCATGGCTTGGACTTGCTCCTTCTCTAGCAGACTTCACAAGACTCTTTGTCTTCTTTTTGATAGGAGGATACTGTTATCTTCCTGTCCAGCCCAGGAGTGAGAGTCTCCTTAACATCTCGCTCTCCTACTCTGCTGCTCACATGGTCAGTGCCTTTTCTCTTCCCCAGATCTCGTGCAGAATTAAATGATACCTATTTTCAGCCTTCAGACTTGACTACATTCTCTAGATACTCATCACAATGGCACACTAACACCAGTTTCTACACCGTGTATGCCGCTCATGCGAGGGGCAGCTCTTCTGGTCCTCTCTTTACAGGAGTGATTTATAATAATGACACCCACGTAACTAGACCAGACTTTGAAGTAATGAAGGAATAAAAAAATGGAGATTAGGCGCGGGACCTGAGACTGCATTAGTTAGGGAAGCAGAAACCGGCCTGAGTAGGGCCACAGGCCTCATCCGGCCGGATCAGCGCCGGGGTAGTGGGAGCGCAGGGTTGCCTGACACCCACCAGCTACCCACGACCCCCCGCCGCAGGATTTTGGGACTGCTGGTGAGTGGAACACAGCTTCTGCTCCAGTCCAATCACGCGGGACCTGAGACTGCTCTGGTTGGGGAGAGAGAAATCCGGCCTACATAGGGCCACAACCCTCTTCCGGTCAGAAAACCACCGGGGCAGCTGGGGCGCAGGGTCGGCTGACACTCACCAGCTACCCACAACACCCGCCACAGGATCTTAAGACTTCTGGAGAGTGGAACACAGCTTCTGCTCCAATCCAATTGCACGCGGGACCAGAGACTGCATTAGTTAGGGAAGCAGAAAACCGGCCTGAGTAGGACCACAGGCCTCTTCCGGCTGGACCAGCACCGGGGTACCATCAGCTACCCACGACCCCCGCCGCAGGATTTAGAGACTGCTGGTGAGTGGAACACAGCTTCTGCTCCAATCTTTAAACAGTGACAACGATAACAACTAACCCCAGAGATTACCAGATGGTGAAAGGTAAACGTAATAATCTTACTAACAGAAACCAAGACCACTCACCATCATCAGAACCCAGCACCCCCACTTCGCCCAGTCCAGGGCACACCAACACACCGGAAAAGCTAGACACGGATTTAAAAGCATATCTCCTGATGATGATAGAGGACTTCAAGAAGGACTTTAATAACACACTTAAAGAAATACAGGAGAACACTGCTAAACAGGCAGAAGACAATAAAGAGGAAGCACAAAAATCCCTTAAAGAATTGCAGGAGAACACTGCTAAAGAGTTACAAATCCTTAAAGAAAAACATGATAACATAATCAAACAGGTAGAAGTCCTTACAGAAAAACAGGAAAACACATCCAAACAGATGATGGAAATGAACAAAACCATACTAGACCTAAAAAGGGAAGTAGACACAATAAAGAAAACCCAAAATGAGGCAACACTGGAGATAGAAACCCTAGGAAAGAAATCTGGAACCATAGATACGAGCATCAGCAACAGAATACAAGAGATGGAAGAGAGAATCTCAGGTGCAGAAGATTCCATAGAGAACATCGGCACAACAATCAAGGAAAATGTAAAATGCAAAAAGATCCTAACTCAAAACATCCAAGAAATACAGGACACAATGAGAAGACCAAACCTACGGATAATAGGAGTGGATGAGAATGAAGATTTTCAACTCAAAGGACCAGCAAACATCTTCAACAAAATTATAGAAGAAAACTTCCCAAATCTAAAGAAAGAGATGCCCATGAACATACAAGAAGCCTACAGAACTCCAAATAGACTGGACCAGGAAAGAAATACCTCCCAACACATTATAATCAGAACAACAAATGCTCTAAATAAAGATAGAATACTAAAAGCAGTAAGAGAAAAAGGCCAAGTAACATATAAAGGCAAGCCTATCAGAATTACACCAGATTTTTCACCAGAGACTATGAAAGCCAGAAGATCCTGGACGGATGTTATACAGACACTAAAAGAACACAAATTCCAGCCCAGGCTACTATACCCAGCCAAACTCTCAATTAACGTAGATGGAGAAACCAAAGTATTCCACGACAAAACCTAATTCACACATTATCTCTCCACGAATCCAGCCCTTCAAAGGATAATAACAGAAAAAAACCAATACAAGGACAGGAACCACGCCCTAGAAACAACAAGAAGGTAATCCCTCAACAAACCTAAAAGAAGACAGCCACAAGAACAGAATGCCAACTTTAACAACAAAAATAACAGGAAACAACAATTACTTTTCCTTAATATCTCTTAATATCAATGGACTCAACTCCCCGATAAAAAGACATAGACTAACAAACTGGCTACACAAACAAGACCCAACATTTTGCTGCTTACAGGAAACTCATCTCAGAGAAAAAGATAGACACTACCTCAGAATGAAAGGCTGGAAAACAATTTTCCAAGCAAATGGTATGAAGAAACAAGCTGGAGTAGCCATTCTAATATCTGATAAGATTGACTTCCAACCCAAAGTCATTAAAAAAGACAGGGAGGGGCACTTCATACTCATCAAAGGTAAAATCCTCCAAGAGGAACTATCAATCCTGAATATCTATGCTCCAAATACAAAGGCAGCCACATTCATTAAAGAAACTTTAGTAAATCTCAAAGCACACATTGCACCTCATACAATAATAGTGGGAGACTTCAACACACCACTTTCACCAATGGACAGATCATGGAAACAGAAACTAAACAGGGACACAGAGAAACTAAGAGAAATTATGAATCAAATGGATCTGGCAGATATCTACAGAACATTCTATCCTAAAACAAAAGGATATACCTTCTTCTCAGCACCTCATGGCAACTTCTCCAAAATTGACCACATAATTGGTCACAAAACAGGCCTCAACAGATACAAAAATATTGAAATTGTCCCATGCATCCTATCAGATCACCATGGACTAAAGCTGATCTTCAATAACAAAATAAATAATAGAAAGCCAACCTTCACGTGGAAACTGAACAACACTCTTCTCAATGATACTTTGGTCAAGGAAGGAATAAAGAAAGAAATTAAGGACTTTTTAGAGTTCAATGAAAATGAAGCCACAACATACCCAAACTTATGGGACACAATGAAAGCATTTCTAAGAGGAAAACTCATAGCTCTGAGTGCCTCCAAAAGGAAACTAGAGAGAGCACACATTAGCAGCTTGACAACACACCTAAAAGCACTAGAACAAAAGGAAGCAAATTCACCCAAGAGGAGTAGATGGCAGGAAATAATCAAACTCAGGGGTGAAATCAACCAAGTGGAAACAAGAAAAACTATTCAAAGAATCAACCAATCAAGGAGCTGGTTCTTTGAGAACATCAACAAGATAGATAAACCCTTAGCCAGACTCACTAGAGGGCACAGGGAAAGCATCCTAATTAACAAAATCAGAAATGAAAAAGGAGACATAACAACAGATCCTGAAGACATCCAAAACACCATCAGATCCTTCTACCAAAGGCTATACTCAACAAAACTGGAGAACCTGGATGAAATGGAGAAGTTCCTAGACAGATACCAGGTACCAAAGTTGAATCAAGATCAGGTTAATGATCTAAACAGCCCTATATCCCCCAAAGAAATAGAAGCAGTCATTAATAGTCTCCCAACTAAAAAAAGCCCAGGACCAGATGGGTTTAGTGCAGAGTTCTATCAGACCTTCAAAGAAGATCTAATCCCAGTTCTTCACAAACTATTCCACAAAATAGAAACAGAAGGTACTCTACCCAGCTCATTCTATGAAGCCACAATTACTCTGATACCTAAACCACAAAAAGACCCAACAAAGATAGAAAACTTCAGACCAATATCCCTTATGAATATTGATGCAAAAATCCTCAATAAAGTTCTTGCTAACCGAATCAAAGAACACATCAAAACAATCATCCATCCTGACCAAGTAGGTTTCATCCCAGGGATGCAGGGATGGTTCAATATACGGAAATCCATCAACGTAATCTAGTATATAAACAAACTCAAAGACAAAAACCACATGGTCATCTCGTTATATGCGGAAAAAGCATTTGACAAGATCCAACACCCATTCATGATAAAAGTCTTGGAAAGATCAGGAATTCAAGGCCCATACCTAAACATGATAAAAGCAATCTACAGCAAACCAGTAGCCAACATCAAAGTAAATGGTGAGAAGCTTGAAGCAATCCCTCTAAAATCAGGGACTAGACAAGGCTGTCCACTTTCTCCATACCTATTCAACATTGTACTTGAAGTCCTAGCCAGAGCAATTCGACAACAAAAGGAGATCAAAGGGATACAAATTGGAAAAGATGAAGTCAAAATATCACTTTTTGCAGATGATATGATAGTATATTTAAGTGACCCTAAAAATTCCACCAGAGAACTCCTAAGCCTGATAAACAGCTTCGGTGAAGTAGCTGGATATAAAATTAACTCAAACAAATCAATGGTCTTTCTCTACACAAAGAATAAACAGGCTGAGAAAGAAATTAGGGAAACAACACCCTTCTCAATAGTCACAAATAATATAAAATATCTTGGCGTGACTCTAACTAAGGAAGTGAAAGATCTGTATGATAAAAACTTCAAGTCTCTGAAGAAAGAAATTATAGAAGATCTCAGAAGATGGAAAGATCTCCCATGCTCATGGATTGGCAGGATCAACATTGTAAAAATGGCTATCTTGCCAAAAGCAATCTACAGATTCAATGCAATCCCCATCAAAATTCCAAATCAATTCTTCAACGAATTAGAAAGTGCAATCTGCAAATTCATCTGGAATAACAAAAAACCTAGGATAGCAAAAACTCTTCTCAAGGATAAAAGAACCTCTGGTGGAATCACCATGCCGGACCCAAAGCTCCTCTACAGAGCAATTGTGATAAAAACTGCATGGTACTGGTATAGTGACAGACAAATAGACCAATGGAATAGAATTGAAGACCCAGAAATGAACCCACACACCTACGGTCACTTGATCTTCGACAAGGGAGCTAAAAACATCCAGTGGAAGAAAGACAGCATTTTCAACAAATGGTGCTGGCACAACTGGTTGTTAACATGTAGAAGAATGCGAATCGATCCATTCCTATCTCCTTGTACTAAGGTCAAGTCTAAGTGGATCAAGGAACTTCACATAAAATCAGAGACACTGAAACTTATAGAGGAGAAAGTGGGGAAAAGCCTTGAAGATATGGGCACAGGGGAAAAATTCCTGAATAGAACAGTAATGGCTTGTGCTGTAAGATCGAGAATTGACAAGTGGGACCTCATGAAACTACAAAGCTTCTGCAAGGCTAAAGACACCATCAATAAGACAAAAAAACCACCAACAGATTGGGAAAGGATCTTCACCTATCCTAAATCAGATAAGGGACTAATATCCAATATATATAAAGAACTCAAGAAGGTGGACTCCAGAAAGTCAAATAACCCCATTAAAAAATGGGGCTCAGAACTGAACAAAGAATTCTCCCCTGAGGAATACCGAATGGCAGAGAAACACCTGAAAAAATGTTCAACATCCTTAATCATCAGGGAAATGCAAATCAAAACAATCCTGAGATTCCACCTCACACCAGTCAGAATGGCTAAGATCAAAAATTCAGGTGACAGCAGATGCTGGCGAGGATGTGGAGAAAGAGGAACACTCCTCCATTGTTGGTGGGATTGCAAGCTTGTACAACCACTCTGGAAATCAGTCTGGCGGTTCCTCAGAAAATTGGACATAGTACTACCGGAGGATCCAGCAATACCTCTCCTGGGCATATATCCAGAAGATGTCCCAACCGGTAAGAAGGACACATGCTCCACTATGTTCATAGCAGCCCTATTTATAATAGCCAGAAGCTGGAAAGAACCCAGATGTCCCTCAACAGAGGAATGGATACAGAAATTATGGTACATTTACACAATGGAGTACTACTCAGCTATTAAAAAGAATGAATTTATGAAATTCCTAGCCAAATGGATGGACCTGGAGGGCATCATCTTGAGTGAAGTAACACAATCACAAAAGAACTCACACAATATGTATTCACTGATAAGTGGATATTAGCCCAAAACTTAGGATACCCAAGATATAAGATACAATTTGCTAAACTCATGAAACTCAAGAAGAATGAAGACCAAAGTGTGGACACTGTGCACCTTCTTAGAATTGGGAACAAAACACCCAGGGAAGGAGTTACAAAGTTCGTAGCTGTGATGAAAGGACGGACCATTTAGAGACTGCCGTATCCAGGGATCCATCCCATAATCAGCTTCTAAACGCTGACACCATTGCATACACTAGCAAGATTTTGCTGAAAGGACCCAAATATAGCTGTCTCTTGTGAGACGATGCCGGGGCCTAGCAAACACAGGAGTGGATGTTCACAGTCAGCTATTGGATGTATCACAGGGCTCCCAATGGAGAAGCTAGAGAAAGTACCCAAGGAGCTAAAGGGATCTGCAACCCTATTGTTGGAACAACATGATGTACTAACCAGAACCCCGGAGCTCTTGTCTCTAGCTGCATATGTATCGAAAGATGGCCTAGTCGGCCATCAATGGAAAGCGAGGCCCATTGGACTTGCAAACTTTATATGCCCCAATATAGGGGAATGCCAGGGCCAAAAGAATGGGAATGGGTGGGTAGGGAAGTGGGGGGCGCTATGGGGGACTTTTGGGATAGCATTGGAAATGTAATTGAGGAAAATATGTAATAAAAATATTAAAAATAAAAAAAAATGGAGATTAAAGAAATTGAAACTTGTAATAAAAGGACTGTGAAAATGACAACGCTCATACCATAATAACTTTGCTGAAGGACAAGTGTATTTAACGTAGTAACTATAGACTTGATAAGGGACTACTGGTGGAGTTACTTGAATTAATATGGTAATTTGCTGGGTGTTTCAAAAATAATCTACAATTTAGTGTTGATATCTGAGAAAGGTATTTTTTAACTCTTTCTCCTCCACTGCTTTCTTCAAGAACAACAACAACAACAACAAAAATGACAAAACTTCCATAAAATAAAGTTACTGTGGAAATAAGCTAGCAGTGAGTGAATAGTGCTTTTATTTACTTTGATTCATATACATTTTAATTGAATAGAAAATGCTAAATAATTCCTTCAGCACTGCTGAAGATTTTCCTTCTAGAAGTCTCATTGTACATGCCAGCAAAAAAAAAAAAAAAAAAAGTAACAGCAAACCTGCAAAAAATACTTGGATAGTTTTCAGTGTGCCTGTCACAATCCCTAACATATAAGAAGTGTTAGTGGATGTTAGTTCTATTAATTCTTCCTTAGGTGAGAAGTAACTTGGTAGGAATATAAATTACATATGGGAAAACATGATGGAGATGCTAGCTGATGCTTTCCTCCTGGTTCTTCATTTTACATCAGGCCCTTTCTTTTTTTTTTTTTTTTTTTTTTTTTTTTTTTGGTTTTTCGAGACAGGGTTTCTCTGTATAGCCCTGGCTGTCCTGGAACTCACTTTGTAGACCAGGCTGGCCTCGAACTCAGAAATCCGCCTGCCTCTGCCTCCCAAGTGCTGGGATTAAAGGCGTGCGCCACCACGCCCGGCTCATCAGGCCCTTTCTTTATTCATTCTATGAGCTGTTTGTTGCATCCTAAAACAAAACAAAACAACAAAACAAAACAAGAAAACAAGCAAACAAAACCCAAACCGAAGTGGTAGAAAGATCTAAGCATAGATGTGGAATGCATCATACATAGCATCAAGGTAGTAGCAAGTTTTTCTGGGAGCCATTCCCCAAATGGGAAAAGACTTTCTCAATTAGGAGTGGGGAGTGTGGTAGAGCAGTCGCAGAGAGAAGCTTTCACTGTGGTCCCCTGAAATTGAGGTTAAATAGACATTCAACCCATTCCTAAATTTTAAGAAAGTTCTATGTACTGTAGATTAGTTTGTAAACTAGAATTAATGATACTCTATTTAGTTTACTATGCATTAGAAGCCCGAAGGCTTTGTTAATGGTGAGTGTACAATGTGCCCCATGCTCTAGGGATGGGGCAAGTTAGCTTTTAAGTGGAGACACACTGGTGGTTTAGTTGAAAACGTAGGACTTTGCAATTGATAATTTCCAGTTTCAGTTTTGAAGAAGAGTGGCAGCACCTAAGCTATGAGTTTAAGTGCTATCAATGAGGAGCGACAGAGGTACAATTAAACAGGCAGTAAGATGACGTGGCTAGACTCCTATTACCCATAACCTCCACATTGTGAACAAAATCATGACTTCTCATATGCCCCTTACCCAAGTCAGCCAAGGGGACACAATCAAGTTTAAAATCTTGGGGGAAAAATGGTTTTGACAGGGCCTTACTCTGGCTGGCTTGGAACTCACTATGTATCCAAGGTGACACTGAATTTGGAGCAGGCTTCCTCAGCCCTCTGAGTGCTGAGGTCGCAGGCATGTGTCACCAGGCCCAACCTCAATAATGTTTTATTTATTCCTCTCCAACACTCCAATGGCCACAAAAACAAAACAAAACAAAACAAAACAAAACAAAACAAAACAAAACAAAACAAAACATGGTTTTCTCTGAATAGTATAGTTGTGTGCTGAGAGTGGAGGGAACCATTCTGAGCCCTAAATGAAATCCTGCATGTACAGTGCTTGGCACGGGGGAGGCATTCAGTATTGACTTCATTTCCTGCTCTATTCTGTTCTTATTGATGTGGGGGTGTCCACCTCCACACAACATTCATCTTATACTTTAGTCTGAGTACTTCCTCAATATCAGAATGTTTTCCCTTCCTTTCCCCAATGTGCAAATGCTAGTCATCCTCCCAGGATATGTGTGTCCTCTTCAATAGTGGAGCCGAATCTTTTCCTCTTAATCCATCTTTGTGAAGTGACTAAGTGCATTTGTTCTTCTACTTCCTGGGGCTTGATTGACTTCAGTGATGCTTCCCTTTTAGAAATTTCCCCAAACTTATGCTGTGTGTCATTCAAGGTGGCACCCAACCATAGTCTGAGTACAATACTATATTTCCTATTCTCCCTTTCTAGTTTCATTAATGGACTTTCCGTCTACATTGCTTCAACACTAGAAAGTCACAAATTTGGGAGATGGACTTATTTATTTTAGGGTACTTTTAAGTTTATATGTATTTATGCATGGCTGGCTGGTTGATTAGTAAGGACTGAACTAAGACAAATAATAGGCAGAACTGGGGCTCGAACTCCACAGCCAGTCCCACAACACCCAGAGGAAGCTCCACTCCAAGGAACTCTAACATGCCCAGGTTCATAGGATCAGAGGTGAAGAGGACACAACATTTGCCTGAACACCAGAAGTAACTGGGACCAGTGGGACCCAGGGACCCAGGGACCCAGGGACTCCCCCTGACCAATGGCACCGGTTCCTTCTGGTCTGGGCCGGTGCCCCAGCAGACCTTAGGTGCAAACTCTGAGCCAGTCCCACAACACCCAGAGGAAGCTCTACTCCCAGGCCCTCTAAAATGCCCAGGATCATAGACCAGAAGATCCCCGCAGCTTGGTCACACCAGGGTCTCAGGGTCCCAGAGGCAGCTTGACTCCCAGGAACTCTGACATACCCAGGATCTCAGGATCACAGGATCCCAGAATCACAGGATCACAGAGACAGATGAACTCTGAGGAATCCTGACACAACCAGGATCACAGGAAGGATAGGCTCTAGTCAGATATTGCGAGGGCAGGTAGCACTAGATAACCAGATGGTGGGAGGCAAGCATAAGAACATAAGCAACAGAAACCAAGTTTACTTGGCATCATCAGAACCCAATTCTTCCATCATAGCAAGTCCTGGATATACTATCACACCGGAAAAGCAAGATTTGAGTCTAAAATTACTTCTCGTGATGATGATGACAGAGGACTTTAGGATGGACATAAATAACTCCCTTAAAGAAATACAAGAGAACACAGGTAAACAGGTAGAAGCCCTTAAAGAGGAAACACAAAAATCCCTTAAAAAATTATAGGAAAACACAATCAAACAGGTGAAGGAAATGATCAAAACCATCCAAGATCTAAAAATGGAAATAGAAACAATAAAGAAATTACAAAGGGAGACAACCCTGGAGTTAGAAAACCTAGGAAAGAGAGCAGGAGTCATAGATGCAAGCATCACCAACAGAATACAAGATAGAAGAGAGAATCTTGGAAGCAGAAGATATCATAGAAAACATTGACATGACAGTCAAAGAAAATGCAATAAGCAAAAAGATCCTAACCCAAAACCATCCAGGAAATCCAGGACACAATGAGAAGACCAAACCTAAGGATAATAGGTAAAGAAGAGAGTGAAGAGTCCCAACTTAAAGGGCCAGTAAATATCTTTAACAAAATTATAGAAGAAAACCCATGAACATACAAGAAGCCTACAAAACTCTAAATAGACTAGACCAAAAAAGAAACTCCTCCCATCACATAATAATCAAAACACCAAATGCACTAAACAAAGACAGAATATTAGAAGTAGTAAGGTAAAAAGGTCAAGTAACATATAAAGGCAGACCTATCAGAATTACACCAGACTTCTCATCAGAGACTATGAAAGATAGAAGATCCTGGGCAGATGTCATACAGACCCTGAGAGAACATAAATGCCAGCCCAAACTACTATACCCAGCAAAATTCTCAAATATCATAGACAGAGAAACCAAGATATTCCATGACAAAACCAAATTTACACAATATCTTTCCATAAATCCAGACCTACAATGTATAGTAGATGGAAAACACCTACACAAGGAGGGAAACTACACCCTAGAAAAAAAAGAGAAAGTAATCTTTCAACAAACCCCAAAGAAGATAGCACACAAACATAATTCCACCCTAACAACAAAAATAACAGGAAGTAACAATCACTTTTCCTTAATATCTCTTAACATCAATGGACTCGATTCCCCAATAAAAAGACGTAGGTCGACAGACAGACTGGATATGTAAACAGGACCCAGCATTTTTCTGCATACAGAAAAATGTACTTCAATGACAAAGACAGACACTACCTACCTCAGAATAAAAGGTTGGAAAACAATTTTCCAAGCAAATGGTCCCAAGAAACAAGCTGGAGTAGCCATTCTAATGTCGAATAAAATCAACTTTCAACCTAAAGTTCTCAAAAGAGATAAGGAAGGACACCTCATACTTGTTAAAGGAAAAATCTACCAAGATGAACTCTCAATTCTGAACATCTATGCTCCAAATGCAAGGACACCCACATTCATAAAAGAAACTTTACTAAATCTCAAAGCACACATCACACCCCATACAATAATAGTGAGAGACTTCAACAGCCCACTCTCAGCAATTGACAGATTATGGAAACAGAAACTAAACAGAGACACAGTGAAACTAACAGAAGTTATGAACCAAATGGATCTAACAGATATTTATAGAATATTTCATCCTAAAGCAAAAGAATATACCTTCTTCTAGTACTTCATAGATTCTTCTCCAAAATCAACCATATAATCGGTCACAAAACAGGCCTCAACAGATACAAGAAGATTGAAATAATCCCATGCACCTTATCACATCACAACGGACTAAGGCTGGTCTTAAATTCCAACAAAAACAAAGGAAAGCACACATATACATGGAAGCTGAACAACACTCTATTCAATGATAACTTGGTCAAGGAAGAAATAAAGAAAAAATTAAAGACTTTTTAGAATTTAATGGAATTGAAGACACATAATATCAAACCCTATGGGATACAAAGAAAGCAGTGGTAAGAGGAAAACTCATAGCTCTAAGTGCCTCCAAAAAGAAACTGGAGAGAGCTTACACTAGCAGCTTGACAGTACATCTGGAAGCTCTAGAACAAAAAGAGGCAAATATACCCAAGAGGATTAGAAGGCAGGAAATAATCAAACTCAGGGCTGAAATCAACCAAATAGAAACAAAAAGAACTTTATAAAGAATCAACCAAACCAGAATCTGGCTATTTGAGAAAATCAACAAGATAGATAAACCCTTAGCCAGACTAACCAGACGGCACAGAGACAGTATCCAAATTAATAAAATCAGAAATCGAAAGGGAGACATAACAACAAAATATATATATTAAAATAATTATCCTTTATGTTGAAGATTAACAGTTGAAAATATTAAAAGCATTTTCTACAAACATCATGGAAATATTAGTGATAATTTTCTCACTGTGCTTGAAATTAGCATTTTCTTAATGCTTAACTTCAAAGAGTTTTGCTATTTTGAAATTTTTAAAATATACTTACTGATAAAATAATTTCTCTCCTACAAACATTGATAATCTTTTTAAGTAAACTTATATTTAGAGAATATACACATATCTATATATATCTATATCTATCTATATCTATATATATATATATAATGCATTTTAAATACTCTCTCACCATGTCAGGTGGTATCATATAAGGCTTTTGAATATATTTCTTAATGATTCATTTTAATATTTCATGCTCTTTTACTATGTTTAATTCCCAAAGAATATTTTGTTTGTTTTGAAACAATTTAGTAGTCAGCGTTAGATATTGGATCTTCACTTATGGATAGTATTGAATGTTCATTAATGATATTTTAGGATATGAATATAAAAGTTGAACACTTTTTTATGTGTTATTTGATTCTCAAAATACTCAATATTATTAATATGTTTTATGTATAGAATGCATTTAAATAATAAAAAAATTAAGACAAATAATAAATGTTTTCCTGTAATGTGATGTCAAATTTTCCTAAGTATTTTAAGAATTTGTTTCACTAATTTCTTTTTCTTTTTATAGTTTCAAATATTGGAGATTGAATTGAATCCAGGTCTTGTGCATCCTACCATTGAGCTACATTTCCAGCCTTCAACCAATTCCTAAGCTGGTTTAGGACTTCATGAACCCTGTAACTTAAGTCCTTTCACTGTCAGAGAGCCACTTTTTAAGTCTGAAAAAGCTATGTGAATGAGCAGCAGAATAAGACCACAGGATTCAGAACTTTTCAATCTTTGTTCTAGTTCCCTTTGTAAATGTTTGTAGTGGGGCACTAGTCCTACCTCAGTTTTGTCTTCTCTACTTATTTAAATGATTATAGTATCATGTAGTACCATTTGATATTGCTATAATGTACTTCAAAGTAATTTAAAGTGTTATTTAAATAAGAATGATGCAGTGTTAATTAAAAGAACACTTTATATCTATATACGTATATCTCTACCAAATTAAGTAATACAGGAAATAACTATGTGGAAAATCCTGAGAGTTTTTATGTTTTATAGCATATATTTTAGCATACTTATCATACATATACAAAATTAAATATGTGCTCTTAGAAATAGAATGACCTTTGTTCTACATATACTTGAGTTAATGTTCAACATACATTTAATATGGAGATAAATCAGTTTGTGCTTATTGAGATGCTTTGTCAATCACCTTGTTCTCAAAGATTTCTGATGTGTTATATAAATAAAATCCAGAATAAACAAATAAACAGTATAATTTCAAGCTTGTAGGAGGGTTGTGTCTGTAATGCTACCATTTGATTGCCAGCATGGACAGACCCTTGTGATCTCTTCAGTCATGCTGCTGTTACAAAGCAGTATTGCAAGGATATATTACATTTCGTTATTTGTGTGTATGTGTGTGTGTGTGTGTGTGTGTGTGTGTGTGTGGCACTTGGAAAGGTCAGAGAACAACTTGCAGGAGTCTGTTTTCTCCTTCCATTGTGTGGAGTCCAGTGATTGAACTTAGTCAGCCAGGGCTAGTGGCAAGAGCTTTTATCCTCTTGGTATTGGGATATTTCTCTTAAGCATATGGACAGTTTAGTCACTAGCATTCATTACTGTCCATCTTTTACCCATTGAAGTGAAAAACCTTCTTTAGACATTATTTCCTATTCATGCATTGGTCTCTGCCCCATTTTCTTGGTTATTTGTATATTTGTTTGCCACTACTCTAATTACTGTATATGCATAATTATGACTTGCTGTTTATGAAAGAACATTTCTATGTACAGATATGTGCACACATGTGCATGCACACACATATACACTCTTCCTCAGTGTTCCTCCTTTTTTGTGGATTCTAAAAATTTCATTTCCTAGGTGAATTTTAGAGAAAGTTTTTAAAACTAGTTATAAACCTGTTGATACTTTTAATACTAATCCATGGTACTTGTATCTTAGTTTACAAAGCTCTGGCATATTTATTGATGTTCTTTCAAAGCATGGTAACTTATTCATAGCTTCTATTTAATTTCTTCAGAAAAATCATTTTCCTTCATATATGGTATTATATCTTCATTAAGATTCTGAATTATTTATAATATAGTTATTGTGAAAGGAGGTTAAAATGAGTTTGGGTGTTGAATTCTTAAAAATGTGTTTATTTTGTGTGTAGGAATGCTTTGTCTGCACGTATGTCTGAACACCACTTACATGCCTGGTTCCTAAGGAAATAAGAAGAGGTTGTCAGAATCCCTGGAACTGGAGTTCCTGGGGGTGATGTGGGTGCTGATGATAGAACCCAAGTCCTTTGGAATAGCAACTGGTGCTGTAACTTTTGAGTCTTCTCTTCAGCCCCAGACAGTGACTTTTTTTTTAAAAGAAAATGAACTTTCATTTAGATTCGTCCGTCGTGCCTTAAATGCTCTTTTGGTTACTATTGATTTGTTTACTTTCCTCCCAGACTCGTGTTTTCTTTTGCAGGAACACAGTTTCCAGCCATTATTTCCACTAGCGTTTATGGGAAATCAATTTTCCGACTCCATTTAGGTTAGAATTTTTTTTTATTTTGTCACTATACTTGTCTGATAGTCTGTCAAATTATAGATTCTAAATGCAAAGTAGTGTTCACTTTGTCACTTAGAATGTTACTTAGTACAGTTTAAGCCAACGTGATACTTTTTGTCTCTAATAATTATACACACACACACACACACACACACACACACACACACACACACCCTTTTCCCCCCTCACAGTCATACTATGTAGACCAGGCAAATCTCCTGCCTGTCCTCCGAGTCCTGGCTCCTCTTGAGAGGCTTTTAAGATTTCTTGTTATCAAGAAGCTCTAAAAAATTGACCATCATGTTCTAGCAGTGGGCTGTTTTATTTTTCTCAGTCTTATTGTTGGCACCCAATGAAACATCATTTAAAACTCTGTCAGATCTCTGAAATTTTGATTTTATTTCTTTATTTTTCCTCTCAGTCCTATGTATTCCACCAGGAAATCCTATCATATGACATCGTAGCTTTCTCTGAGCTTCTTGACTTTCCTCTCATTTCCCCGGCAGTCTGCATATGAGCTGAACGACTCTGAGTCCCTGGGTTACTCTTCAGCCGTGTCTGCTTAATATTTGGCCTTGAATCTTTGACTTTTATTGTCACATATTTCATTTCTGAAATACATCATCTTTTTGTTTCATTGACGCCTTCTTCTGCTTTGTGGCTACATACAGACTGTGTCATCATTTATGTTTCCATGGGTCTGTTTTTTTTTTTTTTTTTTTTGCAATGATGAGTTATAACCCTCGCCCTTCATTTTATTTATTTTTTTTTATTTTTAATATTTTTATTGCATATTTTCCTCAATTACATATCCAATGCTATCCCTAAAGTCCCGCATAGCGCCCCCCACTTCCCTACCCACCCATTCCCATTCTTTTGGCCCTGGCATTCCCCTATATTGGGGCATATAAAGTTTGCAAGTCCAATGGGCCTCTCTTTCCAATGATGGCCGACTAGGCCATCTTTCGATACATATGCAGCTAGAGACAAGAGCTCCGGGGTTCTGGTTAGTACATCATGTTGTTCCAACAATAGGGTTGCAGATCCCTTTAGCTCCTTGGGTACTTTCTCTAGCTTCTCCATTGGGAGCCCTGTGATACATCCAATAGCTGACTGTGAACATCCACTCCTGTGTTTGCTAGGCCCCGGCATCATCTCACAAGAGACAGCTATATTTGGGTCCTTTCAGCAAAATCTTGCTAGTGTATTGAATGGTGTCAGCGTTTAGAAGCTGATTATGGGACGGATCCCTGGATACAGCAGTCTCTAAATGGTCCATCCTTTCATCACAGCTACGAACTTTGTCTCTGTAACTCCTTCCCTGGGTGTTTTGTTCCCAATTCTAAGAAGGTGCACAGTGTCCACACTTTGGTCTTCATTCTTCTTGAGTTTCATGCGTTTATCAAATTGTATCTTATATCTTGGGTATCCTAAGTTTTGGGCTAATATCCACTTATCAATGAATACATATTGTATGAGTTCTTTTGTGATTGTGTTACTTCACTCAAGATGATGCCCTCCAGGTCCATCCATTTGGCTAGGAATTTCATAAATTCATTCTTTTTAATAGCTGAGTAGTACTCCATTGTGTAAATGTACCACATTTTCTGTATCCATTCCTCTGTTGAGGGGCATCTGGGTTCTTTCCAGCTTCTGGCTATTATAAATAAGGCTGCTATGAACATAGTGGAGCATGTGTCCTTTTTACCGGTTGGGACATCTTCTGGATATATGCCCAGGAGAGGTATTGCTGGATCCTCCGGTAGTACTATGTCCAATTTTCTGAGGAACCGCCAGACTGATTTCCAGAGTGGTTGTACAAGCTTGCAATCCCACCAACAATGGAGGAGTGTTCCTCTTTCTCCACATCCTCGCCAGCATCTGCTGTCACCTGAATTTTTGATCTTAGCCATTCTGACTGGTGTGAGGTGGAATCTCAGGGTTGTTTTGATTTGCATTTCCCTGATGATTAAGGATGTTGAACATTTTTTCAGGTGTTTCTCTGCCATTCGGTATTCCTCAGGTGAGAATTCTTTGTTCAGTTCTGAGCCCCATTTTTTAATGGGGTTATTTGACTTTCTGGAGTCCACCTTCTTGAGTTCTTTATATATATTGGATATTAGTCCCTTATCTGATTTAGGATAGGTGAAGATCCTTTCCCAATCTGTTGGTGGTTTTTTTGTCTTATTGATGGTGTCTTTAGCCTTGCAGAAGCTTTGTAGTTTCATGAGGTCCCACTTGTCAATTCTCGATCTTACAGCACAAGCCATTACTGTTCTATTCAGGAATTTTTCCCCTGTGCCCATATCTTCAAGGCTTTTCCCCACTTTCTCCTCTATAAGTTTCAGTGTCTCTGGTTTTATGTGAAGTTCCTTGATCCACTTAGACTTGACCTTAGTACAAGGAGATAGGAATGGATCGATTCGCAGTCTTCTACATGTTAACAACCAGTTGTGCCAGCACCATTTGTTGAAAATGCTGTCTTTCTTCCACTGGATGTTTTTAGCTCCCTTGTCGAAGATCAAGTAACCGTAGGTGTGTGGGTTCATTTCTGGGTCTTCAATTCTATTCCATTGGTCTATTTGTCTGTCACTATACCAGTACCATGCAGTTTTTATCACAATTGCTCTGTAGTAGAGCTTTAGGTCCGGCATGGTGATTCCACCAGAGGTTCTTTTATCCTTGAGAAGAGTTTTTGCTATCCTAGGTTTTTTGTTATTCCAGATGAATTTGCAGATTGCACTTTCTAATTCGTTGAAGAATTGATTTGGAATTTTGATGGGGATTGCATTGAATCTGTAGATTGCTTTTGGCAAGATAGCCATTTTTACAATGTTGATCCTGCCAATCCATGAGCATGGGAGATCTTTCCATCTTCTGAGATCTTCTATAATTTCTTTCTTCAGGGACTTGAAGTTTTTATTATACAGATCTTTCACTTCCTTAGTTAGAGTCACGCCAAGATATTTTATATTATTTGTGACTATTGAGAAGGGTGTTGTTTCCCTAATTTCTTTCTCAGCCTGTTTATTCTTTGTGTAGAGAAAGGCCATTGATTTGTTTGAGTTAATTTTATATCCAGCTACTTCACCGAAGCTGTTTATCAGGCTTAGGAGTTCTCTGGTGGAATTTTTAGGGTCACTTATATATACTATCATATCATCTGCAAAAAGTGATATTTTGACTTCATCTTTTCCAATTTGTATCGCTTTGATCTCCTTTTGTTGTCGAATTGCTCTGGCTAGGACTTCAAGTACAATGTTGAATAGGTATGGAGAAAGTGGACAGCCTTGTCTAGTCCCTGATTTTAGAGGGATTGCTTCAAGCTTCTGACCATTTACTTTGATGTTGGCTACTGGTTTGCTGTAGATTGCTTTTATCATGTTTAGGTATGGGCCTTGAATTCCTGATCTTTCCAAGACTTTTATCATGAATGGGTGTTGGATCTTGTCAAATGCTTTTTCCGCATCTAACGAGATGACCATGTGGTTTTTGTCTTTGAGTTTGTTTATATACTGGATTACGTTGATGGATTTCCGTATATTGAACCATCCCTGCATCCCTGGGATGAAACCTACTTGGTCAGGATGGATGATTGTTTTGATGTGTTCTTGGATTCGGTTAGCAAGAACTTTATTGAGGATTTTTGCATCAATATTCATAAGGGATATTGGTCTGAAGTTTTCTATCTTTGTTGGGTCTTTTTGTGGTTTAGGTATCAGAGTAATTGTGGCTTCATAGAATGAGTTGGGTAGAGTACCTTCTGTTTCTATTTTGTGGAATAGTTTGTGAAGAACTGGGATTAGATCTTCTTTGAAGGTCTGATAGAACTCTGCACTAAACCCATCTGGTCCTGGGCTTTTTTTAGTTGGGAGACTATTAATGACTGCTTCTATTTCTTTGGGGGATATAGGGCTGTTTAGATCATTAACCTGATCTTGATTCAACTTTGGTACCTGGTATCTGTCTAGGAACTTCTCCATTTCATCCAGGTTCTCCAGTTTTGTTGAGTATAGCCTTTGGTAGAAGGATCTGATGGTGTTTTGGATGTCTTCAGGATCTGTTGTTATGTCTCCTTTTTCATTTCTGATTTTGTTAATTAGGATGCTTTCCCTGTGCCCTCTAGTGAGTCTGGCTAAGGGTTTATCTATCTTGTTGATTTTCTCAAAGAACCAGCTCCTTGATTGGTTGATTCTTTGAATAGTTTTTCTTGTTTCCACTTGGTTGATTTCACCCCTGAGTTTGATTATTTCCTGCCGTCTACTCCTCTTGGGTGAATTTACTTCCTTTTGTTCTAGTGCTTTTAGGTGTGTTGTCAAGCTGCTAATGTGTGCTCTCTCTAGTTTCCTTTTGGAGGCACTCAGAGCTATGAGTTTTCCTCTTAGAAATGCTTTCATTGCGTCCCATAAGTTTGGGTATGTTGTGGCTTCATTTTCATTGAACTCTAAAAAGTCCTTAATTTCTTTCTTTATTCCTTCCTTGACCAAGGTATCATTGAGAAGAGTGTTGTTCAGTTTCCATGTGAAGGTTGGCTTTCTATTATTTATTTTGTTATTGAAGATCAGCCTTAGTCCATGGTGATCTGATAGGATGCATGGGACAATTTCAATATTTTTATATCTGTTGAGGCCTGCTTTGTGACCAATTATGTGGTCAATTTTGGAGAAGGTACCATGAGGTGCTGAGAAGAAGGTATATCCTTTTTTTTTAGGATAGAATGTTCTGTAGATATCTGCCAGATCCATTTGTTTCATAATTTCTCTTAGTTTCACTGTGTCCCTGTTTAGTTTCTGTTTCCATGATCTGTCCATTGGTGAAAGTGGTGTGTTGAAGTCTCCCACTATTATTGTATGAGGTGCAATGTGTGCTTTGAGATTTACTAAAATTTCTTTAATGAATGTGGCTGCCTTTGTATTTGGAGCATAGATATTCAGGATTGATAGTTCCTCTTGGAGGATTTTACCTTTGATGAGTATGAAGTGTCCCTCCCTGTCTTTTTTAATGACTTTGGGTTGGAAGTCAATCTTATCAGATATTAGAATGGCTACTCCAGCTTGTTTCTTCATGCCATTTGCTTGGAAAATTGTTTTCCAGCCTTTCATTCTGAGATAGTGTCTATCCTTTTCTCTGAGATGAGTTTCCTGTAAGCAGCAATATGTTGGGTCTTGTTTGTGTAGCCAGTTTGTTAGTCTATGTCTTTTTATCGGGGAGTTGAGTCCATTGATATTAAGAGATATTAAGGAAAAGTAATTGTTGTTTCCTGTTATTTTTGTTGTTAAAGTTGGCATTTTGTTCTGGTGGCTGTCTTCTTTTAGGTTTGTTGAGGGATTACCTTCTTGTTGTTTCTAGGGCGTGGTTCCTGTCCTTGTATTGGTTTTTTTCTGTTATTATCCTTTGAAGGGCTGGATTCGTGGAGAGATAATGTGTGAATTTGGTTTTGTGTGGAATACTTTGGTTTCTTTATCTATGTTAATTGAGAGTTTGGCTGGGTATAGTAGCCTGGGCTGGAATTTGTGTTCTTTTAGTGTCTGTATAACATCCGTCCAGGATCTTCTGGCTTTCATAGTCTCTGGTGAAAAATCTGGTGTAATTCTGATAGGCTTGCCTTTATATGTTACTTGGCCTTTTTCTCTTACTGCTTTTAGTATTCTATCTTTATTTAGAGCATTTGTTGTTCTGATTATAATGTGTCGGGAGGTATTTCTTTTCTGGTCCAGTCTATTTGGAGTTCTGTAGGCTTCTTGTATGTTCATAGGCATCTCTTTCTTTAGATTTGGGAAGTTTTCTTCTATAATTTTGTTGAAGATGTTTGCTGGTCCTTTGAGTTGAAAATCTTCATTCTCATCCACTCCTATTATCCGTAGGTTTGGTCTTCTCATTGTGTCCTGTATTTCTTGGATGTTTTGAGTTAGGATCTTTTTGCATTTTACATTTTCCTTGATTGTTGTGCCGATGTTCTCTATGGAATCTTCTGCACCTGAGATTCTCTCTTCCATCTCTTGTATTCTGTTGCTGATGCTCATATCTATGGTTCCAGATTTCTTTCCTAGGGTTTCTATCTCCAGTGTTGCCTCCTTTTGGGTTTTCTTTATTGTGTCTACTTCCCTTTTTAGGTCTAGTATGGTTTTGTTCATTTCCATCATCTGTTTGGATGTGTTTTCCTGTTTTTCTGTAAGGACTTCTACCTGTTTGATTATGTTATCCTGTTTTTCTTTAAGGATTTGTAACTCTTTAGCATTGTTCTCCTGCCATTCTTTAAGGGATTTTTGTGCTTCCTCTTTATTGTCTTCTGCCTGTTTAGCAGTGTTCTCCTGTATTTCTTTAAGTGTGTTATTAAAGTCCTTCTTGAAGTCCTCTATCATCATCAGGAGATATGCTTTTAAATCCGTGTCTAGCTTTTCCGGTGTGTTGGGGTGCCCTGGACTGGGCGAAGTGGGGGTGCTGGGTTCTGATGATGGTGAGTGGTCTTGGTTTCTGTTAGTAAGATTATTACGTTTACCTTTCGCCATCTGGTAATCTCTGGGGTTAGTTGTTATCGTTGTCACTGTTTAAAGATTGGAGCAGAAGCTGTGTTCCACTCACCAGCAGTCTCTAAATCCTGCGGCGGGGGTCGTGGGTAGCTGATGGTACCCCGGTGCTGGTCCAGCCGGAAGAGGCCTGTGGTCCTACTCAGGCCGGTTTCTGCTTCCCTAACTAATGCAGTCTCAGGTCCCGCGCAATTGGATTGGAGCAGAAGCTGTGCTCCACTCACCAGAAGTCCCAAAATCCTGCGGAGGGGGTCGTGGGTAGCTGGCGGGTGTCAGGCAACCCTGCGCTCCTGCTACCCCAGCGCTGATCCGGCCAGATGAGGCCTGTGGTCCTACTCAGGCCAGTTTCTGCTTCCCTAACTAATGCAGTCTCAGGTCCCGCGCAATTGGATTGAAGCAGAAGCTGTGCTCCACTCACCAGAAGTCTTAAGATCCTGTGGCGGGTGTTGTGGGTAGCTGGCGAGTGTCAGCTGACCCTGCGCCCCAGCTGCCCTGGTGCTTTTCTGACCGGAAGAGGCTTGTGGCCCTATGTAGGCCGGATTTCTCTCTCCCCAACCAGAGCAGTCTCAGGTCCCGCGTGATTGGACTGGAGCAGAAGCTGTGTTCCACTCACCAGCAGTCCCAAAATCCTGCGGCGGGGGTCGTGGGTAGCTGGCGGGTGTCAGGCAACCCTGCGCTCCTGCTACCCCGGCGCTGATCCGACCGGATGAGGCCTGTGGCCCTACTCAGGCCGGTTTCTGCTTCCCTAACTAATGCAGTCTCAGGTCCCGCGCAATTGGATTGGAGCAGAAGCTGTGTTCCACTCACCAGCAGTCCCAAAATCCTGCGGCGGGGGTCGTGGGTCGCTGGCGGGTGTCAGGCAACCCTGCGCTCCCGCTACCCCAGCGCTGATCCGGCGGGATGAGGCCTGTGGTCCTACTCCCGCCCTTCATTTTAGTTTTCACATGTGTGCTGTTTGTACTGTTCCCTCCCAGTGTACAGCCTGCGTGTGTAGTGTTTTTTGTGCAAGCATGTGTCTGTGGAGCTTGGCGCTTCTTTGCATGAAATTGGTTTTAATCAAATGTTTGGTAAATTATTTGATTTCCCTAATCTTGTCGAGAATGCTGTTTCTAACAACTTAGGCTTTCTAACTGTGACTCTGTGGGTACTGCAGCATGTGTTGTCTGAGTCTACCAGGAGCTAAGCTTTGAATCTTCAGCTCTGTGCTCACCCTTATGCTCCTGCCAGGAACCAAAAGGAGTGCTTTAATCTGTTGTCTTTTTTATCTGTTGTCTTTTTGTGAGGGAATTGTTTCTAGGATCCCCTTCAATACTGACCTCTGCGAACGCTTAAGTCCTTTACATAAAACTTGGAAGTGTCAGCAGAAAACCATATCGTTTCCCATGTATTTTGTATCAATTTGAGATTACTTATACCTAACGTAAATGATATGTAAATATTTACATCATACTGCTTAGGGAATGTTTGACTAGAAAAAGCCACTTATACATATTCAGTAAAGAAATCCCACCCCCAATATTACATGAGTGATTGGCTGAATTCACAGAAACCTGCTATGGATATGGAAGCCTGGCTACACTTAGCTGTTTTTATTATGTCCTGTAAACTGTCTGTGAGTGGCCAGAGATTGTCTTTCCACAGAAAACATGAATCAAGTCCTGCTAGGTGCTCTAGGCACTAGCAAGATAAAACTGCCTTAGACCTCAGAGTTCTAGGATTCAGTGCTGAGGGTGGGCAGGGTAAACTCAGCTTGCTGGGTCCCAGAAAGGCTAGCTTGTAGTCACAGCTTCTCAGAAATTCATTATTTTTTCCTTCCCTTTTTCTTTCTGCTCTAGATGTATCAAGTCTGATGTATCAAGTCCCTGGCTTTGGGAAGGGGAACTTTACTATTGACTTTTCAAAGGTCTCATGTTCTGCTTCTTCCCTCGGGTAGATCTTGTGTATTAGATTCTGTGCTCTTTTCCTTATTAGGGCATTCAAAGCAAAGCAGACACTCATCTGACTCAGAGAAAAGGGCCCTTTGATGCTCGCAGGCAGCTCTAAGATGGGGAGAGTATGTATGTTCTGGGCTTGCTTTGTACTCGGTGATTATCTTCCCAGACTCTTTTTCTTAACTTTTTACACTGTAATTTGTTTAAATGCTTTTAAAGTGTGTTTAAGTGCAATTTATCTACCTGATTATGAGATTGACAGATAAACATGTTGGAGCTGGAAGTAACCATTCTGAGTGAGTTCCTACAGACCCAGAAAGACAAATGTCTTATTTGAGCATGTTAGCCTTGAATTTTCAGGTGTATGTGGTCCAGTTGGAATGTCCATAGAACCCAGGAAATCAGTAGGGGACCATGGGCACAGTTTAGTGGAGATAAGATACAGTACATGTATAAAGAACTAGAGAGGGATAATGTTACAGGAAGGGTTTAGTGGGAATAGAGATGAGGAGACAGAGTAGATCAGGCAACACAGAAGGGATAACTAACATTAAAGACATGTCTTTTAAAAATCACATGGTGGCCTACCACTGTGGAAGTTTCCTAAAACATATGCATGCACTATGTAAATATATAAATATCCACATTTAAATGGAGTTATCCTGTAATAATGCAATAATGCTCCTACTAGATATCACAGAACAATAAGTGAAAACTCCAGTTCCCCGAAATGGGGCACCACCTTTGTAATTGTTGATCAGTAAGGTACAAAAGATGCCTGAATATTGCAGGCTCTTGCCAGGGCTCTTGATTACCTCCCAGAATGGTACAGCAAGATCTTATTGCTTAAGAGACGGTACGCTTGAGTCATAAACATGGGGATATCAAGCTGGTACTGGGAGGAAGCTTCCTATCTGCTGGCTAGCTGTCACAGTGCAAGAAGGCGCTATACATAGAGGAGAGAAAGAATCACCAATCTCACCCATCTGTGAACACTGCAAGCTGCAAAAATGAAAGGCCTGGCAAGACACGTATTACTGGTGCAATAGGCACGAATGTCACAGGAGTATCTACCACTTTTGATTTGCTATAAGGCCCACTGCATAAGGTGAATCTCTACCTTGAGCCATCGTTGGGGTCCAAGAACATGTGGCTAAATAGGTCATAGGCTCTAGAGAGCAATCTAATGCTATTACTTTGCTAAATGGACATAATATTAAACTATGACTGCTAGTGATATCCATAGATTAATATATTTGTCAACTCTAATTGGGAAAGCTTTTTTTTTCTTTGTAGTAGATGGCAGTTAACACAGAGACCCACAACGGATTAAGGTAAGAGACCTTAATCAGAAGGTCTTAATTAAAAGACTGGAGTGTTCAACCCTGAACAAGTCTTCTATATCATACCCCCACCTCCCAAGGCTCAGCTATGAGGAAAGAGGATGGAGAAAGATTATAAGAGACATGGACAGGGGTAGATAACCATAACCACAAAGAAACAGTGTTTTCTGGAGACAGCTGAGAAGTTAGAAGTGTGATTCACAGCAGGCCACACAAAATTCCAGTCTGGAGAAGGGTGGGCATGAAGTCTCATCCATAGCTTAGGAGCTATTGGCAGTTGATAGTGATTGGGAGAGAGTTTTCTTTAAAGACGTGTCTCTTGATGGGTAGACCATCCTACAGTGAAGGCCATATATCCAAGAGTATATCTAACTATTTGATGGTTAAAAATAAGACACCAAGTTTGGGGATAGGGAAGGGGAATGGATCTGAGAGGAGTTGGAGAAGGGTGATTATGAGCAAAAACATTTTATGAAATTCTCAAGGAACTAGCAAACATGGAAAACAAACACAACTTTAAAAAAATTACTCCAAGCCGGGCGTGGTGGTGCACACCTTTAATCCCAGCACTCCGGAGGCAGAGGCAGGCAGATTTCTGAGTTCGAGGCCAGGCTGGTCTACAAAGTAAGTTCCAGGACAGCCAGAGCCATACAGAGAAACCTTGTCTCGAAAAACAAAAAAACCAAACCAAACAAACAAACAAAACCACAAAACAAACAAACAAACAAAAAAACCCCAAAAAACAAAGACAAAAACAAAAAAATTACTCCAACTGAGCTAATCAAATACACTAATAATCTCTTTCTGTTTCCCTACCCCTAAACTTCCCAGTACTATTAGTCTGTGATCTTGTTTCTCAGTCTGTGAGGAAGGGCTTAAAGAAGCTTTTAATTTGTTGTTGTTGTTGTTTCTAAAGAAACTCTTGCTATGTAGAGCAGGCTGGCCCTGAACTCTCCAGCCTTTTGTTTGTGCCTATCAAGTGTCCAGTTATGACATGTACCATCACATCCAGTTAAAAGAAGTTTCAAGAAAACAAATTCTATTTCTATTGTAGGCACGAGTTACAAATTATATTTCTATTGTAATTCATAGTTAAATGATCAGTAAACTATGTAAACTATGTAAACTATGTAATCAAGACTCGGAAATTATAATTAATAAGCAGAGGACTCCAGCTAAATGGCAAAAATCACATCAAAAGGGGGAAAATGCTACCATTGTGATTTATGCAAGCATCATATTGCTGAAACGACTGGTGGGAAAGAAAGCACCCACTCTCCTGGCTGAGTGTTTTGTATGACGGCAAATGTAAGCACACTGTATTCTAAAGTATTTGGGTGATTGAATATTTTTATTTCTCATATGGCTTCTTGGTAGAATGTAGAAACACCTGAGGCAAGTCAACAGATAGAGGCAAACACCCAGAGCAGTCCTTTGGAGAATGTAGACCTGTGCAAGTCAACAGGTACTGCACAGTCAAAGCCTTCCATTACCCAATAGAACTGGGGCTTACAAAACGCTACACTTCAAGGTTCTAAAAGGCCTGTAGGTTGAGAAAGATAAAAATATCGATTTGACTTACTCCTGTGGGTTTTGGGAATGCATTTTTTTTTTTTACAAATATTAGAGTTACCGTTTAGTTCTGCAAGAGCTTTTGAGTATGCGCTTTATTTCACAAAATTTTTTAAGTGTGTATGAGTGTTTTATATATGTGTATACACTAGTTGTGTGCTATGCCCTGGAACTGAGTTAAGATGACTGTGAGCTACCATGTGTGCGTTGGGAACTGAATTTGGAATCCTCTACAAAACCATCAAGTGTTCTTGATTGTCTGAGCTATCTCCCCAGAGCATGCTCCACCCTCTTTTAAGGTAGCGTCTTGATGTACTTCCTAGACTGGCACTGAACTTGACATACAGCCCAAGTTGGTTTCAAATTCCCATGCCTCCTATTGGGATTACCAGTATATGCTACTATATACTATCATGTTTAGCACAGCCAACTAATTTCTCTTTCTAAATAAAAATGACAGTAACACATACTGAAGAGAGGACAGTCTTTAAAAATTGGCATAGGGAAAACTGTAAGTAAACATGTATAAGAATGAGAGGACTTACCTAATAGTAAACATTAAGTGAAAATACTTTAAAGACTTATATGTAGACCAAATAGACTAGAAACCGTAAAAGTATTAGCATAAGGCATGAGGACAAGATTGATAGAAATGTTTACTAATTTCTTGGCTATGTCCCCAAGGGTATAGGAATAAAAGTGAAATAGGCAAAGGAGATGGAGTCAAAATAAAAACAAAGAGCACTGTGCAAAGAAAACGACAAAATGAAGAGACAACAGAGGGATGGGGGGCACATACTTGCAAACCACACCTATGGTTCCCAGGTGCAATTGTTAGGTGATAATAGTGAAGAATCAGGCAGATATTGTTTACTGGTACTGTTGAAGTTCAGCTCTTTGTGTGATGGGTGTGCATGCCCTTTCTAGATGCGATTGCTAGGCTTCTTGTTCACTGAGCTCTGGTTACTTTGAGACCTGCAATATGCGCCCTTTTCAATTAGGAAAATGAGATGCTGCCCAGATGAGCTGGTAACTTTTTATTTTTCTAATTATAGAAATAAATGACCGTGAGGAGTTGCTACTAGAAAGAAACAAGATTTCTTGGGTCCTGGATGCCTCGGGCTGAATTACTGATTTTGTTCACCGTGGTAACTCTCAGTATCTTAGAGCTCCTTAAGATGGAAGCTGCTTTGGTGGGGAGGACAGAAAGCAATTTCATTGACTTTCATTTTCTAAGCTATATACCTTAGCATGAATGCCTATTTTTCTATTATAATAAAAGAATTTTATTTTGAGGCTTTGTCAAAAGGGAACTCCTAGTAATTACTCTGGAATATTTCCTTGGTGAATGGAAAATGGAGGATAGTCATGTAGCAGCCCTGTCTGCATGTCAGCATCTTCACCTAGTGCAATCAAAGTGTAATAGATATCAAGTGGGAAAATAGGCATACAAAGCAAGCTTGCAAAGTGTACGTGGAGGTGGTGGGGAGGACAGAGTGGTTCCGTTCGCCTTGTAAAGTACAGAAGAAGGACCTGAAGAGGGAAAACAAACCCCTAAGGGGTGATTTTATGTACGAATCACAAGCCTTTAAGCACTAGCCTGAGAAGCAGCTGCCTTCTCCTCAGCTAGCAGCGTCCCTGAGTTTCTGTGCACCCGGAGCCAAGAAACAATCTATTGAAATCTCATGCCCGACCTGCAAAGTGCCACACAGTTCAGGAAGATCTCTGTAATCATTGTCATCTCTACTTTGTTTCCTTGTCAGCTGACTGGTTGAAATCTTGGTTCTGTCCTTGGCTTCTGCACTAAGTTTCCAGGAACTCTAATGGTTTCCCAGACATTAGCTCCAGTGGTCCCTTGTCAGCCACGGCCTTAGCCACCATTCTTGATGATACATGCCACTGCTGGCCATTCACCTTCAACATCTGGGTCACTGTTCTCCCTCACCCTTGTCAAACACCCTGTCTTCTCAGTGTCCCCTGCTACTGCAATATCTTACGTCCATGTTGTTTTCTGTTTGGATCAGTCTACAACCACTTATGGGCTCCACCATCACTAGGGCTACACAGGGAGAATCCATTTAGCACTGTACTGCCAAGGTAGTTTTTCCTAAAGAAATAATTCTCTGAGTAAAGCATTAAAATACTTCCCATTTGCTTACAAGATCCAGTTCAGATTTTATAGCCCGTCACATCCTCTGTCTACCATGTCAGCCTCACTGCTGGGCCTCTTTTTATGCCCTACACCACAGTAAATGGATGCACTTCATAGACTACGCTCTTTTATCTTCTGTGTCTTTATTCCCTAGCTCTGCCATGAAGTGTTCTTGCTTTCCCTTTCCTGATCACTCAATAACCTTTCAAGGTTAAGTTTATGCCATTTGGTTTATGAAGCCTCCCTGAGCACTCCATGCACCAACATAAAGGACCTTTCCCATGTTTGTACACCACAGTGCCATTTAAACACTTCTAAGACCCACAGCACTTTGCCATTTGTTAATTTGCTTTTGTTTTTCCTTTAAGACTCTAAGCTGGTCAAGAATAAGGTCTGTGTATTAGTTATTTCTGTATCCTCATTGCTCTGGCATGTAACTTTCATTAAACACCCTTTCTTCTCTTAGTGGTTTTTAGACTATTTGGGCAGTTATAAATTGTTACCATAGTAGAATTTTATTTCTTTATTATTTGAGGGACTCAGAATTAAACCTCTGGCTTAGTGCATGCCAGGAAAGTGCTTTACTTTGGCACTACCTAGTTTGTCTTTTGAAATGGTGCCTCACCATGTTGCCTAGGTTGGTGTCTAACGTCTGACTCTCCCACCTGAGCCTCCTGCATAGTTGGGATTGCAGGCACATGCTTCTCATATTACTTTTATTTTTATTAACCCGAGAAAAACATATTCCTTCCAAGTGGAATATGGTTCCTAATCGTTCCATATTTCTGAACCCATGGTAACTCATAATGCACTTTCAGCCTTTGAGAAGGTGAATCTTTTAAGGCTTTTTATATCCACAGAGTTGTAAAACATACATTCTTCTGTACCTAGTTTCTTTTGCTTAGCATAATATTTTCAAGGCTTAGCCATATTGTGCTCTATTTTTCTGAGTAATATTTCATTGTACAGGTACAACATGCTTTGGTGATGGACATTTGGGTTTGTCTTGCTGCAGGAGCCTGGCACAGCTGGTTATGCTGTACCTACAATCTGAAGCAGAAAGGGGTGGGCACACACTACTCAGCTCCACTTCACCATATTTTATATAGCCTAGAATCCCAATCAGATAATGGCTCCCACCTCGATTAGTGTAGTTAAGATAATTTCTCCAATACACACCTGTCTCCTACAGGATTCGAAATTCTGTAAAGTTACAATCAACACAAGTACAACTCCCCTCCTTGTCGTCTGGAAGATTTGCTTCTGAGGATCAGCAGAGTCCCCCTAGCTGGCTTTTCAGTCCAAGCCTTCTTCTCCTTTATGATAAATTTGTGTCATTGCCAGTTGGAGCCTTTTCAGTGTGGGGTCATGCCCTCAAGACACCTTTCCTGTTATGACGGTGCAGTCTATATCGGTTGCTGAATGACAGAAAGATTGGCCACATGTGTTGAGCTTTATGCCTGGATCAGACATACGGGTCTGAGCAGATGTGGCATGAGTCTGAATTCCGGCAGAATTTTGATTGATGGCTCCAGGAGAACTGCTAGTGACACATCTTATCAGGTGTGCACCAAGGAAAACAGCTCCATTTTCTACAGTAGCCCTTTTTAATGGGTGTAATGGAGTTTCTAATTACGGTTTCACTTTTCATTTCCTTAATGACCTTAATGCAAAATATCTTTCCGGTGTGTGAGTGGCCACCTGTACATCTTGTTTGTAAAAATCTCCAATAAATTCCTTCAGCTATTTAAAAAGTGGGTCATTGGGTGCTGTGTAAGGTATCTTTATATATTCTGAGTATATATAAACTTTTATTTTCTTTTTAAGAAAGATTTACTTACATATTTTATGCATGTGAGTGCTCTATTTGCATGGATGACTATATGATAGAAGGAATTGGGCAGAAGAGGGCATCGGATCTCATTACAGATGGCTGGGAGCCACCATGTGGTTGCTGGGAATTGAACTTAGGACTCTTGGAATGGCAGCCAGCACTCTTAATGACTGAGCCATCTCTCTAGCCCGTGAGTACTAAACTCCTACTGGGTGTGAATTGTCATTTTTTTTTCTCCAGTTCTCTGATGGCCTCTTTTGAAACAGAATCATTAATTGACATCCAGCGGACTCTTTTTCTCTTCTTGCTTATGCTCTTGGTGGAAAATCTAAGCCCGTGATTACCTCATCTGGGGGCAGAATGATTTGCTTCACTTTTTTAGAGTTTTAAAGTTTCAGCTTCTGTTTATGTCTTTTATCCAATTGGAATTAATTTATGTATATGGTATGAGGTAGGGTCTAAATTCCTCCTTCTGTCCATAACAAGAACTTTTAATACAGAGGCAAGAGTGTGCATTCTCCACTTATTCCTGATTTCGGGGAAAGATGTAACCTTTTCATTGTTTATTGTGTTAACTGTGGATGACCTTTCAGGATGCTAGACTTTTTCATTGGCTTCATGGAAATTCACTTTAGTTTATTGAGTGTTTGTAATTGCAAATGTGTTGTATTTTGTCAGGTGCTTTTTCTGCATTAATAGGGGTGGTCATATGTTTTTTTATTTTATTCTATTATATGGTGTATAACATTAATTAATTTTCAGAGAGTAAACTAAGCTTAAACTTCTGGGTCAAATCCAAATGAATGTTCTTTGTATTGAATCTTATGACTAAATTTTTTGCATATTCCATAAAATGACTCTGAGAAATGAACAAGGAAACAAGGCAAAATAACTTCCCTTTTAAGATAGTGACCTTGGAGGTAACATTGAAGCTTCAGAAATAAAATTGTGATTGTATCGACTATTTACAAGGATAAAAGTTTGTAGAACTTTTCTACCCTTTGATCCCATAGTCGTCCTTTAAAGTTGTTGATTTGACTTAACTGTCTGGCCTAAATAGCTCTACTTTATAAAGATTATAGCTTCCTTATAGATCTCTCTCTCTCTCTCTCTCCTCTCTCCTGTCTCCCCTCTTCTCTCTTTTATATATATTTTATATGTATATATATATATATATATACATATATATATATATATATTATACACACACACACACACACCTCCAATCAGTATTGTCTTAAATAAGTTCTTGTTTAAAATTATTGTTAATTGGGAAGTTAGTGAGGTTCCTTCTGATTTTCTAACTGGCGTAAAGTCTTGGCGCTGTTAGTGAGAAGAGAGGAGACATTTATAGAGAATTGTAAGGACAGATACACTTACTTTTAGTTGTGACCTCGATAATGATCAGTATCTCTACTAACAAAGCCAAGGGATTCATCTCCTAAGCAGCTCCTTTTTACTTTAACACAGGCAGAATTAGGTGGCTGGCCCACAAGCTTCCTCTTCTCAGGTCTGTGGGAGTCAGGACTCAGTTGCTAAGCAACCACTTCCTTACTCTTGGGCCAATGGGCTTCTTGGAAGTTCCTTTGAAGTTGGAATGAAGCTGGCTGAGTGTTTGGAAAGAGCAGGCTATGAGAAGGGAGCCTATTTAGTCTGCCATTCTTGTGGTTGGAGATGAAGGCTAAACTTAAAACAAGTAGAGGTGACTTCCTAATACAGAAGGAGATACCATAAGCCTAGTATGTATGTTTTTATACTAAGTTCAACTGTTCAGGATCATTGGAGAGTCTTCCTTTGTGTTACCTCTAGAGACACATATTATCCTTTTAAAAAAAGATTTATTTTATGCATATGAGCACACTTTTGCTCTCTTCAGACACACCAGAAGAGGGCATCTCATTACATATAGTAGTGAGTCACCATGTGATTGCTGGGAATTGAACTCAGGACCTCTGGAAGTCAGTGCTCTTAATCACTGAGCTATCTCTCTGCCCCCTTTAAATATACTATATGAAGATGCTTGAGGCTGGATAACGTTATAGAAAAGAGGTTTAGTTCAGTTCACAGTCTAGGATGTGCAAAAGTGTAGGAGCCACATCCTGTTAGCAAAGCCCAGACGTGGTTATAGGGTATCACACAGCAGCAAAGGCAGGGAGTATACCCTGTACAAGTGCATTTCTTCTAGGATCTTCCCTTTCTGGGTCACATTTCTTTATTTAATTTGTAGGAGGTGGATATACACATGCCATGCGCATATGTGGTAGTCAGAGAACAATTTGAGTCAGTTTTCTCCTTCCACCTTGAGAGTCCTGAGGGCATTTACCTCAGGTTGTTGGGTGTGGTAGCCAGGCCCGTTGCCTGCTGAGCCACCTTGCTGGCCTGCTCTTCCCCTTCTTATAAAGCCACCACATTCAACCATGGGGTCTCTACACTGCTGACTATATATAATTCTAACCATCTCCAAAACATTATTGTAAGATCAAGTTATTGACCTTCTCCAGTATCTCATAATGGAGGTTAAATCTTAGCATGTGGAGCCTTGCAAAGGACACACAGGCATATCCATATCACAGCAAGGAGTAATTAAGTACTAACAGCATTCCTAAGATTAAGGCATCCCTAGGCTATGGCCGATAAGACGACTATGGGACAAATCTGTTTTGTTCCAAAATGAGTGTTCAAGGAAAAGACTGGAAATATTAAGAATATCTAAAAGGTAGAACAGGTTGAGAAATTTTATCTAAAGTATACACAACTTTTACATTGAGTGCAAGTAATTATTTCAGAAAGACTATTGTCATGGATTTTTAGATTACTCCCTTTGTTAGTTTTCCATTGCTATAGTAACAAATCACCATAAATTTAGAGGGTTAAAATGATATAAATTTATTCTCTTTCAGTTCCTGGGGACAGAAATCTGAAATAACAATTAGACAGTTAAAGCCAAGCGCCTCTTTTGGAGGCACTAGGAAGAACACACTTCTCTCCCTCTCTCTTTTGTTTATTCTTTTTTGTTGTTGTGCTGATACTTGAACTCATGGTCTTTGGAATGCCAGGCAAAGGCTCTGCTGCTAAGCCAGAACATAGCCTAGAATAAAGCTGTTTATCTTATTTATATGTATAGGTATTTATTTGCATGCATTTATCTATATCACATATATGCCACTGAATGTCAGAGGTCATCAGATCCCTAGTATTGGAGATAGGTGTGGCTGTTGATAACTAAACACAGGTTCTTTGTGATAGCACTAAGTATTCTTAACTACTGAGACATCTCCCAGCCCCCAGAATACATTCTTTAATGTTCAATTTTTCAGTTTATGGCGGCTGCTAGTATTCAGTAACTTGTGACTACATTCCTTCAATCTCTGTTCAGTAGTCACTTCTTTTTCTTTTGTACAGTCACACACTCTTTCAAGATGGAGATAGAGTGTGAGAAATTTCTCATTGTGCAAATATTACAGAATGTACTTCATTACCATACATAGTATGGGGTAATCACACACACTGACCTCCCGATGCAGTCCACAGACAGTGTGAACGTAAGATGTACGTATGGCATACTTTCAACAGAAAACGTCATTTTTTTTTTTTTTTCGAGACAGGGTTTCTCTGTGTAGCCCTGGCTGTCCTGGCACTCACTTTGTAGACCAGGCTGGCCTCGAACTCAGAAATCCGCCTGCCTCTGCCTCCCCAGTGCTGGGATTAAAGGCGTGCGCCACCACGCCCGGCTTGAAAACGTCATTTTTATAAGTAGAGAAATATACTATAAAAATGATCAGATTTATAGAAAGACAAAAGTTATAGAAAAGTCAATGAATTAACCAGTAACAGTCACTTAGTAATACAGTCAGGTCATATGTAATGTATACGATTGCATGTGCTGTCCTTCTATACAACAATATGTTTGCCCCAGCATCAATATAGACAGATGGGGGATGCATTGTGATATGAGGTTACAATGGCTCTGATGTCGCTAGACAATTAGAACTCTATAGCTCTTTTATAATTTTATGGCAATACCATCATATATGTGGTTCATTGTTAGAAACATGTTATTTACTGCCTGACTGTAGTTTAATCTGTCTCTCTTCTGTAATCACAAATGAAAAAATGATAAACTATGAAGGCACTTCATATGAAGTTAAAGGAGCACCGATGACACAGATAGAGAAACTGGGAGTAGAGATCAAGTGGGAATCAAGGATGGTTTGATAGAGAATGATGTTATTTGGAATTTTTTTTCTTTCCTCGTTCGTAGATAGTCTCAGTAGCCCAGGATGGTATGAAACTTAGTCTTTTGGTCTCAGTCTCCTGAGTGTAGGGATCAGAGGCATATACGAGCAATACCAGACCTAAGAACATGATGCTAAAGTAGTAGTTAATCACACAAATCATGTTTCAGATATAGTGATGACATGGGAGAAGGCCATGTGGTGAGGACAAGATATGTTCAAACAAATGAAAATTCATAAGTGGGGTTATATCTAGAACTACAGATTGGGGGTGCAATGTGGGTAGAAAATGTTATAGGGCTGGAGTGGTGGAAGATGGCTACTCCATTCTTCATGACTGTACTAGTAAACTTAGTGTGGCCAAAATAAAATACCACAGAATAGGACTTAAGTAACAGAAAGAGTTTCCCACTCTTTTGGAGGCTGAGGGCCTGAGATTAGGGTGTCAGGGTGGTAGAGTTCTGATGAAGATCCTCCTGTTGGCTTGAAGACACCTGCTTCCTCTGTATTTTTATATGGCAGAGAAAGGATAGGTAAGGGAGGGAAGGCCATCTCTCTCTCCCATTAAAAAGGATATGTGCTATCAGACTATGGCCCTGCCTCTTAACAATATTCTCTCCAGATATAACTGCATTGCATCAAAGGACTACAAACCCAGAAATGTTGAGGTGGGTGGGACACAATTCAGTCCTTAGCAAAGAGCAATAAAAGACCTTAATTTCCACCAATGGGATGGCATGGTCTTATCTGACAAGACAATGAGAGATGTGGTGGTGAAGAGACTGGGCAGAAGGCAGAAGTGAACAGCGAGGCTGGTGAGGAAGTGTCTCTAGTGGCTCAGGGTGATCCAGACAGCATTTCTGTTGGAAAGTAGAGCACTGCGGACTAATCCACAAGGTAAAATTGAGCAGATTCGATATGAACACGAAGGCACGAGAAGGACCTGGATGGTACTTGGCTTTTCACACTGCTTACCTGAGTGTGCGACAAAGGTATCCAGACAGGAGAATTCCAAGGAGATCAAATGGAGGGGAAGAATCATGAACTGTTTTGAGAGCTGAACATTTCCGGAATGTTTGAGACACAATTTAACCTTTTTGGAATGATACTTTTTATTATTATAATAATTACCACTAAGTACTTAAACCATTACTTTGTAAATATCATTGGCTCAACACAATAAAAGCCTTTGAGCTGACATGAGATGTTAACGTGCAGCATGGTGGAAGGACTGACCCTAGGCTGGTTGGTGTGCAGCCTCCCTGAGGAAGAGCTACCTGGTAGGAAGCACTCTCTGGCAGACACCTAACATTGAGCACTTTTAAATAAGCCAATTTTTTTCCTGAATGAAATATGATCTTTAGATGCTGATCTGGCTCATAATGACATCATGAAATACCCAAGGCAGGCTACTTAGGAAATAAAGGTACCCCCATTTTGCCATATGGTCCTGGAGGCTCAAGTCCAAGACTAGGTGGCCCCATTAGTATGAGTGTCTGGTGATGGTGCCACATCATGGATGGAATGTTTGGAGGAATGAAGTACTTACATCTCAAGCTAGAAAGCAGAGAAACACAAACAAGACTCTCATAATTCTTTTTAGAAACAGGCCTCAGTGACATCTCTAGGACCTACTTCTTAAAGGTCTCACCACCTTGGAATTGTGGCACATTCAGGAAGAAAGCTTTGGACGCTTGGTCCTATGAGGGACATCCTCCATGTGTCAAACCACACCTCTTGGTTAATGTTAACACTGCCTTGACCATCCATGAGAACTTCGTCATCTTTTCTCCCAAAGTCTATCACATTGCCATTTTATCTGGATTCTACATGAGTCAAAGCCCTTCTTATTTCATTATCAGTGTGATTTCAAAGACTTCCTTCTTGAAGCTTTTTTCTCCCAACAAAAATAATGTTTTATGTATTTGATAGCATTTAAAGAAAAATCCCAAAGAAAAATGTCAAAATAAATATTACTGTTTTATGATGTTGTGAATTCATTTTTAAGTCTCATTACTCAAACATTCTTCTGTTCTTTACAATTCTCAGCTTGGTCTCTCTTTTCCCTTTTCTTTGTCATTGTTATTATTATTATTATTATATTATTATTTTAATGCGTTTTACTTCTCTTTGGTGGAAGGCAGTTTAAGGTTGAGGCAAGAGAATCCCTAAATTGTGGCAAGCCTGAGATACAAAAGACTCACTTTCAAAAACAAACAAACAAACACCGTGTTCCCTATAGTTATTTGCCAATGCATGTAACTATATTGATCCTAAATTGATGAATAGATGTGAGTTTCCCAAATCCACTACGCCAGCTTCGTAGAGAGATAATAAGTTTGGGGTGCAAAAGTTTTATGTTCTAGGTCACTGCTCTTGAGGTAGATTCTCTGGCAATTGGATTTCCTGAATCATGAGAGAACTACCCAGGATGGAGCTAGACCTTTGGATGAGAAGTTGTTTTGAAGTCAATCAGGAATAAAAGACAACCAGGCATTAGTTGGATTTACTTTGATGTGGGACTTGGTTCTCATACATTTTGGTCACCAGATCTTAAAACTCTCGAATTGGCCCTGTGTACTGTGAAGCTTTTGAAACTTCACAGAATTCTAACTAAATCTCTAACCCACGATTGAGCAGCGGGTTGCATACGGTCTGGATCTTTTCTTTTGGTTCTTGTTGTCCACCGAGAGGAAAGCGTCAGGTAAAACCTGTCCAGACGAGGCAGTTACAACTTCTAGGACAGGTGACCTCTTCTTCATTCTACAGTCCCCTAGACTCTCATCACTGTCAGCGGGGTCTGGGTCACCAGGCACACCTGCTGGCAGGCCACGCCCTCAGGCCCTGCTCCGCCCGCTCCCCGCAGGCGGTGGCTACACGCCCCGCCTCCGTCGTGAAGCGGCCTCCCCGCTCCTCCAGCTCTGGCCCCGCCCCCTCCAGCTCCCCAACGTCCTCGGCGTCGAGCCCAAGCCTGCGCCTGCGCCTGCGCCCTGAGGCTGAAGTAGGGGCGCGCCTTGGCTAGAGCCGGGAGAGCGGCGGGCGGAGCAGCCAATGGGCGGCGGCGCTGCCTGGCTGCCGGGAGGCGGGGCCTGCGCGGGTGTTAGGTTAGCGCGAGGCGTGACCTAGTTGACAGGCTCTGAGGTGCTGCTGTGGCGGCGGCTGCCTGGCAGAGCGGGCGGGTCGAGGGAGGAGGGCGGCGACGGGCCAGCGGCTAGCGGCGCGGGACGCAGAGCCTTTGCACTTTTCCCTCCCGAGTGTCCCCTCCATCCACCCCCCACACTCCACACACCCTGTTTGCCCGTGAGCCTGGGGAACTTGCAGCTTAAAGCCAGCCACCCCCACGGCAGCATGTACCCCAGCAACAAGAAGAAAAAGGTGTGGAGAGAGGAGAAAGGTAACCGGCCCCGCGACCCCGGGGACGGGCGGCGGGTGGGTGGGGGCGGGGGCCCGGCGGGGCGGCGCGGCGCCCTCCGCCCGCAGCCTCCTCGCGCCCTCTCTCTCTCTCGGCCGGTGCCGCTCCTGCCCGCGGCCGCGTTCACGCGCGCGCACGCCGCCGGCCACGCGCCGCCCCCGGGCACCTGCGGCTCGCGCACTTGTGGGCGCACACCCCTCCGGGCGCGGGGTCACCTCCTACCCCGCGTGCTCGCCTCCCGGCAGGCGCGCACCCCCGGGCTAGGGTACAAGTTGGTCAGGACCCCAGCTGGCACTTTGTACCTCCCGCCGGGTGTCCCGCGGACAGGTGCCGGCCGGCCGCTGTCACTCTGGCTGCAGTTGCTGAGCCTGGGGAGCATCTGCACCCGCACCTGCCTTCCTCCGGTCCCAGCCCCTGTCCTCCCGACATCCCAAAGTGGCTGGGGTCCCCGCTATGCTCAGCTGTAGTGTGACTTCTGAAATTTGGAACCCAAAAGGAGCATCTTGTCGGAGAGAATAAGTGCCCTCGGAGAAGTCTGAATGGGCTTTCCTTGGCAATGTGTTTCTCTGTTACATCCCCATTCATAGTGTGAAGTCGCACGGAGTAAGACAGCGAGCACTCTGTGAATGAACCCTTCCATCCCTGAGTTTTGTGCACACCAAGGCTTATCCAAATCCGTTAGATTGACAGCGGCACGGATTCCTTTAAGAAATAGAACTGTGCGATAAGTTCTTTTTCTCCTCCTGTCTGTCTCATCTCAGTTTCATAGGTCATATTGTGATGTAATGCTTGATTCTCTGGCATATTTTTCTTTATCTTTTTCTTTCTTCTCTTTTAACCCGTTTTCTTACCTCAACCTCCGACCCCAATTTCAGAAAAACTATTTGCATTGCTACTACCAACGTGCACCAAATTTGCATATAAAAGATGGAGCAAGGGTGTACCATTTCCTCAGGACTATCTTCTTACAGAACAGGGCTAAAGGGGTTGAACTCAGTTGAAAGGGCTAACTCAGTTGAAAGTTGATTTTCTTGCTGATAGCTTGTTAAACATTTTTGTTGCAAGTCTCTGTCCTTTGTGAACCTTTTGACCAAACAATGGACTTCAAAGTGAGAATTAGAAACAATTCTCTAAGTAGTGCCTGCTTTATGAAAAAAAGTATCGAGGAGGGAGTATTCAAATCAACTGCAGGGCAGTACGAATATGGTCGAATAGCGCAGTTAAAGTATCCTTTAAATATTGAAAGATTTGCTTTAGTGTCATTGTTTCAATGAGTGTGAGTGCTGAGAGAACTAAAAGTTAAAGTGTCACAGAACAAATACTGTTTAGCACGAGAGCTTGACTGCAGGGCTGGGACATAGCTCACTGGTGGAGCACATGCTGACCTCAGTGAGCCCCTACACCTGGTGCTGGGAAAAAACTAAACAGGCAAACAAGAGATCAGGAAAGAGCCAGGTATGTGAACTAGTGAGGCATTTTATTAGTGCTTAGTTTTTGTAGTAGCAATGTAAATTGAACACACTAATGTGAGCATTGGAAAAGTTATTTATTTATTTATTTATTTATTTATTTATTTATTTATTTATTGTATCCGTGTTCTATCTGCATGTACACCTGCTTGCTAGAAGAGGGCATCAGACACCATTATAGATGGGCTTCCATGTGGTTGCTGGGAATTGAACTCAGGACCTCTGGAAGTGTTCTTAACTAGTTAAGCTAGTGTTTTTAACTGCTGAGCCATCTCTCCAGCACCTAGCTTTGCATCATTGATGGTAGTAAAATATAGTGTAAAATCAATTTACATTGTACTTGGTAACATGAACCATTGAAATTATAGTGACTACCTAAGAACTGTTTTTACTATATTAGACAAACTGCTCCTAAAGTAACATCTATACACATAGATTATAATAAGCAGACATTTAAGAATTTTCAATATCTTACTGTTTTTGCCTTTCGTTTCTTCTATAGGAAAAATATAACCAAGTCTTTTCAATTAATTAATTAATTAACGTACCAACCAAAGTTTCTCCTACATTCTCTCCCCACAGTCGTTTTTCCCTCTCTTTCACTCATGACTCCTACTTTTCAGAAAAGGGGAGACCTCCCATTAATATTAACCAGCCTTGACATATGAAGATGCACTAAGACTGGGTGCATCTTCTCCTACTGAGGCTAGACAAGGCAGCACAGTAGGGGCAAAGAGTCTCAAAGGCAGGCAACAGAGTCAGAGACAGCCCCTGCTCCTACTGTTAGGAGTCCCACATGAAGACCAAGCTGTATAACTGTATGTATATGCAGAGGGCCTAGATCAAACCATGCATGGCCCCTTGACCAAGTTTTTTTTTTTTTTTGTTTAATAAAGAAGCAAATGCATAAAAAAGGCTTTTAGTAAAGTTATTTTCTTTTATCCCAAACTAAGCTATTTTTGCATAAAGCTTAAAGTTAAAGGGAAATATTATAAAGTGAATGCTTTATATCTCTCTTCTAGGGATGTCTGTTTTTGGAACAGTCAGGTGTGAAATATCATCTGTTGTTCCACCAAAAGGGAATTCAGGCTTTCTTGTATAATAAAGAAACCAATGGGATGCATGACCTTTTCCCTTTCATCCCACTGGAGAGTTGATGGCTTAGGACTTTTGCAGCTGTTATTGAAATCTAGATGAAGCCTTACCCAGTTCATTGAAATGTCAAGGCATTTTAGAAACATATTATAATTCAGTATACCATGTAGTAAGTAGAACTGTGTATATACTTGGTTCACAGAGAAAGGGCTCATTGTAAAGATGAAACATTAATAGAAGAGAGTTTGTGGTAACACCCAAGAAACTGTGTGTATGTCTTTTGCCTTTTGTGTGTTTCATTGCTTAAACAACTAACTGAAGTGTTCCTAAAAAGCACATATGTTAAATAAATATTGTTCTACTATTTTGTGGCCTGATTTAGAATCATTTAATGTGTATTTTCACTTCAAGTGTTGCTGTTTATCTCTTTGTTTTTATTGGATTATATTTGGTGTTGTTTGTTCTAAGTATGTAGTTACTTCTAAATAAATAGAATGACAGTTTTATTTCTGTCTATAACTTCTGACATTTACATAAACAGTTGCTTCATAATGTTTCTCAGCCTGATGTATAGTTGTAATAATTCTGCACTGTGATCTGAGCTTTTAAGGCAGTGCTTTAGCCACTGAGGGTCAGCCCCTTTTTCTGCTTTGTGAGCTGATATCCTATAATGAACAGGTGTCACTGCCTTTTTAGATCATGGAGAAAGCTTGTTTCACGGCATAGTAGCAGCCCTAGCATGTTCTTCATGGTGTCATTTTTTTAAAAAATATATTTAATTTAGGATTTATTCCCATTGTAGAGAAGCACTTTTCTTCTTTGTTTATAAGATTAACGCTGTGCCTGTGCTCTTTATCCAGTCACTTACAGTCTTTGAGATCTTGTGCCATTATTTACTCATTCTTGAGTATGTTTGATTTCTCACCATCTTCATCTTCTCTCTGCCTAAAACCGTGTTCTTTGTCTTTCCTGCCCACTCCCTCCCTCCCTTCTTCTCCTCCCCCATCCTTTTTCAGACAGGCTTTAATCCTATGAAGTTTAGGCTGGCCTAGCAATCATTGTCTAACCCAGGTTACCCCTGAATGTGTGGCATTTCTCTTGCTTCAACTTCTAAGTACTAGGATTGCAGGTGATAGACTTACAAGGCCTCACTTTCTTTTTGTTTAGTGTCTCATAGTCTCCTGGAGTTCACTTACATTTTAATGAGACTAGTATTTCTAAAGTCATTCAGTAATGATGACGAACATACTAAGATAATAGTCACTAAAGTCCTATCTCGTGCTCTCTGCTGTTTTTAATCCCTTAGATGCATTATGCGACTAATGCTCACAACTCACGAGGGTAGAAAGTTGTATGAAGTAACATAGATAGGGTCAAGCTTTAAATCCAGTTGTCCCATTCTGAATACTAGTTAGTACTGTTCTACAAGCTCCAGGATGTTTTGTGACCCAGTTGATAAGGCCTTTCCTGTAGAACTAGATAGTATTTTTCTCCTTGTATTTATTAAAGCTATTCCTTAATCACTTGGACTTTATAACCTTGTTGACAACTACATTTTATTTCATTATTCTTTCTAACTTGTCAAATTTGACAAATTTTCTTTTTTTCTTTTCTGTTTTCTCTCCTCTCTTCTTCTAGGACCAAAGTTTTATATCTTATATTGAAAAAATAGAATTACATTATTTTTTGCTTTCTAGTGTATCGTCTTGTGCATGTACTAGGATATTCATAATCAACTTTAAATGAGTGGTTTTCTTAATTGAAGGGAGAATAACAGCTTAGCATCCCATACAAGACCCTGTACAGCTTTGTTTTCCTTTATTTTTGGCTGTTTTTCACTTCTGTGGTCCTTCCCTGCCAGATAGCATCTTAAAGTTTCAATAAGCTATTTATATCTGCATGTTTTTATTATTGTTTTATTTGTTGAAACATCCTTACGTTTTACCTTTTCATGGGAAGACTCTTAACTATGCTCATTAGTAATGAGTTGTTATGAAAATTATTTTAGTGATTGGAAATACTTAGCACCACTTGAGCTCTTTATAAATGGTATCTGCTATTCTAAGATGCTGTTAGTTTTATATTTTAATCTTAAAACCAATGTACGTATATAAAATATGTATACTCTAATATCACATTGCCATTACCAGATTTAGAGTACACTTTTCACTGTCACTGCTGATGGCTTTGTAGCTATGTTTCTTGTGTTCTCACTGTTTGGACATGCTTGTTTCAGTAGTCGGTATTTTATTTAATTGATGCTACTTTATACCTTACTTATTTGCTCTTTTGTCCTGTGAACTGAAAGATCATTGTTCCTGATCTCTGTAAATGTATACCTTGCATGTACTCTGTGTTGCAGATAATGATGGGAAGAGTAAATTTCTTACTTCCTGAGCTACCTTAGGAGCTTTGTCTTGACCAACTTTGATTTTATGTTTCTTGCTACTGTGGAATTAATTTGAACTCCTTTAACCCTCAAATATGAAATCATTGGATTGCATTTTGGTATTCCTTAAGTCTTTGGTTAGTGTAGCATGATTAGTATTTATAAATGTATTCAGTAATTCCAAAGATTAAAATTTAAATACAAATGGAGATTCTGCTTTTATTTTGCAAGAACGTTTGCTGAAGATGACCTTAGAGGAGAGACGCAAAGAATACATAAGGGACTATGTTTCTCTGAGCACCATTCTATCATGGAAGGAAGAGATGAAGAGCAAAGGCCAAAATGATGGTAAGTTTCTCAGAGCAATGTTTCAGGCAGCTGCTGCTCCCTTATAGTGATGGTTCTTATAAGACAGTGGTTGACAGAAATGAATAAATTCATGAATGAGGTATTTTTGAAATTATTGCTTTGCTTTCGAAATTATTGTTTGCTTGTTTTTAGTTGCCTATCACATAGTTCTTAAGCTTGGGAATGAGTAGTAACATAAGTCATTCTATGGAATATAACACATTTATAGTATATACTTTTTTTTTACAGGTACTTTTTTATTCTTTAAAAACTATTCTGCAGCAGATCTTAAGAGAAATGCTATAGACATTTACTCAATGGTGGTGTGGCATTCTGAGCTTGTATTAATTTAATTTCTATTGGATTCTCTTTAGGTTATTTTAAGGATTACATATAGCTAAGAGAGTATATTGCAATACAGAAAACCAATAACATTTCGATAATTTAGACAATTATGTTTTTATGGTATTGTATTATGCCTATATGTAAAAACATTTGACAAAATTTACTTAGTCTTTTTGATTTGATGAAAGTCTGGATTGTATTAGAGTATAAATGGATTTTTAAGCATTGAAAGGGTACATGAAAATTGCTTATTCCATATCAAGTGGTCAGCCCAAAATTAATCTCACACACACACACACACACACACACACACACACACACACACACAAACACACTCTCTTTAAAGAAATAGAGGCCATTAATTTGGCAGGGAGATGGAAGGGGTTGGAGGAGGGGAAGGAAAGAAAGGAAATATTAATATTAAAATTCTATTTTAATAAAAATTTTTAAAAGTTTCTAAGCAGAAAATCATATATTTACAGATGTTTGATATATTTATCTCAAAATTAATAGGCACTGGTTTTAATCTTGATGCAAAGTTTAGACAAACAGCACACTTCAGAGCAGACTTGAGAGCAAGGAGTGGATTTGAACAATTCATTTTACAGATTGTGCCCTTAGACTGGTGGCAGCATGCAGGATACAGATCAGAAAATGAAAACTAAGTGTGGAGCAAATCTGTGGAGAAAAACAGCTGACTTAAGCTTTGGTGTTTGTAAAAAGAATGTAGTTAGGGTTGTGTTTCAGATACTCTCTTGAAAGGTAGAACAGACGTGGTGATGTATGCAGGTGAGGCAGGAGCATTACTACCAGTTTGACAACTTGGGTACCTAGTGACTGCAAGGCCAGTTAGGCTGGATAGCCTCACTCGACTTAAAATAACTGCAGCAACAGCAGAGGCAAAGCTTGTTAGGCTGAAAGTGGAAAGATCTTTTTAGTGGGTAGGTAGGGGAGTGACTTCACCTCAAGGGTTAGTGGAATCCTAGAGCCAGATGCTTAGCATGTTCACAGCTGACTTTCTGTTTATTATTTTCAATAAAGGCAAGGTGTTTTAGCAGTTGTCTCATTAGGACATTGAAAGAGGAGCTAGTGCTGTCTAATGCAAGAGTACAGGCCAGAAATCAGGAAAAGAGCATTTCTGCTTCTTGTTTGGGGCTCAGTTCTTTCTTTCTTTTTATTATCAGCAACTGGAAGTGAATACTTAGCTCCATGCCTAGCAAACCTCCCTTTGGTCTTTCTCTTTTCCTTCATCCAATTACCTTCTTGGTCACTGTTATAGATGGTCAGTTATCTAAAGATATGGTACACGATGTTCCTTTTAGCAAATTGGTTCTCTTGGGATAGAGTTACGGTCTTGGTGTTGCTAGAATATTTCAAAGATCAGTAGTTGATACTCATGCTGCTGTGCATGTTGCAACCACTTTCTTCTATTTAGGAACTTTGTTTTGTTGTTGGCTACTTCTGTTCTCTTTATTTCATTTAATATTTATGTATTTATGTAGTTGTGCACATGTGTGTGCATTTATCTATTTATCTATTGTATATGTATAGGTATATGGGTGTGTGTGGGGGTGAGTTACATTAGTGCATTAGTATCATAGCCCACATATACAGGTCAAAGAACATCTCACAGGAGTCAGCTCCCCACTTCCACTATGTGTGTTTTGGGAATATAGGTGAGCATCTTAATCTGCTGAGCCATTCCACTGGCCCTGGCTACTTCTGTTTAAAGATTCAGCCAACAAGTAACTGTGTGTGGTAGAATTTTGTCAGAACTAAGTAGTTTGGTGTATTCAGGAATATAAAATTCTAAAATATGTCTGCTAAGTTAGAAAATACACACTGAACAACTCCTGATGTCTCTCCCTTACATGGCACTGTGTATTTAATTCTGTGTGCCAAATATGAACTTATAATTTATAAGTGATTCAGTTATTTTATGCATTAATTTTTCTGTTAAGCTATTTTGAACCTGAAGGCATTCCGTGGGGAGTTGGGTGATGTGACCTGAATTGTATTTTTATTAAGCAGTGCTTTATCATTTACATGTGACATCTGAAATGTTATTTGCCGTTGTCTTTTGTGACCTGAAAACTGGTAGCTGGCCTCATCCTTGCAATGTAATAGTTTTATTATATAAGTGATGTTTGATAATTTTTTTACATTGTACATATTTTACACATTCTTCATACATACTTTGTTCTTTTCATCTCTTTAGTACTAAGTCATAGTAGAATATTAGTCAGATTTACTATTTTACTGCTTTAAAAGATGTTTAGTTAACTGGTGAATATGATCATTATGTACATGCATGAAATGTCATAGTAAAATTTATTGTGTGTAATTAGACACAGTGGGCAGCTGCACATATGAACTTCTAGTGATTGTGTCAGCATGCATAAGAACTGAGCAAGCTCAAGCTAGATACAATTCTAGCATGGAAGTGTGTGTGACTTCCTGTCCCTAGCTGAGGAAGTACTGGCCTTTGATAGCTGCTGAGAAAGATAGTTTTCTTTAATGGTGTCACTCCTGGATATTGACCACACTCCAAGGAAGGCCCCACACCTACTAATAGTTGGCTAGTACAAACTGGATTGGATGGTTTTGAAAGAAAGAAGGAAACCAGAATTGGGTAAGCAGGGATGTGAATCAGGGCGGAGCTGGGGAACCAGCCTGATCAAATTGCATTGTAAGATAGTCTCAGAGATTTAATAAAAACATTTTTTAAAAATAAAAATCTTTATAATTAATATATAACTAATAAAATACTTTAGAAAAGTCTTTATGAGACTCAGTCTTGCTGACAAGTATGGATGGTTTAATGGGACAATAAAGTGAACCTCTCTTTAAATGTGTATGAATATATATGCAAACTTCTCAGGCTATTTTGAAACAATTTATGTATATTATATCGTTTTATCCATTGTGTATATAAATATGCTTATATACACATGTTTAAAAGATACCATCATAGAAAATTAGCAATTCATTAATATAAATATCCAATTAGTGTGTTCATTTCCCCATCATCTTAGTTACTTTTCTGTTGCTGTGACAAAGCATCTGAGCAAGATTTAAAGTCCATGATCATCATGGTGGGGAGCATGACAGCAGGCAGGCAGGCATGGTTGAGAGCTTGTATCTGATCCATAAGCACGAAGCAGAGCAAGATGGGAGGGAAGGTGTGTGTGTATGTGTGTGTGTGTGTGTGTGTGTGTGTGTGTGTGTATGCATAGGTACCTGTGGAGGCCAAAAGGATGGGGAGGGAGGGAGAAAAGAAAAAAAGAGGGAGAGAGGGGAGAAAGGGAAAGAGAGAGCATGCATTTGAAAGTGCTAACTCAGTGTAATCTCAAAGCCCACCCCTAGTAATGCACCTTTTCCAACAAGGCCACACCTTCTAATTCTTGCTAAACATTCCACATCAGGAGCTTAAGTCTTTAAGTATATGATCCAATTGGGGGTCCATTCCCATTTACTACCATAACCATTGTTTTATAAAGGGCTTGGATTTTTGTATTGCTGGTTTACCTGAATAAATATCCAAACAAAAGGTGCTCAAGACATTGTTCAGCAATTTAAGAGTGCTTGTTCTTTTTCAGAGAGCTAGAGCTCCTCAAACCTCTTGCAATTTTAGCTCCAGGGGACATGATGGCCTCTTCTGGCCTGTGAACGAACCTGCACATACCAAAACATACTCATGCCCTCAGACCTCTCTCTCTATCACACTGGTACATAAATAAATAAAATTTTAAAAAATGTTAAAAAGACCTTAACAAGGTCAACACACTGTATTTAATCTTAGTTAATTTTAATCTTTCTTTAGTTCCTTTTCTTCCTGATTATAATTTATATTTTGGATACACTGGAGCTTTTTTTGTATTGTGTGAGTTTTCCTCTTTACCCCATGCAGCTGAATCACTGTAATTTCCTGCACTTGTTCTTCTCTTGTTCTTCAACTACTTGTAGTTAAACTCTAGAGCAGTGCTTCTCAACCTTCCAAATGCTGCAGTCCTTCAATACACTTCATGGTGTGGTGACTCCAAGCATAAAATTACTTTTGTTGATACTCGTTACTATAATTTTGCTACTGTTATGAATCATAATGTAAATATCTTACATGCAGCTTTTCTTAGACAACTCCTGTGAAAGGGTCATTTGACACCTAAAACAGTGGCGACCTACAGGTTGAGAACTGCTGTCCTAAAGGACAATTCAGATGTAGGTTAATGCTTTTTTGAAAAAATAATTTTATATCATTGTGCCTTTTCATGCATCAGGTCACAGAGTTGATGGTATGTGACCCCCCTCCCCTTGGTGACAGTATTGGTCACTGGGCTCACATCTGGTGTAAAGTCCCCTGTAAACTGCTGATAGCAGCCGTTGATGATTGCTGCTTACTTAGGTCATTTATTTCGTTAGTGGTTGAAAAATAGTGTTAACTAGATTTTATTCTTCGGTGCGTTATTATTATGTGTCCTAGGAGGACCTTGAATTTACTTTATAGCCAATGGTGACCTTGAATTTCTGATTCCCTTGCCTTCACCAACGAAGTGCTGTAATTGTAGGTCTGTACCACCACACCTAGAATATGTGGTGCTGGAGATGAGACAGGGCTTCTATAATGCCAGAAAACGCTTATCAACTGAGCTACACCTCTAGTCTATGAGTCATCATTTTAGATGTTTGAAGAGCAATTGAGAAAAAGAATAGCAAATCTTTATAATTATTTTATTCAAGTATCATAAAATATTCTTTAAAATGGTTTGGTTAGAAGAAAACTTTACATTTTTTATCTTATATATGCTTACATTCAAATCTGACATATAGGCCATTTAGAAAACACCTTACTTTAAAATTCTAAGGTGTGCAGTTTGTTAAGTCTGAATTACTGAGCCATTTTTTTGAGGTAAATGAAAATGTTTTGGCATGTATAGTTTGATTATAGAGTTGAAGCACATTTATAATCTTTAGTTTCTTCCACATTAAAATTAGTATGATTGCAAAAGTTCAGTATTATCGATTCTCCTTTCATTTGAACTAATTTCTACTCTTAAAAGTTATTTCTGTGGGAAGTGATGACATATCAGATATGGTATGCTTGTCACAACTACTTGGGAGGCTGAAACGGGGGTTTTAAGTTAGAGGTGTGTCTAGACAATGGTGTGAGAGCTTTTCTCCCATTTTTTTCTTTTAAAGAGAAAGAGAGAGAGGGGAAAAATTAAGCCCTAACTGCTGAGTTTTTCCTCTTTTTACTTTGAGTGGGATTTCCTGGTCAGTGAATGACTTGTGTACCAAGCTGAAAAGTCATGTTTAGAAATCATCAAAACCATATCTTTTTCACTTGTATATGAGCTTTTATTTTATTTTTAAATATATATTTTTGGTAATTTTATATATGAATGTGTAATGTATTTAAGTTTATATCCTTTTCCCACTAACCCATTCCAGTTCCTGCAAAGATCCCATCTCCAGGATTTATATTTTCTTTAAGTGTATTTTAATCATCTTTCAACAGTAGTATATAATACAGTACTTTTATTTTAGTAGGCTTATAATAACTACTTTTGGGTGTCACTATGTTTATTAATTATAAAGACTGAGGAAATTAGAATGTAAATACTGTTCTACAGAACAGTACATGGAGAAGGATGAGGGTAAGAGTTTTATTTTGTATGACATGCAATAATTTGTTTTTGTTTTTATTTTCCCTTTTTTATTGAAAATAGATGTTTCCCTCACATAGTGTGTCCTGATTACAATCTCCCTTCCCTCTACTTTTCCCAGTGCCTTCCCACTTCCTTTCTTATCTGGATCCAGTTCTCTCTCTGTCTCTCATTAGAAAACAGACAGGCTTCAAAGGGATGGTAGTAAAATAAGATAGAATAAACTAAAACAAAAACTAACAGATTGGAGTCGGGCAAAACAAACAAAGAGAAGGAAAGGACCCCAAGAGAAGTACAAGAATCAGGGATCCTCTCCTTTGCACATCCAGAAGCTCCTTCAAACACTAAACTGGAAGCCATAATATGTATACAAAGGACCTGCTACTAACCCTGTGCATGCTGCCTTAGTCTCTGAGTTCATAATATGCTTACATCATATTTAGAGGGCTTTTCTTGGTGTCCTCCATCCCTCTGGCTCTTACACTCTTTCTGTTCTACAAAACAAATAAAACCCAAAACCAATTCCTAATTGATTCCTAATGATTCCTAACGGCATTCTCTTATACTCGGGATCAGTGCCTTGTTCAGCCATCAACAGAGAAACTTCTGCCTGCAGCAGATGGGAACAAATACAGAGACTCACAGCCAGATATTATGCAGAGAGTGAGAGACCTTGAAAACCCATTCACAAAACAATGAGATGTGTCCATCAAATCCCTCTCCCAAGGGCTCAAGGAACCCTGAGGAAGAGGAAGAATGAGTTTCGTTTTTAACTAAATAACTATAAAAATAGAAGTTGGGGCTGGAGTGGTGGTGGAGATGGCTAGTGGATAAAGTTCTTGCTATACCATGTGTGAGAACCCAGAATTTGGATCTCCAGAAGCCACCCAAAAGTTATGGTGGCTGGCTGCAATCCCAGTGTTTGGGAGGGAGGTGCAGGGGATTCCTAGGGCAAACTGACTAGGCTAGCTGATCAGCAAGTTCTGGATTTAATTGAGAGTCCTTATTTCAGTAAATAAAGTGGAGAGGAATAGAGGAAGGCTCCCAATGTCAATGTTGAGCCTCTACTTGCATATGTGTATGTGCATCTCCAAACACATGCACCTGCATGCAAGCAAACATGCATGAATGCCACACATGCATGTGTACCCACCCATACACACACAAAAAAAACCATGAAATAATGTTTCAGACTTTAATAGTATCAACTATATTATGTTATCAAATGTTGGATATAGCTGAAGATGACCAACTAGTTGGAAAAATGGTGTTAAAACAGGCTGATTTAACCCAGGCTATTAGGAGGGAGAGGCAGAGGCAAGTGGTACCTGTGAATTCAAGGCCAGCCTGATTGGCAAAATGAGTTGTAGGCCAACCAGCGCTACACAGTGAAATGTCTCAAAAACAAAACAAAAAAATATAATATAATATATATATATATATATATATATATATATAAAATAAAGCAAAACCAGTTCTGAGTGCTAACAAGCTTTGTTCTTCAAGCCTTTGCTTTCGGTGTTCTCTAGATCGTTACAGCTAGCCTTCTTTGTGTTTCTTGAGTCTACTGTGCTTTAGTATTGGGGTCGAGTAGTGGGATGAAGCACTGATCATCTTACTTGCATAATTATTGTCACCTTTAAAGTCTTGGAGTTGAACTACTCCTCCCCCAACAAAGTATTTCTGTGCTCACTTTTGGAAAGTTTCACATTCCCCTTCCTATTCCTATGTCTTTTCTTCTTTCTTTCATCCTTGGCCCCTCATCTGTTTCTTTTTAAATTATAATCTTTCATAGATTTAACCAGCTCTAAAACCTGTTGGACCCTAGCAGTTTTTCATCTCTGCTCTCCAGCTGTTTTGCCCATCTTAAATTTTCTTTTAAAGATCAATCTAATTAATCTTTATCCTACACACTGCCTTACCCTATTTTCCTCTCACTCCTAATCTTATTTTTTATTTGAATAAACCAGATTATTTTAGATGATGGTAATATTTTGCATCTTTGTAATACAAGTTGCTTCTATTAAGTTTCAAATGTTGTATAACAATGATAAAGATGTTTCTTAACTTTTATATACAAATTCATAGGTTAGGTGCATTGTATATTGTTATTTTGTAGTATTTAATATTATTACAACTTCAGCTTCTGTAAATCTAAATGGTAACAGAGTTTAAGTTGAAGAAAAATATATAAGTTGAGCCCATTGCATGGATTTTTAAGATGTTAAGTCGTAATGCTTTTAACATGTTTCTGTTCAGATGTATTTATTTTGGCATTATTGGTTATTGTAGGAAGTTACTTTAATACTACACCCTTTTAAAGTCCTTTGCAGAGTTAACTTGCTTCAAAGCCAGCTATGATTACATACAGAATTTAGTTCTTGAGTCATTTTAAATAGCTTCTAAATATTTTGAAAATAAATGGTAACTGTATCTGAAAACACTGAGATTTCTGTGCAGTAATATTCTTGTGGAGACGAGCACTCACTGAATCAAACATTGTGAGGTATGGTTATTTGACTTGTGAAGTGGAGAAGATAAAGAATATATAGTTCCTATGGAATTCATAAATCATGATATGTTTCTGCATTTCTTCTGCTTTATTTTAAATATTTTCCTAGATGATTTTGACAACATATAAATAACATTTACTGTGTACTGCAGATGCAGTTCACCAAGTAATAAATTGTTCTTGTATTAAACATGTTAAAATGTAGAAACTAAACCAGTAATATTACATCTTATTTTAAAAATTTCTTTAAGGATAACTTAGAATTATGGATTTAAGATGAAAAATTCTTCATACACACACACACATATCATTCTATTATTTGTATTTTACTCACTAAATGAATTTTACAGTAAATGTGAGTTTTACTTAAATATTAGTTGCTCTGTGCAAACAAATACCCAGAGATTGGTACAAGTTGGTGGTACCAATCTGTAGAGTTTTGTAGAAAGAAACAAACATCCTGTTCCAGTAGTCTTCCATTGTGAGTCTTCATAACCTGTGCTCCATGCCCGATTTATTTATTTAAAATCTATGAATCTCATGACTATCTTCTATACAAAATTTAATTGCTGAATTTTTCTTGTAAGTACTGAAAAAAGAACTGAAGTGTAGCTTATTTCCATAGTTATGTGTTTGATCTACAAGGCTTTGGGTTATTGATGTAACAGTATAAATAACAAGTGCAGTTTAAAATAAGTAGCCAAGTGCATGCATGAACAAAATATAGAAGGTTTTTAGACTGAGAAGTATGCAAAGAAACTTGAATGTGATAAGGATGATTTTGTGACCATGCATATAATGATTTATAGGCCGTGAGGGTTTCGTACACTTTCTGCTTCACATTAAAGTAACTCATTCCCTCATTTTTTTGGAGACACTTCTCTTCTTCCATATTTTTCCTGTGTCTCATAAACACCCACTTCTTATTTATCTCTGTATCCTTCAGTTTTCTAACCCATCCATTCATTCTGGGATTAATTGGCTGTGTGTGATAGTGTGAGTGTGTATGTATGTGTGTGATGTTTGTGTGTGTGTGTGTGTGTGTGTGTGTGTGTGCATGAGAGAGAGAGAGAGAGAGAGAGAGAGAGAGAGAGAGAGAGAGAGAGAGAGAGAATATGAATAAGTGTGTGCATTCAGGGATGGGGGAGGTTGCCAGCTTTCCAGTCTACTCTTGTAAGATTTTAAACTAATTTTTTTGGTGAATTGTATCTTGGGTATTCTGAGCTTCTGGGCTAATACCCACTTATCAGTGAGTGCATAGCATGTGTGTTCTTTTGTGATTGGGTTACCTCACTCAGGATGGTATTTTCTAGTTCCATCCATTTGCCTAACAATTTCATAAATTCATTGTTTTTAATAGCTGAGTAGTACTCCATTGTGTAAATATACCACATTTTCTGTATCCATTCCTCTGTCGAGGGACATCTGGGTTCTTGCCAGCTTCTGGTTATTAGAAATAAGGCTGCTATGAACATAGTGGAACATGTGTGCTTATTACAAGTTGGAGCACTTTCTGGGTATATGCCCAGGAGTGGTATTAGTGGGTCTTCAGGTAATAATATGTCCAATTTTCTGAGGAACCACCAAACTGATTTCCAGAGTGTAAAATTTATCATTTTATTATTTTTCAACACTGCTGGTGGCATAGTGCAAGATTCCCATTGAAGTTCCTTTGAGTGTAACATTTAATGATTTTAAGTGACTTTACAGTGTATGTAACCATTCCTAGTATCCGTTTACAGAGAACCTTTTCATCTTTCTGAATAGAAAATGTGTGCTTGGGAAAAAAAAAAAACTACTAGTTTGTCCTTCTCACCCAGCTACTGCTATTTTCTAGTATATATTCTGTTTCTGGTTTTGTTAGTTCTGGATATCTGATGTGAATAGAATTATATAGTATTTATCATTTTTGTCTGGCCTGTTACACTTAACACACCATAGATTCATCCACATTGCTGCATGTGTTTCAGAATCTTGGTTTTAGTGTCTAAGAAGTATCATGAAAATGTCCTTTTTTTTCTCCACCAGGTTTTATGGGTTTCTATCTTACATTTAGGTTTTGATGGACTTTGACTTACTTTTTAAGTATGGTATAAAGTACAATTTTATTCTGCATGTAAATATCCAGTTTTCTAGTATCTTTTACTTTTGGTTAAGCCATGGTACCATTTGAGAAAATCACTTTTAAAATGCCCCACTGGTCTATAAGTTTGGACTAATGCCAAAATCACACTTCTTTGATTAGTGTAGCTTTGTAGAAAGTTTTGAAATCATGACATGTGAATCTTTTGCTTTGTTCCTTTTTTGGTCATGATTAGGTGTATTTCATATTTACTGAAATTCCGTGTGAGTTTTGGGGATTGTTTCTCTTTACAGAAACACCTTCAGGATATTGATAGAGATTGCGTTGAAGGTGCAGATCACTTTGGGTAGTAATATTATTTTTGCCATATCTTGTCTTTCATATGTCTTTCTGCTTACTTACATTATTTTTAATTTTTGAAATAAATTATTTTAGTGTTCTATGTAGAATCTTTCACCCCCTTAGTTAACTACCTCCATTCTTTCAAAGGTTATTTTAAATGGAATTATTTTAATACTTTTCTTGTGTATGGTTATTATTTTTATAAATGTAACTAATATTTGTATGTAGTTTTATATCCTACAGATGTTCTGAATTCAAGCTCATGATCATGCTTTAAATATCTTTGTATATAATCACTATGAACAGAGAGAATTTTTCTTCTTTTCTACTTTGGATGTCTTTCATTTCATTATCTGGTGAACTTATTCTGGCTAAAGCTTTTAGTACTATGTTAATGAAAAGTAATGAAAGGGACATCACTGTATTCTGATTTTAGGGGAAATGCTTTCATTTTTTTCATTATTGAAAATGTGCTGTTATTTGGATTTTTATGTTTCTCTTATGTTAATTTTCTGAACTTTCGAATATTTCTGTTATGTTTATGACACTTTCATTTTACTCCTAGTTTATTGAGTGTGTTTATGATGTGAAAGACAATTGGATTTGGTCAAATATTTTTCTGTGCCATTTGTAGTAAAAATGTAGTTGTTACCCTTCATTTTTTGGACCCCAAGTTCTAGTAGATCATGTGTTTCTAGGAACATATTGATGTCATTTAGAGGTGTGGAACTGCTTGCTAGTGGTGCATGTGAGTTTCAGTCACATCTTGGATCAAATATCAAGTCATATGGTCATATGTCATTAGTAGAAGTCTGAAAGTTATGTTGTAGTCATATGTTCAAGAAGAGAGCAAAACAGAAAACTGTTTTGTAAATAGCAATTATGTAACCACCACTCACATGGCTTCTTAAACAATCATATTCTGTTGAGAACAGCAGCAGAGTGCACTATTGCTCTGTATTACAGTAAAGAAGAAAAAATTAGCATTGTTAATTAAACTATTGTGCATTATTCAAAAATTATCAGTTCCAATAAATATAAAAACCAAAACTTCCTCTTTGAATATAATCAACACTTTTGGATTTACTGGGGTATTTGTTTTATCACATTTTCTTTGAACATACTTGGCAACAACTGAAATAAACTGGTTAAGGTGCTCACTCCTCAAATGACTTGGCATTCAGAGTCCAGTTTATCTCAGTGATTTTTTTTCCCTCCCTGTTGTTTATTTTCTCACACAATATTGTATTGTGGAGTTGAGAGAACTGGTGATACAAAACTACTTAAAAATGTACTCTATTTCTAGCTGAGGGTTTTTTCTAAACCATTATACATGTTCTTCAAGATTTAATGTTGTGGTTTCCTGATATTTTCATATTGTCTTCAGCAAATTACTAATACCTTTTAATATCCTTTTTACAAATGATGATTAAATAAATTGTTGTCTGAAAGCTGAGAGTTTGCAGTTGACTTATTAGGTCATCAGAAATGATAACTAAATTATCACAAAAGCAAGGAAAACTGTTAATGCAGCTCCAGTAGCAACAGTAATTGCCCTAATTGTGTTGTAGCACCTGCCCCCATCAGAAGTGTTCATGTGCTTTAAAATAAGGCTTTGCATTAGAAATATATAATAAATTTCAATCAAAATTTAAAATTAGGTGTGTGTGATAGATACTCTACCCCTCTATGTATGTGCGTGCATATGTATGTATGTATGTATGTATGTATGTATGTATGTATGTATGTATTAAAGATGGTTCTATTAGGTAGCTCTGACCAGCCTGGAACTTATGGTGTAGACAGACTAATCTTGATCTCATGGAGATGCAGTTGCCTTTGCCTCCTGACTATTGACATTAAAAGCATGTGGTACAACACCTGATGGCTCAAGATTTTATATTTTAATGTTTTGGGATTTTTTTTCCCTCTAACAGTGCCTAGCTAGTCTAATAAAAATACTGTTTACTAAAATTTATTAGACTACATTTTAGCAAATCATAGTGTCTATTTTGGAAAATGGCAATATGTAGGTAAGATGCACGACTAGCTGTTTTTAAGGGTTCAAAGTAACATTTTGGAACATTTATTTGAAGTTATGTATCTGATTTTAGAACAACAAAATAACAATTTTAGAAAATTAACTTATCTCACATGGAACTGACTCCTGAAAGTGCACTTTCTTTCATCAGGAAATAAATATTCTGAGGGGTTCTGGATGAAAATCAGTCAGGTTTAGTAAAAGCAATTTTTTTATGGAAGATGATTGGCAAAGTTGTAGAAGGTTCCTGAATTGACTGTGAGATGTTTATTTTAGGTTAACCTAACCTTATATTTCATGCTGTTCCCTTTCTGACCACTGTTGGTATAACAGAGCAGTATCTCTTGGTGATCAAAACATTTGGGGGTCTATTCAAAGGCAACTTAGTGCAGACCAGCATTCTGTTTTACTCTGTTCACTAAATGATTGAATACATTAAACCAGGCAGTTCTTTCCAACATTGGTTGCTGTTGATTGGAACAGTGGGAAAGTAGAACTAAGAAATGGTATTTTTTTTTTCTTGACAGGTTTGTTTGTAAAATATTATAAACTTGACTTTTCTGGATGGACAGCCTATCTTTGGGTGTTTTTGTTTGTTTGTTTGTTTTTAAGGATTTACTTGGTTGTAGGACCATTGAGAATTTTATTCATATTAGCAATAAAGCAGTTTCAGGAAAATGACTCGCCTGTCTATCTATTTGCCATTTGCCTATCTACACATCACACACCTTATCATTGTTTTTTGATTTTTTTAGTCAGACTTTGACAGAGCACAACACATACTTCCTATCTGTAGACCCAGCATTGTGGCTTCTCATTTTTTCACTTCCCACCACTCCTTTTTCACTTTTTTGGTTTGAAATCCTCAAGCACTATTGTGACTTTATTAATGGATTGTGAGCTGTGGTTTGAAGACACAACAACAACAACAACAACAACAACAACCACCACCACAGTTGACAAACTCAGATATGTGTGAAGCATAAAAATGCAAAGCAATACTGTTTTATACACACACACACACATATACACACATATATACATATATAAAAACACATGAATTCAACATCATGATAACATCAAACTTTGTTTTCTTCAGGAGGAAAAGGATGGCATTTTTCTGTTATCCAGATTAAAATTTTCCTTATGCACAACAGTGAATGCATAGCTGTTTATTAAGTAAAACTTTATACTTTGTGTATTTCAGCTGCTTTATAATGCATTTTGTTTTTGTTTTTTAAATAGTGTAAGGCTGGAGATGTAACTCATTTGAAGATTGCTTACCTCTCATGAACTAGGGCCTTGAGTTCTACCTGTAGCAAAAGGAGAAAGTAAAAAGTGACATTGACCGTCAAACTGAATTTTCTTGTAGAAAGTGGTAAAAATAGTTAAACATGATATGAGCATAGTTTAAGTAGAGTAGATAATGTTGAATTATTAGGCGAGAAACAGGAATTCTGGGAGTAAATATAGTATGTGTAACTAAAACAGCAGTGACTAAAATTTTATTATTTTATGAAACTTTCCTATTGTGAAAAAATCCTTCAAATAAGGCACACTGAAGAAAACTTCTGGTAAATCCAAACTTTTAATTTCAAGGACTACCAACAAAGAAAAATTAAGTTTCCAAGAAAAGTGAAAAAGATCGAACTAAAAATAAATCTGAGTATCATTTGTTTTTTTGATATGCTGGGAAAATTTCAGTAAATTCCAAGGTGATCCTAGAGTTCTGTGTATAGCGGAACTTCGTCAACTGTGAAGATAAAGCTGTGCTTCTTCAAAGGGGCTATGAGCTACAATACCAGATACATGTAAATAAGTATGTTATTTGAAAATATTAAGTAAAATGAAATGAATCAGAGTAAAGAGCTCTTTACCAAAAAAGGAGTTACTTAATACTTAACAGTATTGGAAAAAGCAAAAATCTCAAGCCTGTGCACTTTTAATTTAAGGTTTAGTTAATGTAAAAGAAAGTGCTTTTAATGAAATGGTAAGCATGGAAGAAAAATGACAACGAGGAATGAGATTACAGATGCTTTAGTGAAGCTTGTGCTACAGTGAATGGGAGTGGGTTGGAGGGAAGGAAGACTATGCTGTGTAGTGTGAAATGCAAAGAATTCATGCATACAGACTTCCAGAAGTTACTTGTTGGAAATCTGAGGAGACTTGTGGTAAAGAAAAATGAATGACTTGTCCATCCAGCCTCTCCATGTCTGTGTGAAAGAACTAAACGTGTTTGAGGGCCAAGGCAAGGCCTGGTGCCCCACAGTTGTAGTTGTGGCACTTGCAGGGCTTAGTCAGAAAGATGGGTAGTTAGCTCAAGGCTTTCTGAGCTGTATAGATTCAAACAAGGCAGAGAGGCACTGAGTAGCAAGATCAGCACTGAGTTGTAAAAGAAGATGCCATTAGTGCCACCTGTTTTGAGAAAATCCCTTGATGATGCAAATAAGGGTGAATGAGAAGGACAGAGAAAACCTCTCTTTGTGGTTACTAGAGTCCAGGGGTTCTACTCTTAAGGTGTACACATGCCCCCAGGCACTTTTGTACTCTCAAGTATTAAAATATTCCATATCCACAGATAAACTAAACCTGAGGTGGGGTGTTAGGTCTAACCTGGAGGTAGGTGTTCATCAGGCATGCACTAGGCTTTGAACTAACATCCTCAAAATAAAAAGAATTTTAAAAATTGAAAATACATAAAAAGGAATGAAAATTAGAAATAAAAATAATCAAACCAAATCAACAATAATAACAGTCACTGAAACAAAACTCCATTTTTGTTTTTAATAGACTCAAAGAGTCAACTGAGGTGCTCATCAGATTAACGGATTTTAAAAGTTTACTGGAGCCTCTGCCATCGTCCTTTGTACAGTGTTACCAGGAATATCTGCAGAGTAAGGTTGTTCAGATGACGAATCTGGAGGCTTCTGTCATGTGGTAAAGATTGTCCATAAGTGGACTGAGTTGGAACTTAAACCTGTAACAAGCCTTTGGAGAATGACAGTATATATGGGAGAAATCTAGTTAGATAGTTCTAGAACATTCTTAATAGTTTTGGCTAACATGGGTCACTAGAAAACCAATAATCTAAAATGTAAAATTAACTAAGGAGAAAAATTTATACCAGAAAGCTAACAATACAAAATAGAATGTTAACTAGGCAAAAAAAAAAAAAAAAAAAAAAGGGGGGGGGACAATACATAGACATTAATGTTGTTTTCCCAATATTGATAGGATAAAATAGTCAAGTTTTTGCTTTGGTTTTGGTTTTTCAAGATAGAGTTTTTCTGTATAGCCTTTGCTTTCCTGTAACTCTCTCTGTAGACCAGGCAGACTTCAAACTCACAGAGATCCATCTGCCTCTGCCTCCCAAGTGGAATTAAAGGTGTGGACTACCACTGCCCAAGACAATCATGGATTTTTGAAAGATGCAATATGCAGAGATCTGACTGTTAAAAATTTCAAAGGAAGGACTGCAAATTGAATTATCAATGTAGAAATAAAGGTGAATTATATAAAAGTGACTCGGGACATAGCATTCAACTACTTCAGTCTTTTGAAGAGACAGGGACAGATAAGTAAAGAAAAATTTCTAGTGGCCAAGGAATTTACGTGAATACTTACTAAAATAAGTGAGTGATATTGATAATGTATTCATAAGAAAAGCATCCAGGATATACTGTGAAGAAGCAAGATGTGGAAACAGTGTGATAAGATGGTGCTTGTGTTCAGAAATTATGTGCAAGTTCCTAAAATCACAAGAAAGGACATGAAATGTTAATAAAGGCTTCCCTTTGAGAAAAAAAAAAAAACAGTGGAAAGACAAGAGGAATATTTTTCCTTTTCTTAACACAATTCTGTTCTGTAAGGAATACTTTTATTTAAAAACGGAAGTAAGAATTATGTTGGCTAAAAAGCAGGATGACAACGCTCGGGTAGCAGTGGTGATCTAACCCACGTTAACACTTGCGTGTGATCGCAAACCTGCAGCTTCTTTATGAAGTACGTTTCCATTACTTTTTATGAAACCATCTTCTTGAGACTCTGACATGGTAACTTTTTTTCTAGAGTATTATTGTGAGGATGACCAATAATTTCCTTTAGAATATGAATTTTATGCTTGATATATATGTAAATAATACCTAAAAAGTAAGGATCTTTTTCCCTTGGGACAGGGCTTTATATTGTAGCACAGGCTGCTGTCCTGTAGATTACTGTGTAGCTGACCTTGGGCTTGTGGCAGTCCTTGTGTCTCAGCCTTTTGAGTACTGGATTTATAGGTGCGGCCTACTGTTTGCTCATAAAGTATCATCTCTAGAATCTTTTGTGGAAATAGAGTGTATATGTTAAAATAATGAATGATGAAGAACAAAATCCAAGAGAATTATATAGTGAGGATTCTGAGGCATATTCTAGTGGGTTGTTTTGGGTTGAAGGTAGGAATTCCTCAGTATTAGGATAACAGTAATGAGAAAAATCATGGAGGTATGAAGGTGGTATCCTTGGCCACCTGAAAGTCTCCACCCTTTTTGTGAAGAGATGGATGTAGTCCTTGGTCTCAATATGCCACATCTACTATAAACTTCTGAACCCTCCACCATCATTCAGGATGCATCCCTAATGGTTGGAGAAATGGTGGAGAATGTCATGGGAGAGAGCACCTGCAGATCCTTGCCTGAGACCGTTATGGAAAGAAAGTCTTACAGGTATTCTTCTTCTTGCATGTTTTACTTGGTGACTGTGCTTTAACTGGATAGAATAGGTTTTTGTTTTTTGTTTTTTTTTTTTAAAGGAAGGCATGGGTACTGTGGGGGAAATCTGGGAGATGGATCACAGTGTTATAATGCATCAGTGGTCTTTTCCAAGAGTGATAGAAAGTTTATGAAAAATAGCACCTATTTGTGTAGTGCTTATACTGTTTCTGTAATAAAGGAAATTGTATCAGAGTTCTTGAATTCCAAACGCAAATGAGTAATAAGATTTACCAGAAGCATTTTGCTACAAAACATGGAGATTCAATAATAATAGCTATCAATAACTTTCAAAAACCAATGGAAAATGTTTAGAAATGTCATCATATTGGTTTTTTAAAAATTTTGAATATGTACTTTAAAACTTATTTGTAGCAAGAATTTTTATTATGTCTCCTTTGGTTGTGTTAACTGGCTGTTTAACCATTTGACACCCTGATTTACTTCTCAGACATGACAATGTTTAACACAGCTGTGCATTTTAATTAAGTGGCTAATTAACTACAGCTTCTTAGGTCTTTCTTTCTCAATTTTTCCCTAGAGTAGTGGAGATTCAAGTTCCCAGAGTTCAGAAAATGACTTTTATGATTACTGGTCTCATTACATCTTAAAGTATTGCAAACTTTTTTTTTTTTGACTAAATGTCAGGGAATTTTGTAGAGATTTTCTACAAATACTCTTCCAAGTTTTAATATCTGACCATTGGTAATTCTCTTATGCTTGTAGATGATAAGAAATACCTGTGGTTATAGGGAAAGTTGCTTTTCAAACTTAGAGCAGTTGGAACTTATACCTATAACAACCTCTATGAATGTCTACATAAATTGGCTAACGTAATATAAAAGCATACACTAGTAAGAATTTCTTTATTTTTTCTTTGTTTTCATTGAGAATAAGAAATACAGCTTTTAAAAAACAGAATTTTATGTAATTTTCTTATTTATTTATTATTTTCTAGCTTGGGCAATAGGAAAAGAGGCCCTTTATCTGATCTCGTTTTCCAGTCCATTTTGAATCAAGAAAGACTCATTGAAGACTCCTTGAGAAGAGTCTGCTTTGAAGAAGAAAAACAGACAAACAGGGTGGGCAAGGGAGTGAACTTCCTGAAGGCAAACAGACAAGAAGGGTGGGAGATACATGCAGTTTTGTTGCATGTCTAACTAACACTGACCTTCCTGGAGTCAACATTGAGAACTGAGAAGGTATTAAACTTAAAAATGACTGAATTTTGTGAGTTTTAAAGAAAAATGCAGGTTTTCTAGTGTGGACAGGCAACTGGACTTCAGATCTCAGACTGTGTCTCTCTACTGGTTATAGTCATCAGTCTTGAACATCCAGTGCAGTACTTTGCCTTCATGAATGGTGGCAGCTGGCTATCTTTTCAGCAGAGCTTCCAAGATGAGTAAAAAATAGTGTCTGCCAAAACCTAAAACATACAGTCTGTGTGTTTATCACTAGACCTTTGTAATGTATTTCTCTTGCATTTAAAATTTTTATGGTGCTTAACCTTAATTGTGATTTTTTTGTCAATAAATAACTTTTCAAAAGAAGTATGATTCCTGTTTATGCTTTGATCAATTCCCTAATTGTACCCACAGTCAGCTTGAAAGAATTGATATTTTATTTTTCTTCATGAGTATACAGTTTATTGTATGTGATCTTACTGTTTGTTTTTCTTCAGATTTTTCAGAGACTTTTGTACTAATTTTTTCTTTGACAATTTTACCCATGTAACAGTGTATTTTGATCATATTTATTCCCAACTCCCCCATCTCACTCTCCCTAAGGACCCACAGCTTGTCCTCCTTTCATGATGTCCTCTTCTTCCTCCTGCAAGTCACTGAATTCAGTTACTGCTGCCTATTGGAATGCTGATTGATTTTATTGGCTTACTCTTGAGCAAGTAACCATAGCTGCACCGAGTTCATGTTTGCAGCAGTTATGTCACGTCTAGAGATAACTTTTCACAATATTCCTCTCCATTCCTGTCTTCCACCTTCTTTCTTTCTTCTCTTCCATGGTATTTCCTGAGCCTTGAGTTGGGTATGTTGATATTGGTGTCCCGTTTAAGGCCAAGCACTCATTAGTGACTGACTCCCAGCACTTTGGCCAGTTACAAACCTATGTATCACTCCTGACTTTTGCACAGAGAAGCTACTTTGACCAAGATTGAGGGTAACACTAATGTATGGATGTAGTAATAAATGTTTAAAAGTCAGTTAACAACATGTTCTCTTATAAAAACAACACTGGGTTTCCTGCTAGGACATGTGACCTCCCGAGCCCTGGGCTTTTGACCAGTTTTATAGTACCAGTATATTCCTTCCTTGGAGCAAGCTTCAAGTTCAGTCAAAACAATGGTTGCTTCTTTGACTGACCTTCGTGATACTACTGCACCGTTGGGTACTTCTTGCCTGGAAGGTTTTTACTGTGGCATGTAGGGTTCACAGCTGGGTAATACTGTTGATGAATTTCTCACCCACCAGCCTGTATAGCACCTAGCATTATGAAAGCGAGTCAGCAGGAAGGAAGTTTTCAGGTCAATTCAAGATTGATTTCTGTATGTCCTGTAACCAAAGTATGCTGTGTCTTTAGCAGTAGGATCTTACCATCTAGTTCTGGGGAGCAAATGAGAAATGGCAGCAATCTGTTGCTTTTGGGAGGCAGTCTTTAACATTTCCTGTCTAGTAACTTAGAGACAAGTATTCCATATCAAGCACTGAGAGTTTCATTTAATATTCAGTTTTCCTTCTTCCATGCATGTTAACTATGTTCAAACTTCTTTTTACAAAGAAATTACATTTTTAAATTAGCTTACAAAGTGGTGGGTTTCTTAAGTCACTTTTTCTTTTATGTCCTTAGTCTTGGTAATCTACTCCCAACCTCTCTTCTCTGCTTTCTTACCCCAATACTTGCTTAAACCTTTAGCCCTCAATATTCCTCTACTCTACTTTATAACATGTGTGTTCTATATCTGACCTCTTTAAAACCTGTTCTCCCCCAGAGAGAGTGATTGATCTTGTATTAATCTTATACTAAAATTTGACAAATTGATCTCACATTTTGGAAATTAATATAAATGTATGGAAAGAATCTTATAAATTGAGTTGTGTGGGCTATTTAAAAATAATGTTAACTTTTTATAGTACATGATTATAATAATGTTAGGTGGCTTTTCTCCAGAAGAGAAGGAGTTTTATGACTTTGTACTTATAATTAATTACTTTAGTATGATTTCTGAGTCCTGACTTTTCATTCTTTGGTCTTTTTTTTTTTTTTTTCGGTCTTTTATTTTAAGTACTTACAGAAACACGTTTTTGTCTAGTTTGAACCATGACCAAATCCCTGACAGAACCATCATTAGGGAGAACCAGATGTTATAGTCCAGCATGGCAGAGGGCACAGTCTTTGGCAGCAGTACCTTGAGGCAGCTGGCAGAGTCACCCTAAAACCCCATAGCCTGCTCGTATGGCTCTACATCTGTCAGCTGGGTCCTAAACCTCAAAGGTTTCACAACTTCTCAAAATAGTGGCACCAATTTGGGATCAGGTGTTCAATCTCATATGCCTATGGGGGACATTCCATATTCAAACCATAACTATATTTATATTGTCTAAAATGTGTCTTTCTTTAAAGAGGTTTTCTTAAATGAAGATTCTCATGTGCTGAGGTCTTTTCCTGGTTGCTTCTTACTAATACAGACAAAAGGATGAGTATATACCTATGTAAAGGTGTGGCTTGCTTTAGTCTTCCCCAGTGAATTACGCAAACATGTTTGCTTATAGTGACAGCAAGCTATAAATAACCATTCATCAGAAGAATGAGTGGCCACTGTGAAGTATGCTTAGTCTTAGAAAATGGGCTTTCTCTCTTTTTCTGTCAAGGTTAAGGGATGTTTATGATATCTTAATAAATGATGAAAGCATGTTCTAATTCACATATAACTGTTTTCAAAGTCTCATATTTCTGTAAAATGAGTATATTTGAACCTAAATAAACTCATAACATATAGGATGGAAAATAAAGATTAAGATATTTGCTTTTCAATTTTTTTGTATTATTTGGTTTCAGGAAAAATAGTAGATTTTTTTTAAAAAATGATTTTCAAGGAGGGAGGAGATGACTAATGTTAAAATACATAAAATATAGTTTTATTGTATTTTATAACTAAAATAAAATTTTAATTACAGAAAATACTTCTAGGGGTTAGTGAAGTACTTAAAATTCTTCCTTAAAATTCTTCCATAAAAGACTCATTTAAGGGACCTTTATGACAGGGGAAGATCTTTGAAAATACAGAACCTTGGCTTCATCTTGTCATGATGATTTCTAGCAAGTTTGGAAAATGACCCTCTTGTATTGTCATCCTGAACACTTCATGTTTATGGTCTTTACCTGGCACACAGTATAGCTGCTACTATAATTACCTCTTCAACTTCCCCTCTCCCCACTGGCCTTTTACATACAGGATTATCCAAAGTACTTGTATTTATCTTAATTATATGTTTACTTTCTCTTCTATTACTCTGAAAGCTTATTTGGTGGGCATATGCTGTCTTAGTGTTTTTCTTCTCTATGATTAGTAATTGGTATGAATTGATATTTGTGGAAATAATTCTTGCAGCCCTTAAGTGATGGGAAGATAAGAGCTTTGGATTCCTGAGGAATCTTTTAAAGTGGGCCTTCGTTAGCCCAGTGCTTCACAATTAGTAAATACTTAGTAAATGAATTCGTTGATCAACTTGAAATAAAAATTAGATGTAAATATGAGTTGGTTTTGGAATGTAGTTGTTTTGGTAGAGGTGGTCCCCGTTTTTATGTTTTGTTTCTATTGCTTGGGAGCACAGCAAATTCTGTAGTGCATATCCTGGGTAGGTTCAGAAGACAACTTAGGAGAGTCAGGTTTCTCTTTCTACCATTTGGGTTCCCGGGTAGGACTTGGTTCATCAGGTTTGGCAGCAACTGCCTTTACTGAGCTCATTGCTGGCGCAGTTGTTTTCTTGTAAATTTTTGAGCGGGGGGTTTGTCTTCCTTTGTTTTCCTTTCCTTAGTATACTTCCAATTTTGGTTCTCTTTTCTTAGCCAATACAAAGTCCTGTCTGTGAAATGACTTGGTTTATGAAACTATTGCAGTCACAGAGATGTAGAAAAGAAAGGGTGATCACTAGAGTGAAGCAAGAGCTTCAGCTTCCTTTGTACTGAAGATATTTCTGTTGAAAAGCAGTAAAAATTAGAATTACCCACTTTGCTGAATTCCCAATTAAATGTAATATTTAATTATTAGCCCATTTTCTGGGCTGAATAATAGATTCCATTTAGATTGAATTAGTCCCTGGGACTTGACATGCTGAAAAGTTATTAATTGGTGGTTTTAGATATTTTCATGATATCTCGAGGATACTAATTTCTAGTATGATTTATTGAAGATTTACTTCATCTTTCTTTAAATAAGTACTGACTGTAGGTGTAGCTCAGTGGCAGAGTACTTTCTAGGCCCAGGAGACCTTGCACATTCCTAGTGTTATAAAAGAAACAACAATGACAAACCAAACAAATAGAATTATTGTGCAATTTAACATTTCATCAAAGGTGTTAAAATAAGCAAAAACAGTTTTGTATATGCTAAAATGTTTTATTCTGGTATCTAGCTATATCTTACCCTGAAATCAGGATAAAGGATTTGATTTATTAAAATTATATTAACTACAAATCTGCTTTATAACAACAGCCTATTAAACTCTTATTGCTCACCTTTTCATTATTTTGCAGGTAGCTTTTGACTCTTGTTTAGAGAACGAACTCATCTTTGAATACTGCTCTTTCTAATTTTTATCCTCAGAGATTAGATTCCAAATTACTCCTTGGTAGTTGTACAGATCTTTCTCTGTCAAAACGGTTCATTTATAGTTCTAAAGACGTTAACCTTGCATTCCCATCCCACTCCCACAAGTGCACACCCCATTAGGCATTTAAGTTATCAAAGACAGCAATCCTCCTACCTTGAAACTTGTATAAAAACGTCTCGTCAAATGATTTTTTTGTATGATGAATTTTCATTTTCCAGAAATAGCTCAAGGTGAATATTCCATTTTATAAATGCTTTCTAGCCGAATTATTAAGCTTTCCTCAGATAAAATTGCCAGTGTTCTCCAGCTTATTTCTTGAAAAAGGATTTTTAAGTTTAGCTTAACATGTTTATTTTAAATGCCTTTTATTAGTACTGTAAAGACAAAAAAGAGGTGTCTTTTTATTGTTTCCACGCGGAAATGAACCTGCCCATAAATAGAAAACAACAGTTTATTCTATCAAGGCTGTTGTTGGCTTCCCTCTCCCTGAGATCATTACCTGAAGAGGTTGTGCACTTGCGGAGGCAGACATCTTCACTTTCTGGAGTTTACAGGTTCTAGAAACATTTTCATTACAGCTGTCACTACATCTTGACCTGTCTCTGGAATCCATGTTGCATACTGGATGTCTCTCTATGGAATATTCGGCATGTTATTGGCAGTGGACTGGTCCCTGAAACATAATGCTCAAGTTCAGATTCCCAGAACCTGTGGTGACCTAACTTAGCCAAAGGACTAAGATAAGGAGAACATTTGGATTATCTGGTTAAGTCAGTGACCAATGTCATAGTAAGAAACACAGGAAGAGCCAGGAACTGGGCAGAACACGGGGTACTATGGCCACAAGCCAAGAGACGTTTGGAATTACCAGAAGGTGAGAGATGGGAAGGATCCTCCCCTAAAGGCCCTGAAGGAAGTGAAGCCTGTCTAAGTGTTGGGAAAGTAATTTGTTGTTTCCCCCAGGTTTGTGACGTGAATTACTGGTAGGTAAAGTTCATTGGGTTCAGGAGACTAAGCTGTGTCTGCTGGGGTAAAGCTCCTTTCAACCTTTACTGAGAGATCGTGCTCAGCATATTGGAAGGTAAGATGGGATCTCTCCATCAGGGAAATGCAAATCAAAACAACCCTGAGATTCCACCTCACACCAGTCAGAATGGCTAAGATCAAAAATTCAGGTGACAGCAGATGCTGGCAAGGATGTGGAGAAAGAGGAACACTCCTCCATTGTTGGTGGGATTGCAAGCTTGTACAACCACTCTGGAAATCAGTCTGGCAGTTCCTCAGAAAATTGGACATAGTACTACCGGAGGATCCAGCAATACCTCTCCTGGGCATATATCCAGAAGATGTCCCAACCGGTAAGAAGGACACATGCTCCACTATGTTCATAGCAGCCTTATTTATAATAGCCAGAAGCTGGAAAGAACCCAGATGCCCCTCAACAGAGGAATGGATACAGAAAATATGGTACATTTACACAATGGAGTACTACTCAGCTATTAAAAAGAATGAATTTATGAAATTCCTAGCCAAATGGATGGACCTGGAGGGCATCATCTTGAGTGAAGTAACACAATCACAAAGGAACTCACACAATATGTATTCACTGATAAGTGGATATTAGCCCAAAACTTAGGATACCCAAGATATAAGATACAATTTGCTAAACGCATGAAACTCAAGAAGAATGAAGACCAAAGTGTGGACACTGTACCCCTTCTTAGAATTGGGAAAAAAACACCCATGGAAGGAGTTACAGAGACAAAGTTTGGAGCTGTGATGAAAGGATGGACCATCTAGAGACTGCCATATCCAGGGATCCATCCCATAATCAGCTTCCAAATGCTGACACCATTGCATATGCCAGCAAGATTTTGCTGAAAGGACCCAGATATAGCTGTCTCTTGTGAGACAATGCCGGGGGCTAGCAAACACAGAAGTGGATGCTCACAGTCAGCTATTGGATGGATCACAGGGCTCCCAATGGAGAAGCTAGAGAAAGTACCCAAGGAGCTAAAGGGATCTGCAACCCTATAGGTGGAACAACATGATGAACTAACCAGTACCCTGGAGCTCTTGTCTCTAGCTGCATATGTATCGAAAGATGGTCTAGTCGGCCATCACTGGAAAGAGAGGCCCATTGGACTTGCAAACTTTATATGCCTCAGTACAGGGGAACGCCAGGGCCAAAAGAATGGGAATTGGTGGGTAGGGAAGTGTGGGGGGGTACGGGGGACTTTTGGGATAGCATTGGAAATGTAATTGAGGAAAATACGTAATAAAAAAAAAAGATGGGATCTCTCATGGAGGATGTTTGTAAAGAGTGATTGCTCCCCTCTTCCCCCCCACGATAAAAGCTTTCAAGGGATGATTCTTAGAGACTGCCAAGAGTAGATGTAGAAGATTGAAGAAATATTCCCTGAGTAGGCAGTTAATATTGGGTAGAAGTGGATATGCGAACGCTGCAGAGGGTATTGCCTGCCAAGTGCATGTTGTTACAGTAACAGCTCATAGAAGACTGGATGTTGGAAGATGAGTCTGTAAAAAAAAGCATGGGTGGTTTAGTCACAAGAAATCCTCTTGGCCTTGGGTATCTTATCTCAGAGATAACAAGGGGTTTCCCAAAGTGGTTTTTGTTTTGTATTTTGCATTTGAAAGGGAACATTACTATTAAGATTAGGGGAAGAATTGGAGAGACTAAATCTAAGACTTAGCACCAGCCCAAATAAAGAATCAGCCTCAGTTTTCTTAAGAGATTCAGAGGATAAGATGAACAAGGGATGGGGTAATGTTCTGACACTTGGAGGGAGGCTGGTTCTGTAGAAAAAGAACAAGAAGCATGTTTCTCACCCCAAGAAAGTCACACTTGAAAATGTGCGTATCTGTGTCTTACCAGAAACTGGTCAAACTGAGGCAGTTGCTCTAGTACCGTAAAGAAAAAAATAAGCTAGCATTAATGTCAGATAGACTGGGCATTACCTACTAGGAGTAACCATACAGTTTTGAGGAAGAGTTAAGTTTGGCCATGCTATATAGAGGTATTCATAGAATAAAGATGTATAGCTAGATAATGAGCAGGTATAAGAAGTTGTGTAGAGATTGAGATATGGAGAGCCCTCTGTGAAGTTGGATGGGTATTTATTTATAGAAAAAATCTTGATAAGACAAAAATAGAATACAGGGAACACTCAGCTTTGAGAATGGTTGTTGACAGTGACCATAAGGAACTGAAGATGGCAAAATAAATCAATCAGTGTCTTGGGTCAATAAATTGGTGTTTGACCAAAGAATATTTACCTTCCTTAGATGTCAACTAGACGCTTATGAATAGTCCTTCAAATGTGGTTTTGGTATGTTTGTCAAAACTAGTTTCAAAGAAGCCAGAAAACTGAGCTGTGACAATTCAAGCACTGACATTCCATGCCAGAAGTCATTCTTGCCTTTCTCAGTCAATAGAGGTGTTTCTCAGTGCTCAGTGTTCTGACTGAACAATCTATAGGCACATGTTTGAGAATAGTCTTTTGTAGGATGCAATTTTGTTACTGATTTATATATATCTCATAAAAATACAAAGACAGGTGTGTTCATTTCAAATATCAAATATTCTGTATACCAAAAGCTAGTTAGGAAACAGTATTTTATATTAATGTACTTAGATTTTCAATCTAGTCTGTTTTGTGAAACTTCAAACAAGTATTAACCTATACCTTTTAGTTTAAAAAGGAGAAACGTGGGATTGATTTTTCTTGACTAATCATGAATCGTGCTTTAAACATGCCCCAAATTGTTCAGCCATGGGAACATATTTTATTACCTAAAGAAATGAATGTAAACAGTGGAGTGTGTTGTAGTTTTGTGGAAGCTCCTCTGTAAGCATCTTTTAAAAAATAATCTTTGCAATGCTGCCCTCTAGTGATAGCTTTCCAACATGTAGAATTTCTGAGAAGTGGTCCCCATCTCCATATCTCACTAGTTCTCTGCTTTAGCCCGTGGAGTTTCTTCCTTCTCATCAGTTTTGTTCATTATGCCATGGCTTTTATTGTTGAATGATATTAGGAAGATATCATGAGCTCTGGAACAAAAACTAAAATTAATCATGAATTGTTACATTTTCTTGTATTAGCATGTACATTCCTTATTAATCAACTTTATTAATTTTAAAAATTTTATACATTGAGTGTAGAATTTTTTATATTAGTCTCCTCCATAGGTGAATAAAGTCCTTTTATCAATGTCAATTTTATGTTTTAGAATTTTTCCCTTCAAATATTTAATTAGAGTTTAAATATGTATATATTTGTTTTATAGGTCCTATAATTTGTTTTGAATTGTTATTTTCTAACTCTCTAACTGAATAAATCAATCTGTTTCTTTCTAATTTTTCTAATAATTTGGTTTTTCAGTCTCTCTATTACTCTCTTCTCTTCCCCCCTCTCTCTCTGTGTAAGTTTACTTTTTGCTTCCTAGTATAACTTTGACTAAATGCCATTATGTATATCTACACAAATACAGTTTATAATGGACCTGGAATTTCTGGAATTTCCTTGACTTAGTTAGAGAGCAGGGACTATGGCTTGGTTGCTAAAGTGCTTGAGAACAAATGTGAAGACTTAAGTTGGGATTCTAAGTGCCTGTATCAAAGCTGGTCTTGTTGCATTTGCAACTGGAGCACTGGAACAAGGTAGAGCGCCAGTGCTGCCTGGCCAGTCAGTCCGGGCTCCATGAGGGACTGTCTCAACAAATAAGGTCAAGAGTTACAGGAGAACAGCATTTGATGTTGACTTCTGGCCTCTCTGTGTACATGCCCATACATAAAAAATATATACATATATGTACAACAAAATAGAAACTTTAAAATTATTTAGGTTATTTTAAAACTGTGAAATATGTGGGTTTAAAATATTGGTAAAAGAATAAGGCATGTGTGATTATTTTTCAAGAGTGAATTTTTCTTTTGGTACATTTTAAGCAGCATTTAAAATGTTTCTCAGGCATGGAGAAACAAGGTGCACTCTCTGTGGGGTATAAGGTGATATATATGTATAACTCAGATATATGTTGTTTATGACTACTTCAACCATTGTGTATTTAGGAGAAATATTAAAATTATATACAACTGTTGTTTGCTTATCATTTTCTCAGTTCTTAACATGTTTTAGTTATTCTTTATTTGATTCTTAAAAGTTCATTATTGATACTTTCATAGTGGGTTTCACTTTTGTTAACTAATAGTAGCCTTTTCCAGTAAATCGTGCAGGTCATTTGGCTATCTAAACTGGAGGGAGGAGAAACTTGACCCTGTTTCCCACTGTGAATAATTACTGAAAATTTGAATGTGAAAAGTAAAATAATGAAGTCTCTAGATACCTTCCTTGTCTTCAAATAGGCTTACATTTTCTTGTTCTGAGTTACTGTCTAGTGAGGAAAACACTGGAGTTCCTTTGGGCATGTTTCCTGAAGAAGGGAAGCATAAGTGTTTATTTTTAAAAATTAGTTCTTTGTATTTACTTTCATAGTCTTATGACTTTTCTTTATATCCCTAGGTCATACATATATTTCTGGCTATTGCTTTTCAGAATTGTATAACCTTTTCTGTATTTTTGACATGTTTATACACATAATGTATTATAAAAAAAACCCCAGTCTCCCTTATTACACTCTGTCACCCCCTTACTTTCTCTCTTGACCCCTTCTTCTCACCTAGCCCCTCAATGGCTATACCATTAGGGAAAATGACCCTCTCTTTCCCAGCACCCATTAATGGTCACTAGCTCTTTAGGAAGGGGTGGAGCTTCATGGTCACCTTTTCAGTGAGTTTGATAGAAAGCTGGAGGGCTGAGTCCTGGGCAAGTATCCATACCTGCTGCGTGTTCATGGCTGGAATGGCAGTGCCACATCTGGGTGGTAGCATTTCAGGACTGTCTTTGACATCCTCTGGCACATATTTTTTTTCTCCTCTTTCTTGTGTGATGCTCCTTGGTCCTTGAATGGAAGAGTGATATTGATGTCCTATTTAAAGTTGAACACTTATCAGTCACTTTATTCTCTCTGCTTTGACCAGTTAGGAGTCTCTTCATTAACTCTTCATTACCTCTGTAGAAATGAGCTTCTCTGCCCCTTCCTGAGAACTGCACTAGTTTATGAACATAAATATGTAGAAGGAGTCTCTTCATTAACTCTTCATTACCTCTGTAGAAATGAGCTTCTCTGCCCCTTCCTGAGAACTGCACTAGTTTATGAACATAAATATGTAGAAGGCAGTTTGATACATTCACTTCGGGAAATGATGGTCTGTTCTCCTGCCTGGACCTAGTCCCTCCCCTACTATAGGCTTTTGACAAGTTTTGTAATATCAGACATGTACTATATCCCTTCAGTCAGAATGGCTATATTAAAAATAGCAGGTGCTGGTGAAGTTGTGTAGAGAGGGGAACACATATTCAGTGTTGGTAGGAGTATAGAAGCATAGAATTACTATGGAACTCAGTATGGTCAGCTTGTCAAAAAGCTAAATGTAGAATTTGCATATGATCCAGCTACCACTCCTGGAAATGTGCTTAAAGGAAATTATGTTCTCTATAGCAGCATATACATGTTCAGCAGGGGTCTGTGCACCATAGCTAGGAAATGAAACCAGCCTAGAGTTCACCAACTGATGAATGATAATGAAAATGAGATACATATATGTAATAGGATTCTAGTCAGCTTTAAAGAAACGAAGCTATGAAATTTCCAGGAAATTTAACGAAACTGGAAACTACTATACTAATTGAGGTAAGCAAGGCACAGAAAGACACTGTTCTTCCTCAGATGGATCCTAGCTTTGAATATTGAGTTCTGTATTCAAATTTAAGTCAGTATCTGTAGAGGACAGAAAGCAAGAAAGGGGGGGGTGAGCAATTAATGAGGAAGATACAGTAAAACACAGAGGGTATAAAAGTGTGTGTGTTGGGGGTAGATGGGGAAGCTAGGTGTTAAAAGGTTTATACAGGGTTAGATCAAGGGATGAGGCAAGTGAAATTGGGATAGGGTTAACAAAACCTCAAGATTTGTGACAATGCCATATACAAACCTGCTACTTTATAAACATACATACGTATGTGTGTGTGCATGTTTGTGTGTGTGTATATATATGTGTGTATATATATATATATATATATATATATATATACACACACATATATACACATAATCATAGCGACAGCATTCATAGTGGCAACAGATGCAATGCAGGCTGCTGGGAGTCTCCTCTAGCTGTAGAGCACGTATGATATAATGCCTACCTTCTAGGCAAGCTATGCCCTCTGGTGTAATAGTGGCATGAGTATTTGGGATAACCAACTGCTTTTGTGATTGGATTTAGAGCTCACTCCACTGGAAGGAAACATACACATGATGCTATAAATTTGGCTTAAAGTATTTCTGTAACACCACAGAAAACAAAACTAAACAACCATCAGTGGCATAAAGGAAAGGAATTATCACCTTTGAACATTGACAAGAACATGTGTTACAGAACTTTTTAATAAAAGATAAAACAAATCCAAGAATACTTGCAGTGTGCATGCTTGACAAATAATTTTTGACTTCATTATGCCTTTTGACTCTTCTGTGTATATATATTATGATTCTGTAAAAACGCCCATAGAAAAACAAAGTGTTTCTTCAGTGAGAAGATATTCAATTAAACTAACAATTTAAATCTAGTCCTATTTTTATCACCCACTAAAGGTGCCAAAAATTAAAGTTTGCTGCCAGCCTCATACCCAATCCCATCTCTGTGTCCTGCTTGAGTGGCAGGGTATTTTAGAAACAGCTCCTCTCTCCCCTCAAGCAATAAATGAAAACCACACAAATCATTGTGTTTTATTTCCTTCAACTGCAATTTAAAAATTTATTTGCTGGTAATATTTTTTTCCTCTTTAAAATATTTTACTGCTTTCTTCATACTCTTACTTTCCTTTTAAAAATATTCATTTATAGGCGTTCTCATTTTCTTTTCTTTTTTTTCTTCTTAGATATTTTCTTTATTTACAATTCAAATGTTATCCCCTTTCCTAGTTTCCCCTCTGAAAATCCCCTATTCCCTTTCCCTTCCCCCTGCTCACCAACCCACCCACTCCTGCTTCCTGGCCCTGGCATTCCCCTATACTGGGGCATAGAATCTACTCAGGACCAAGGGCCTCTCCTCCTATTGATGATCGATCGACTAGGCCATCCTCTGCTGCATATGTAGCTAGAGCTATGGGAACAACAATATGAACTAACCAGTATCCCCAGAGCTCCCTGGGACTAAACCACCAATCAAAGTTTGGCTCATTTTTATTTGTTGCGTAATTGCTTTTACACTTAAGCTTTAATGCTTAGTTTCTATTATTATTCAGAATGCATCCTTTTATATGCATATATATCCTTTGCTCATTTTATTTAAAATTTACTTTTATATATATGCATGATATGTGTGTAGATGGAGTGTGCACATGCCACAGTGCATGTGTAGAGGTCAGAGGACAACTTTGTGGGTTCTTAGTCTAGAAGTCAGGTTGTCGGGTTTCATAGGCAAGCACCTTTGCTTGCTGAACTGTCTCAGTGCTCTTGCACACACACTTCATTTATAATTTTTATTGAAAATTATCTTTTAAAATTTCCAAATACTTGAGCATGCTTTTACTTATCAATATTAAGAATAAATTAAATTCTAAAGATGTATTAAGTTGAAGCAGAAAAGATATCACTTCTCTGTTCTTCCTCTCAGCCTTTTTATTGATGTTGTTCATGATTCAGGGTAAACTTTAAGAATTTTTGTATTTTACTTAATTTAAGAAGTTAATCATAGTTGAATAAAATACATCTGTTCCTTATAGGAGTTAGTTGTAAGCCTATCCTTAATTTTGTGACCCTGTTTACATTCACTTAGTTAGTCAGTCAAAACTTTATTGGATATAATCTGGTGAATATGAGACACTACTCTTAATAGAAAGAGAGAAAGAAAGAAAGAAAGAAAGAAAGAAAGAAAGAAAGAAAGAAAGAAAGAAAGGAAAAAAGGAAGAAAATAAAAGAAAAGAAGAAAAGAGAAAGAAAGAAAAAAGAAAAGAGAATCTCTGTCTTAGCAAGCTTTGTTTGGGGGCAGATGGCTAATAAATGAGTAACACATTTTTGTATTTTGAAAGATAATTGGGAAAGAATAAATCAGATAATCAGATGAAGTGGTAGAGAATGGCAGGTAGCAGTTGGAATTGAGGATATCTTAGGTTGGTCAGAGAAGCATTTGAAGCCGCACTGTTTACTGTGAAAGTTGGAGAATTAGGGTAGAAAAGAATAGGAAAGGTGAAGACTAGAAAAGCCAAATGAAGAGCAGTCCAGGCTTGAGGTTAGCCAGTGTCCTGGTAAGATAATTACTTTATCTTGTGGGGGTGTATTCTTGTGTGTTTACACTTCTATGTGTGTTTATATGGAGGCCAGAAGTCTTCCTAAATCATCTTATGTATTTGAGGTGTGGTCTCTCACTGAACATGGAACATACAGAATTGGCACAGCTAACTGGCTAGTGAGCTTCAAGATTCCTCCTGTCTTCATCTCCCACTGTTATGTTTTCAGGGACTACCTGCCATATTCAACTTTCTACATAGACACTGAGGATCCGAACTCAGGTTCTTATGCTTGAAGTACTTTACCACTGAGACGTCCCAGCTTCAAAAACTTCCATCTATTAAACAAATGTTTATTTAATGTTCACTGAATTTTCTTTTCTTTTGTTGTGCTAGGGATTGAATATAAAGGGTCACACATGCAAGGCAAGTACTCTGGCTTGAGGTATTTCCAGACTCTTACTTGATTTTTATTCTGAGATGGCAATCTCACTCTTCTGACCTTTGACTCATTTTTATCCTGTGTAACCTCCATAACTGTTGGAATTTACATAGACCAGCATCACTAGCTTGACTGCTTAATAACTAAATTGCCAATATGTGAAATATTTGAAATATAGTCATGAACAATAGAGGTAATGTTTTTGTTTTCATAGTCTTTACATTTTCCCTAGGACAGGGAATCGGAAGGACAAAGTATTTCAGACTATGTTAAGTGCTATGAAGAAAATAAAACGGATAATTCAATAAAGTGAGGAGATGACAGTGTAGGTAGGAAAGTAAGAGAATGCCCTCTCAAGTGCTGGCATTTAACAACTTGGAATTTGGTAATACACACTGATGGGAATTGAAGAGAACCTAGGGTCAGGTTTCATTTGGGTTGGAACCAAGGGGTAGGATTGTGTCAGGTCTTATATGGTAAAATAAGCTTAGACTTCTTTTTTTCCCCTCCTCAAGATCAGTGGAAAACTGTTTTATGGCATAAGACACATTTGCTTTAATAAAAATTTCAGTTAGTTCAGGACCTCAAACAGAATTGGAGTTACTTTGTTATGAACAGCTCAGAGGGAAGTTGGTACCTGACTCTTTTCTACAATGTTGTTTAAAGATTCTGATTCCTTCTATCTTTGTCTTTAATCTACCTGATACAATGTTGTTATCTGTGTCTATAGTTCACCATTCTGCAATGTCTACCTGACCGTGATTTTGAGTTTAGAAAAAGGAGAAAATGGGTAGCAATTTTCTTTGAATTAGAACAGAGAGGGACAGATGTCTTTGGTGTGGAAATGAGGACCATTAATCCTTTTTCTTAGTTTTGATGAACATAGTGCTGAAGATTCAATAAAAGGCCATCTTTTTAAGAGACAGCTGAGTGCCAGTGAAGTCAAGAAGCTAAGGAATCATGGAAAGGATACACTGGAGCTACAATGGGATTTCTGGTCTCAGAAGTCACAGAAGCATGCACAACAAATATTTGAGAGAGGTTGGAGGACGGGAGAGGCTGAGCTTATACAAAAGGAGAATCAGTATTTTTGGTACTTCCAGTAGTGTGTACTGTCAATCCATTTATGCCATGACATGTTATTGCGATATGTTTATGGGTTTACTTTAAAAAAAGGAATGTTTTAAGATATGTATACAGGTAATGTATTTGTTGAACTTTGTGTGTCTTGGTCAGTTAATTTGATATAACCTTTTTCATTGATTCATATATTCAGATTTTTGACAGATTTAAAAAAATCATTGTTTATGTCCTGGCTTAGATATCTGATACCTAAGTATATAACCATGAAATCGTTGTCCGGTGTAATCTTATGCACTGACTAAAAAGCAGACAAATCATGTATTTCACATGCTTCTGTCAATGTAAAGCTATCACATTTTATATTTCATTTTATTAGAGAAGAACGTGCATTCTTGTACAAAAGAACTATTATGGGGTTTCCCTTGAATTGTATTTTGTGTGGATACACTGTTGGTTATGTCACTGAAGTAAAGTCCACTGCTAAAGAGTCTTACAATTCTTTCTTTCTTTCTTTCTTTCTTTTTTTGGTTTTCCGAGACAGGGTTTCTCTGTGTAGCCCTGGCTGTCCTGGAACTCACTTTGTAGACCAGGCTGGCCTCGAACTCAGAAATCTGCCTGTCTCTGGAACTTACTTTGTAGACCAGGCTGGCCTCGAACTCAGAAATCCGTCTGTCTCTGCCTCCCAAGTGCTGGGATTAAAGGTGTGAGACACTACCGCCTGGCGAGTCTTAACAATTCTTATTTATTGCTACATATTTGACTTGTATGGATTTGTTTAAAGTTTGTTTTAAAAATTGTATATAAATATAAGCAATGGTTTCAAAACAACTATACAGGTTTATAAAACAAAATGAAATACCTAAAAAGTACATTGTTAATTTTTTCAGTACTTGGTGGTGATTTAGAGATGCTTATGATTTTGTGTATAGTTTCTGAAAGTCTGATGTTGCTCACACACAAATCATTGAAGGAAAAGGCAGGGAGCACATTGGCCTAGAGATCTTGGAAGATAAATGTCCAGATACCCTATGAAACTTTATATCTCCGAAATATCCTAAAGTTTGGATCTTATAATATTCCTTAGTGGTTCAAGATATACTTATTACCTCTAATCTGATTTCTCCAATAGCACTGATACCTAAGTATGGTTGTGCAGTCCAGCATCACCAGCATCTTGAGCCCAGCTATTCCTTCCTTGTTTGTAGAGAGGTTCAAGGAGATATCTTTGAGTCAGTAAGTTAATAGTTTTAACTTTGTATGGGCCTTTTTGTTTGAGATGAGGTCTTATTATGCAACCCTGGCTTGGCTTGCCTGGCTCTCCCTATGTGGAGCCTGCTGGCAGTGAGCTTGTAGCCACCCTGCTGAGTTGTGAGATTACGGACAGGCACTACCAACTACAGCAACTTTTATGCTTTATGAATGAACATGTTCTACCATTGGAATTCTAGAAACAGTTAAAATTATGTCAGTGACTTGAAATGTAGGCCAGTAATGTAGAAGAGTGGTCCTTTTTAGTATATTAATGCCTTGAGCCCTCCTAGAAGGGCTTTTTGTCTGGTTCTCTGGACTATAGTCGGCAAAACTTTCTTAAATATTACAGAACAATAGATAGAAGCTTTAAGTTCAGTGATATGTGAAGCAGGAAATTAAAACACCGCATATATATATATATATATATATATATATATATATATATATATATATATACTATTTCTAGATAGGAACTTGCATTAATTTGCTATACCACTCTACTATTCACTAAAATGTTTTAAATGATTAACTTTAACATTTCTTTTATATTAATCTGTTTATTTTGTTATCCTCCCCCATGCTTCTTCCAATTTTCCTGGCTTCTTTCAGTAAATGAATATCTACCATGTGCCAGTAATTGTTCTATGGATCTGGAAGAAGTGAGTTATGGAGAATTTAGTCTGGAAGTTCTCCTCTATAAGTTAAGAATCATTTCTAAAACAAGGATAGTCTGTATAGCACATGATGTGGAGAATTCATAAATGCTCCATATTGATACTGGTTCCTAAAGGACACAGGAAGTTGTAATAGGATGAAAACATTTACAAAGATGTGGAAAATTTAGGAGACTGATATTGGAGGGCAGGATGATGAGCAAATTAAAAAAATAGATCAATAAGACAGGCGAGGGCCTGGGGATGGTATGTTTTGATTTCATTGGTTTCTATGTGATAATTCAAGAAGAGAGGATGAATTTGAGATAGTTTAAAGTAGAATTTGATTTGCATTTCCCTGATGATTAAGGATACTGAACATTTTTTCAGGTGCTTCTCAGCCATTTGGTATTCCTTAGGTGAGAATTCTTTGTTTAGCTCTGAGCCCCATTTTTTAATGGGGTTATTTGATTTTCTGGAGTCCACCTTCTTGAGTTCTTTATATATATTGGAGATTAGTCCCTTATCTGATTTAGGATTGGTAAAGATCCTTTCCCAATCTGTTGGTGGCCTTTTTGTCTTATTGACAGTGTCTTTTGCCTTACAGAAGCTTTGTAGTTTCATGAGGTCCCATTTGTCGATTCTCGATCTTACAGCACAAGCCATTGCAGTTCTATTCAGGAATTTTCCCCCTGTGCCCATATTTTCGAGGCTTTCCCCTACTTTCTCCTCTATAAGTTTCAGTGTCTCTGGTTTTATGTGGAGTTCCTTGATCCACTTAGATTTGACCTCACACCAGTCAGAATGGCTAAGATCAAAAATTCAGGCGACAGCAGATGCTGGCGAGGATGTGGAGAAAGAGGAACACTCCATCACTGTTGGTGGGATTGCAAGCTTATACAACCACTCCGGAAATCAGTCTGGCGGTTCCTCATAAAATTGGACATAGTACTACCAGAGGATCCCGCAATACCTCTCCTGGGCATATATCCAGAAGATGTTCCAACCGGTAAGAAGGACACATGCTCCACTATGTTCATAGCAGCCTTATTTATAATAGCCAGAAGCTGGAAAGAACCCAGATGCCCCTCAACAGAGGAATGGATACAGAAAATGTGGTACATTTACACAATGGAGTACTACTCAGCTATTAAAAAGATTGAATTTATGAAATTCCTAGGCAAATGAATGGACCTGGAGGGTATCATCCTGAGTGAGGTAACCCAATCACAAAAGAACTCACATGATATGTATTCACTGATAAGTGGATATTAGCCCAGAAACTTAGAATATCCAAGATACAAGATACAATTTGCAAAACACATGAAACTCAAGAAGAACGAAGACCAAAGTATGGACACTTTGCCCCTTCTTAGAATTGGGAACAAAACACCCATGGAAGGAGTTACAGAGACAAAGTTTGGAGCTGAGACAAAAGGATGGACCATCTAGAGACTGCCATATCTGGGGATCCATCCCATAATCAGCCTCCAAACGCTGACACCATTGCATATGCCAGCAAGATTTTGCTGAAAGGACCCTGATATAGCTGTCTCTTGTTGGGCTATGCCAGTGCCTGGCAAACACAGAAGTGGATGCTCACAGTCAGCTATTGGATGGAACACAGGGCCCCCCCAATGGAGGAGCTAGAGAAAGTACCCAAGGAGCTAAAGGGATCTGCAACCCTATAGGTGGAACAACAATATGAACTAACCAGTAACCCCCGAGCTCGTGTCTCTAGCTGCATATGTATCAGAAGATGGCCTAGTCGGCCATCATTGGGAAGAGAGGCCCCTTGGTCTTGCAAATTTTATATGCCTCAGTACAGGGGAACGCCAGGGCCAAGAAGTAGCAGTGGGTGTGTAGGGGAGTGGGAGAGGGTATGGGGGACTTTGGGATAGCATTTGAAATGTAAATGAAGAAAATATTTAATTAAAAAAAAGTAGAATTAGTAGGATTTGGATACTTAGCCAGATATTAGTTAGTAGAATTTAAATTGTTCAAAATTATAGGAATCCGGGGATGACTACTTGGAAGAATTGAGGAAGATACAGAATCTAATAAGCTGTGACTTCAGTCATACTCAGATAAGCAAGGCCCTTCTAATCTGAAGGTGTCTTCAGGCCTTATCCTTTCTATAGTCTTCTCAGTTAATGATCACCTCCTCACTGCTTGCTGTTTTAAGCCAAGTTTCTATATTTCCCCCTTTTACTCCTATTTAAATAAAGCAGTATGGTTTTGTAGTCTGCATTACTTCTAATGTGTATAGGCAGCGTGTGACTAAAAAATTCTACATTAGTTGAAACTAAAGAAACGATCAGTGATGCATTAGAGGTTTTATGTGTGAAAGCATTTATATAGTATTTTACAATAAAAATAGGAAAGGATTGAATGCCTCTCAAGACAGGAATTTATTTGACAAATTAGGACATCTATTTGCTGGACAGGAAAGTTAGGGAGATTCCATACTGTTGGAATAAAGGGTGATCCCATGTTTTCAGCAAAAGTGCACTTTATTGTTTATTTCACAAGAGAGGAGTTGAGGACAAGCAACTGGAAATTTCACTTCGTGTAGTACCTTACAGATTCTTTACACCCATTTCTGTGTCATACTGTCATGGTATGACTTATGGCTTAGCTGGAAACATGTCTATATTTTGGTTTTATTGAGACCCTTGGTGTTGACATGATGGTTCTATCCAGAAGGACATTTTCTGCCTTCTGGTTTCTTGATTGTAACATATGAGGCTGTTGATTATCTTTTCTTTTTTCCAAGTCACATTTCCTTCTCTGAGTCATTATGTTTCCTTCATGTACTTTCCATTTGTCTTATGTGTACAAGTCGGTGTTGTTCAGTGTTCTGGCTTTGGTCCATTTTCATTTCAGTTCTACCCATAATGGTCTCACTCAGGACCACTACCCTTTGCTACTTCCTAAACCCAACTATCTCGCCTGAACTTCTGTCTTTTGAGCAAACAATTCATATTTATGAACATTCTATAAGGAAACTTGGAGCTATTGCAATCAAGACTGACACAATTATATTCCTTCCCAAATAACTTCTCACACCTGCGCAGCTTCTCAACAGTGACCTAGGAGCCAGCAAACCCAACACAGCAGGTTTCCGGCACCTCTCCCCTGAGACCCTATTCTTTGTAGATGAACCTCTGGGTTATTGTGTCCGTCCTTCTTCTCTCCTGCTTTCATTGCCACAGTCTTAGTTCAGCCAAGGTTATTTTGAGAACTTTCTTACACATCTGTTTCTATTCCAGCTCCTCTCCAATCCTAGTTAATGGTTAAATAAGCCCTTGACTTTTCTTCCTTTTTTTTTCCTGGCATTTGGTGAACACTGGCTGTATGTTCTAAGTTGTATAACATCTGTTGTGATTCCAAGTGCAATTCAGTTAATAAATTATACTACTAATAATAAGTGAGCATTTGTGAATAAAGAGAAACCAAGAATGATAATTGTACTATTTAAGTAATTATCACCATAATATTTAAGGAATTTGGAAGAAAATTAAATACTACTTTCACACAAGTAGGAATAGTGCAATGGAGAAAAAAGAAATAAGTTTTAGTATTTTAAATGTTTAATTTAGCATATAGAGAACTGAGTCTAAGTAAAGAAATTAATGGTATTTGTTGCAAATATGAGAGCAATGCAAAGAAAACAAGAAAAAAAGTTTTCTGAACAGTTGATTGATTTGTTCAACTTCTGCTACTTTAATGTAGTTGGACTCCTTGGGCCCTGCCAAGGCTGCACGTAGCAGAAGGCCTTAGACACCACCCTGCTCTGACATGTTAGCCTTGTACAGGTATGTGGCTTACCCGTTTCATTCTTTCTGCTGGTGTTGGTCCTTCTGATGGCTATCCCTCATACTCTCCACATAACCAACCTGCCATTTTCTCACTTACCTCCCCGCCCCATCTATCTTCTGAGCACAGGTCATAACTTTATTTTCTTGGTTGCATCACTTCTGGGTTACCTGGTAAGGAGAGAGGTTTGAGCATAGAACATTTTGCAAAATAGTATCTGGATGGCATAAATGATACAGAGAAGGAATTCTATGTAAGCTTTTAGATTAGTAATAATCTCTCCTCACATGTATTTTTGATGATGACTTAATTTCTGTTAATTTTATATACAATTGAGCCCAAGTGGTCAGCCATAAGTCTCCTTTGTCTTGCATATACTCTTCTGAACCAGGAGATGCCAGATCCACCTCAGAAGACAGTAGAGCCCGATCAACTCTAGGATTCTCATTCCTGTTTTAGGGACGTGATAAGCATAACAAATTTTCCTGTTCTCTTTTAAAATTACCCAGTATTCCCCTGGTACCTTAGCATTCTCACTCTCCTTGTTGCTGGGTATAACTTTCTTACCTACTTTTTGCTAACGGTCTTAACTGGCAGATTGAAAATTTCTAAAGTTAAATAATGATAAAGAGGACAAAATTTGAAATACTATCAATACTATTTTTTAAGTTATTTTATATAATTGAAGGAAAGAACCAATATAGGTCTCTGTTTTTTAATTAATCATTTTATTCATTTACATAAGAATATGGAAAGCTGCACAAACTTGCGTGTCATCCTTGCACAGGGGCCATGCTAAGCTTCTCGGTATTGTTCCAATTTTAGTATATGGGCTGCTGAAGCGAGCACTTTTTTGTTTGTTTGTTTGTTTGTTTGTTTTGTTTTGTTTTGTAGGCTGGGATATTTAGACATTTTACTAAAAGAGCAAAAATTATATTTTCCTTTCCTTTGGAGTATAACCTTATGACTTTAGCTGATTTTTAAAGTAGAGAATTACTTGAATTAGTTACCAGTTTTATAGACAAGCTTAAAAATAAAAGAAAACTCAACTATGTAGTCATGTCCCAATTAAAAGTATTTTTAGCAGATTGTAGCAATATAATAAGATATATATTTTAATGCCTAAGTTTTCATCTCAAGTTAACACATGTTACTTTTTAAAAGGTACCATGCATAAAACTTTTTTTTCATAAAACCTTTTTAATAGCTCTCTCTCTCTCTCTCTGTCTCTCTCTCTTTGTTTGTTTGTGTGTGTGTGTGTGTGTGTGTGTGTGAGATACATGTGCAATAGAAGACATGTAGAGGTGAAAAGACAACCTGGTGTTGGAGTTGGCTCTTACTTTCTACCTTGAGATGAGGTCTCTCTTGTCTACTGCTGTGTATACCAGGCAAGCTAGCAATTCTCCTGTCTCTTGTTCCCAGTCTCCTAGGACATCCTGGGATTATGGATGCTTATACTACTGTGTCTGGCTTTTATGTGGACTCTGGGGATATGAACTCAGATCATCATGCTTGTATGGCCAGTGCTTTACTCACTGAGCCATTCTATAACTGTTCCTTATACATTTACAAGGCTTTAAAGTGTAATGTCATGGAAGGGTTCTTTTTTGGTCATGTCTATTTCATATTCTATTTTTAAATGCCTGATGTTTTTTGGTTGTCTATATCTTTAGCTTTAGGAAAATTTCTGATGTAACTTATTGGATATAGATGCTCTATGCTTTTAGTCAAATCTTAACTTCTTGAATTCCTTAGATTTTTATTTTGTGTTGTCTCTATGATACACAGGATTTATTGGACTTTGTGGTGTTGGGGTTTTCTTCTGTTTTCCTTTTAATGTTTGAATGTACTATGTCATTGGCCTTGTTCCCTAGTCCTTCATCTAATATTTCTTCTGCTTGGTCAAGTTTATTGATCATAATTTACATCTTCTGTATCCGTTCATTGGAATTTTTACCTCTAGTGTTTAAGTTTTTATTTTATTTTATTTTTAAAATCACAATTTCTTTTTTTAAAATTTTTAATATTTTTATTACATATTTTCCTCAATTACATTTCCAATGCTATCCCAAAAGTCCCCCATAGTGCCCCCCACTTCCCTACCCACCCATTCCCATTCTTTTGGCCCTGGCATTCCCCTATATTGGGGCATATAAAGTTTGCAAGTCCAATGGGCCTCTCTTTCCAGTGATGGCCGACTAGGCCATCTTTCGATACATATGCAGCTAGAGACAAGAGCTCCAGGGTTCTGGTTAGTACATCATGTTGGTCCAACAATAGGGTTGCAGATCCCTTTAGCTCCTTGGGTACTTTCTCTAGCTTCTCCATTGGGAGCCCTGTGATACATCCAATAGCTGACTGTGAACATCCACTCCTGTGTTTGCTAGGCCCCGGCATCGTCTCACAAGAGACAGCTATATTTGGGTCCTTTCAGCAAAATCTTGCTAGTGTATGCAATGGTGTCAGCGTTTAGAAGCTGATTATGGGATGGATCCCTGGATACGGGAGTCTCTAAATGGTCCATCCTTTCATCACAGCTACGAACTTTGTCTCTGTAACTCCTTCCCTGGGTGTTTTGTTCCCAATTCTAAGAAGGGGCACAGTGTCCACACTTTGGTCTTCATTCTTCTTGAGTTTCATGCGTTTAGCAAATTGTATCTTATATCTTGGGTATCCTAAGTTTTGGGCTAATATCCACTTATCAGTGAATACATATTGTGTGAGTTCCTTTGTGATTGTGTTACTTCACTCAAGATGATGCCCTCCAGGTCCATCCATTTGGCTAGGAATTTCATAAATTCATTCTTTTTAATAGCTGAGTAGTACTCCATTGTGTAAATATACCATAATTTCTGTATCCATTCCTCTGTTGAGGGACATCTGGGTTCTTTCCAGCTTCTGGCTATTATAAATAGGGCTGCTATGAACATAGTGGAGCATGTGTCCTTTTTACCGGTTGGGACATCTTCTGGATATATGCCCAGGAGAGGTATTGCTGGATCCTCCGGTAGTACTATGTCCAATTTTCTGAGGAACCGCCAGACTGATTTCCAGAGTGGTTGTACAAGCTTGCAATCCCACCAACAATGGAGGAGTGTTCCTCTTTCTCCACATCATCGCCAACATCTGCTGTCACCTGAATTTTTGATCTTAGCCATTCTGACTGGTGTGAGGTGGAATCTCAGGGTTGTTTTGATTTGCATTTCCCTGATGATTAAGGATGTTGAACATTTTTTCAGGTGCTTCTCTGCCATTCGGTATTCCTCAGGTGAGAATTCTTTGTTCAGTTCTGAGCCCCATTTTTTAATGGGGTTATTTGACTTTCTGGAGTCCATCTTCTTGAGTTCTTTACATATATTGGATATTAGTCCCTTATCTGATTTAGGATAGGTGAAGATCCTTTCCCAATCTGTTGGTGGCCTTTTTGTCTTATTGATGGTGACTTTTGCCTTGCAGAAGCTTTGCAGTTTCATGAGGTCCCACTTGTCAATTCTCGATCTTACAGCACAAGCCATTACTGTTCTATTCAAGAATTTTTCCCCTGTGCCCATATCTTCAAGGCTTTTCCCCACTTTCTCCTCTATAAGTTTCAGTGTCTCTGGTTTTATTTGAAGTTCCTTGATCCACTTAGACTTGACCTTAGTACAAGGAGATAGGAATGGATCGATTCGCATTCTTCTACATGTTAACAACCAGTTGTGCCAGCACCATATGTTGAAAATGCTGTCTTTCTTCCACTGGACGTTTTTAGCTCCCTTGTCGAAGATCAAGTGACCATAGGTGTGTGGGTTCATTTCTGGGTCTTCAATTCTATTCCATTGGTCTATTTGTCTGTCACTATACCAGTGCCATGCAGTTTTTATCACAATTGCTCTGTAGTAAAGCTTTAGGTCCGGCATGGTGATTCCATCAGAGGTTCTTTTATCCTTGAGAAGAGTTTTTGCTATCCTAGGTTTTTTGTTATTCCAGATGAATTTGCAGATTGTACTTTCTAATTCGTTGAAGAATTGATTTGGAATTTTGATGGGGATTGCATTGAATCTGTAGATTGCTTTTGGCAAGATAGCCTTTTTTACAATGTTGATCCTGCCAATCCATGAGCATGGGAGATCTTTCCATCTTCTGAGATCTTCTATAATTTCTTTCTTCCGAGACTTGAAGTTTTTATTATACAGATCTTTCACTTCCTTAGTTAGAGTCACGCCAAGATATTTTATATTATTTGTGACTATTGAGAAGGGTGTTGTTTCCCTAATTTCTTTCTCAGCCTGTTTATTCTTTGTGTAGAGAAAGGCCATTGATTTGTTTGAGTTAATTTTATATCCAGCTAGTTCACCGAAGCTGTTTATCAGGCTTAGGAGTTCTCTGGTGGAATTTTTAGGGTCACTTATATATACTATCATATCATCTGCAAAAAGTGATATTTTGACTTCATCTTTTCCAATTTGTATCCCTTTGATCTCCTTTTGTTGTCGAATTGCTCTGGCTAGGACTTCAAGTACAATGTTGAATAGGTATGGAGAAAGTGGACAGCCTTGTCTAGTCCCTGATTTTAGAGGGATTGCTTCAAGCTTCTCACCATTTACTTTGATGCTGGCTACTGGTTTGCTGTAGATTGCTTTTATCATGTTTAGGTATGGGCCTTGAATTCCTGATCTTTCCAAGACTTTTATCATGAAAGGGTGTTGGATCTTGTCAAATGCTTTTCCGCATCTAACGAGATGACCATGTGGTTTTTGTCTTTGAGTTTGTTTATATACTGGATTACTTTGATGGATTTCCGTATATTGAACCATCCCTGCATCCCTGGGATGAAACCTACTTGGTCAGGATGGATGATTGTTTTGATGTGTTCTTGGATTCGGTTAGCAAGAACTTTATTGAGGATTTTTGCATCAATATTCATAAGGGATATTGGTCTGAAGTTTTCTATCTTTGTTGGGTCTTTTTGCGGTTTACGTATCAGAGTAATTGTGGCTTCATAGACTGAGTTGGGTAGAGTACTTTCTGTTTCTATTTTGTGGAATAGTTTGTGAAGAACTGGGATTAGATCTTCTTTGAAGGTCTGATAGAACTCTGCACTAAACCCATCTGGTCCTGGGCTTTTTTTAGTTGGGAGACTATTAATGACTGCTTCTATTTCTTTGGGGGATATAGGGCTGTTTAGATCATTAACCTGATCTTGATTCAACTTTGGTACCTGGTATCTGTCTAGGAACTTCTCCATTTCATCCAGGTTCTCCAGTTTTGTTGAGTATAGCCTTTTGTAGAAGGATCTGATGGTGTTTTGGATGTCTTCAGGATCTGTTGTTATGTCTCCTTTTTCATTTCTGATTTTGTTAATTAGGATGCTTTCCATGTGCCCTCTAGTGAGTCTGGCTAAGGGTTTATCTATCTTGTTGATGTTCTCAAAAAACCAGCTCCTTGATTGGTTGATTCTTTGAATAGTTCTTCTTGTTTCCACTTGGTTGATTTCGCCCCTGAGTTTGATTATTTCCTGCCGTGTACTCCTCTTGGGTGAATTTGCTTCCATTTGTTCTAGTGCTTTTAGGTATGTTGTCAAGCTGCTAATGTGTGCTCTCTCTAGTTTCCTTTTGGAGGCACTAAGAGCTATGAGTTTTCCTCTTGGAAATGCTTTCATTGCGTCCCATAAGTTTGGGTATGTTGTGGCTTCATTTTCATTGAACTCTAAAAAGTCCTTAATTTCTTTCTTTATTCCTTCCTTGACCAAGGTATCATTGAGAAGAGTGTTGTTCAGTTTCCACGTGAAGGTTGGCTTTCTATTATTTATTTTGTTATTGAAGATCAGCCTTAGTCCATGGTGATCTGATAGGATGCATGGGACAATTTCAATATTTTTGTATCTGTTGAGGCCTGTTTTGTGACCAATTATGTGGTCAATTTTGGAGAAGGTACCATGAGGTGCTGAAAAGAAGGTATATCCTTTTGTTTTAGGATAGAATGTTCTGTAGATATCTGCCAGATCCATTTGATTCATAATTTCTGTTAGTTTCTCTGTGTCCCTGTTTAGTTTCTGTTTCCATGATCTGTCCATTGGTGAAAGTGGTGTGTTGAAGTCTCCCACTATTATTGTGTGAGGTGCAATGTGTGCTTTGAGCTTTACTAAAGTTTCTTTAATGAATGTGGCTGTCTTTGTATTTGCAACATAGATATTCAGGATTGATAGTTCCTCTTGGAGGATTTTACCTTTGATGAGTATGAAGTGCCCCTCCCTGTCTTTTTTAATGACTTTGGGTTGGAAGTCAATCTTATCAGATATTAGAATGGCTACTCCAGCTTGTTTCTTCATACCATTTGCTTGGAAAATTGTTTTCCAGCCTTTCATTCTGAGGTAGTGTCTATCTTTTTCTCTGAGATGAGTTTCCTGTAAGCAGCAAAATGTTGGGTCTTGTTTGTGTAGCCAGTTTCTTAGTCTATGTCTTTTTATCGGGGAGTTGAGTCCATTGATATTAAGAGATATTAAGGAAAAGTAATTGTTGTTTCCTGTTATTTTTGTTGTTAAAGTTGGCATTCTGTTCTTGTGGCTGTCTTCTTTTAGGTTTGTTGAGGGATTACCTTCTTGTTGTTTCTAGGTTGTGGTTCCTGTCCTTGTATTGGTTTTTTTCTGTTATTATCCTTTGAAGGGCTGGATTCGTGGAGAGATAATGTGTGAATTTGGTTTTGTCATGGAATACTTTGGTTTCTCCATCTATGTTAATTGAGAGTTTGGCTGGGTATAGTAGCCTGGGCTGGAATTTGTGTTCTTTTAGTGTCTGTATAACATCCGTCCAGGATCTTCTGGCTTTCATAGTCTCTGGTGAAAAATCTGGTGTAATTCTGATAGGCTTGCCTTTATATGTTACTTGGCCTTTTTCTCTTACTGCTTTTAGTATTCTATCTTTACTTAGTGCATTTGTTGTTCTGATTATTATGTGTCGGGCGGTATTTCTTTTCTGGTCCAGTCTATTTGGAGTTCTGTAGGCTTCTTGTATGTTCATGGGCATCTCTTTCTTTAGATTTGGGAAGTTTTCTTCTATAATTTTGTTGAAGATGTTTGCTGGTCCTTTGAGTTGAAAATCTTCATTCTCATCCACTCCTATTATCCGTAGGTTTGGTCTTCTCATTGTGTCCTGTATTTCTTGGATGTTTTGAGTTAGGATCTTTTTGCATTTTACATTTTCCTTGATTGTTGTGCCGATGTTCTCTATGGAATCTTCTGCACCTGAGATTCTCTCTTCCATCTCTTGTATTCTGTTGCTGATGCTCGTATCTATGGTTCCAGATTTCTTTCCTAGGGTTTCTATCTCCAGTGTTGCCTCATTTTGGGTTTTCTTTATTGTGTCTACTTCCCTTTTTAGGTCTAGTATGGTTTTGTTCATTTCCATCATCTGTTTGGATGTGTTTTCCTGTTTTTCATTAAGGACTTCTACCTGTTTGATTATGTTATCCTGTTTTTCTTTAAGGATTTGTAACTCTTTAGCAGTGTTCTCCTGCAATTCTTTAAGGGATTTTTGTGCTTCCTCTTTACTGTCTTCTACCTGTTTACCAGTGTTCCTTTGTATTTCTTTAAGTGTGTTATTAAAGTCCTTCTGGAAGTCCTCTACCATCATCATGAGATATGCTTTTAGATCCCTGTCTAGGTTTTCCAGTGTGTTGGGGTGCCCTGGACTGGGCGAAGTGGGAGTGCTGGGTTCTGATGATGGTGAGTTGTCTTGGTTTCTGTTAGTAAGATTATTAAGTTTACCTTTCGCCATCTGGTAATCTCTGGGGTTAGTTGTTGTCGTTGTCACTGTTTAAAGATTGGAGCAGAAGCTGTGTTCCACTCACCAGCAGTCTCAAAATCCTGTGGTGGGGATCGTGGGTAGCTGGCGGGTGTCAGCCGACCCTGCGCTCTAGCTACCCTGGTGCTGGTCCGGCCGGAAGAGGCCTGTGGCCCTACTCAGGCCGGTTTTCTGCTTCCCTAACTAATGCAGTCTCAGGTCCCGCGCGCAATTGGATTGGAGCAGAAGCTGTGTTCCACTCACCAGAAGTCTTAAGATCCTGTGGCGGGTGTTGTGGGTAGCTGGCGAGTGTCAGCCGACCCTGAGCCCTAGCTACTCCGGTGCTTTTCTGACCGGAAGAGGCTTGTGGCCCTACTCAGGCCGGATTTCTGCCTCCCCAACCAAAGCAGTCTCAGGTCCTGCGTGATTCAAAATCACAATTTCTTTGCTGAATTTTTCTTCCATTTTGCCCACCTTTTTGTTTATATTAATGATTCCATCATCTATTTTGCTAGTGTTTCTTGCATTTTTCTGACTCTTTTTTTTGAGTCCCAAATTAAATTTATCTGCTATTTTATCCTCTTTTAAGTCATAGATAATTTTTACCAGAAGATTTTTGATTTCTTCCCATGGCAATTTATTCCAGATCTTTGGAGTTAGTACTTGAGGAATAACAATATCTTGGAAGAGTGTGCCTTATATGTTTCATGTTTCTGTATTGTGTTTTGCACATATGCTGATTTAGATAGCTCTTCTGGCTTTATTGAGAATGCTATTTTAAAAACTTAATTAATTCATTTGTTTACATCTCAAATCCCTCCCTGTCCTTCATGGAGTTTCTCTTTCCTACCTTCCCCTTTATCCTCTGAGAAGGGGGTGGCCTCCTGGGTATTCTCCCTCCCTGGCACATCAAGTCTCTGTCAGATTAGGCACATCCTCTCCCACTGAGGCCAGACAGTTCAGGCATGAAGATTGAGCTTCCTGTAAGCTACACATGTGCCATGTGGCCTCGTTCTAGACTGTGTATGTTCTTTGGTTGGTGGCTCAGACTCTAAACTCCCATGAGTCCAGATTTATTAACTCTGTTGGTCTTCCTGTGGGGTTCCCATCTACTTCTGGGCCTTCAGTTCTTCTCCCAACTTCTTCATAAGCGTCATTGACCTCCGTCTAACATTTGGCTGTGGGTACCTGCTTCTGTTTCAGTCTGCTGCTGGATAGAGCCTCACAGAGGACAGTTAAGCTGGACTCCTGTCAATAAGCATAACACAGTGTCCCATTAATAATGTCAGGGATTGTTGCTTGCACATGGGATGGGTTTCAAGTTTGGCAGGTTATTGGTTGGCCTTTCCTTTGATCTATACTCCATCCCTGCATTTCTTTTAGATATGACAAATTTTGGGTTGAACATTTCTATTCTTCCACTGAGGGTACTACCTGGCTACAGGAGGATGCCTCTTTAGGTTCCACGTCCCTACTGTTAGGCATCTTGGCCAAGGTCCCCCATATTGACTCCTGGGAGCCTACCCTATCCCAGGTCTCTGGGACTTTCTAGAGATCCCTCCCATTCCATGCAGCTGCAGATTTTCATTCATTCTCCTGGTCCACTGGGCCTCTCTCCTTTCTCTCCCTGGACTGGATCCTACTTCCCCATTGCCCTCCCTTTCCCTTCTTCCCACAGTTCCTTCCCTGGAGCTCTTTGTCCTGTGAATATTTTGTTTCCTTGTGTAAGTGTGATTCAATCATCTTTTCTTGGGCCTTTCTTCTTGTTTAACTTCTTTGGGTCTGTGAGATGTATAATGGGCAATCTGCACTTTATGGCTAATATCCACTGATTAGTGAGTACATACCATGCTTGTTCTTTTGGGTTTGGGTAACCTCCCTCAGGATGATATTTTTTAGTTCCACCCAATTTGTCTGCAAAATTCATAATGTCTTTGTTTTTAATAGCTGTATAGTATTGCATTGTGTTAATGAACCACATTTTCTGTATCCATTCTTTGGTTGAGGGACATCTAGGTTATTTCTAGTTTCTGGCTATTATGAATAAGGTTGCTATGAACATAGTGGAGCATGTGTGCTTGGAGTATGATGGGACATCTTTTGGGTATATGCCCCAGAGAGGTATAGATAGTTCTTCAGGTAAAACTATTTTCAATTTTCCGAGAAAAACTGCCAGATTGATTTCAATTGTGGTTATTAAAGTTTGCACTCCCATCAGCAATGGAGGAGTGTTCCCCATTCTGTACATCCCTTCCAGCATGTGCTATTACTTGAGTTTTTGATCTTAGCCATTCTCAGTATGGTATAAGGTGGAATCTCAGGGTCATTTTGATTTGCATTTCTCTGATGTCTAGGGATGTTGAACATTTCTTATTTATTTATTTATTCTATTATAATTATTATTACTGTTGTTGTTATTGTTTTTTTTAATTTTTAATATTTTTTATTACATATTTTCCTCAGTTACATTTCCAATGCTATCCCAAAAGTCCCCCATACCCCCCCCCCACTTCCCTACCCACCCATTCCCATTCTTTTGGCCCTGGCATTCCCCTGTATTGGGGCATATAAAGTTTGCAAGTCCAATGGGCCTCTCTTTCCAGTGATGGCCGACTAGGCCATCTTTTGATACATATGCAGCTAGAGACAAGACCTCCGGGGTACTGGTTAGTTCATCATGTTGTTCCAACTATAGGGTTGCAGATCCCTTTAGCTCCTTGGGTACTTTCTCTAGCTTCTCCATTGGGAGCCCTGTGATACATCCAATAGCTGACTGTGAGCATCCACTCCTGTGTTTGCTAGGCCCCGGCATTGTCTCACAAGAGACAGCTATATCAGGGTCCTTTCAGCAAAATCTTGCTTGTGTATGCAATGGTGTCAGCGTTTGGAAGCTGATTATGGGATGGATCCCTGGATATGGCAGTCTCTAGATGGTCCATCCTTTCATCACAGCTCCAAACTTTGTCTCTGTAACTCCTTCCATGGGTGTTTTGTTCCCAATTATAAGAAGGGGCATAGTGTCCACACTTTGGTCTTCATTCTTCTTGAGTTTCATGCGTTTAGCAAATTGTATCTTATATCTTGGGTATCCTAAGTTTTGGGCTAATATCCACTTATCAGTGAATACATATTGTGTGAGTTCCTTTGTGATTGTGTTACCTCACTCAAGATGATGCCCTCCAGGTCCATCCATTTGGCTAGGAATTTCATAAATTCATTCTTTTTAATAGCTGAGTAGTACTCCATTGTGTAAATGTACCACATTTTCTGTATCCATTCCTCTGTTGAGGGACATCTGGGTTCTTTCCAGCTTCTGGCTATTATAAATAAGGCTGCTATGAACATAGTGGAGCATGTGTCCTTCTTACCGGTTGGGACATCTTCTGAATATATGTCCAGGAGAGATATTGTGGGATCCTCCGGTAGTACTATGTCCAATTTTCTGAGGAACCGCCAGACTGATTTCCAGAGAGGTTGTACAAGCTTGCAATCCCACCAACAATGGAGGAGTGTTCCTCTTTCTCCACATCATCGCCAGCATCTGCTGTCACCTGAATTTTTGATCTTAGCCATTCTGACTGGTGTGAGGTGGAATCTCAGGGTTGTTTTGATTTGCATTTCCCTGATGATTAAGGATGTTGAACATTTTTTCAGGTGCTTCTCTGCCATTCGGTATTCCTCAGGTGAGAATTCTTTGTTCGGTTCTGAGCCCCATTTTTTAATGGGGTTATTTGATTTTCTGGAGTCCACCTTCTTGAGTTCTTTATATATATTGGATATTAGTCCCTTATCTGATGTAGGATAGGTAAAGATCCTTTCCCACTCTGTTGGTGGTTTTTTTGTCTTATTGATGGTGTCTTTTGCCTTGTAGAAGCTTTGCAGTTTCATGAGGTCCCACTTGTCAATTCTCGATCTTACAGCACAAGCCATTACTGTTCTATTCAAGAATTTTTCCCCTGTGCCCATATCTTCAAGGCTTTTCCCCACTTTATCCTCTATAAGTTTCAGTGTCTCTGGTTCTATGTGAAGTTCCTTGATCCACTTAGACTTGACCTTAGTACAAGGAATAGGAATGGATCGATTCCCATTCTTCTACATGATAACAACCAGTTGTGCCAACACCATTTGTTGAAAATGCTGTCTTTCTTCCACTGGATGGTTTTAGTTCCCTTGTCGAAGATCAAGTGACCATAGGTGTGTGGGTTCATTTCTGGGTCTTCAATTCTATTCCATTGGTCTACTTGTCTGTCACTATACCAGTACCATGCAGTTTTTATCACAATTGCTCTGTAGTAAAGCTTTAGGTCCGGCATGGTGATTCCACCAGAGGTTCTTTTATCCTTGAGAAGAGTTTTTGCTATCCTAGGTTTTTTGTTATTCCAGATGAATTTGCAGATTGCACTTTCTAATTCGTTGAAGAATTGAGTTGGGATTTTGATGGGGATTGCATTGAATCTGTAGATTGCTTTTGGCAAGATAGCCATTTTTACAATGTTGATCCTGCCAATCCATGAGCATGGGAGATCTTTCCATCTTCTGAGATCTTCTAGAATTTCTTTCTTCAGAGACTTGAAGTTTTTATTATACCGATCTTTCACTTCCTTAGTTAGAGTCACGCCAAGATATTTTATATTATTTGTGACTATTGAGAAGGGTGTTGATTCCCTAATTTCTTTCTCAGCGTGTTTATTCTTTGTGTAGAGAAAGGCCATTGATTTGTTTGAGTTAATTTTATATCCAGCTAGTTCACCGAAGCTGTTTATCAGGCTTAGGAGTTCTCTGGTAGAATTTTTAGGGTCACTTATATATACTATCATATCATCTGCAAAAAGTGATATTTTGACTTCATCTTTTCCAATTTGTATCCCCTTGATCTCCTTTTGTTGTTGAATTGCTCTGGCTAGGACTTCAAGTACAATGTTGAATAGGTATGGAGAAAGTGGGCAGCCTTGTCTAGTCCCTGATTTTAGAGGGATTGCTTCAAGCTTCTCACCATTTACTTTGATGCTGGCTACTGGTTTGCTGTAGATTGCTTTTATCATGTTTAGGTATGGGCCTTGAATTCCTGATCTTTCCAAGACTTTTATCATGAAAGGGTGTTGGATCTTGTCAAATGCTTTTCCGCATCTAACGAGATGACCATGTGGTTTTTGTCTTTGAGTTTGTTTATATACTGGATTACGTTGATGGATTTCCGTATATTGAACCATCCCTGCATCCCTGGGATGAAACCTACTTGGTCAGGATGGATGATTGTTTTGATGTGTTCTTGGATTCGGTTAGCAAGAACTTTATTGAGGATTTTTGCATCAATATTCATAAGGGATATTGGTCTGAAGTTTTCTATCTTTGTTGGGTCTTTTTGTGGTTTAGGTATCAGAGTAATTGTGGCTTCATAGAATGAGTTGGGTAGAGTACCTTCTGTTTCTATTTTGTGGAATAGTTTGTGAAGAACTGGGATTAGATCTTCTTTGAAGGTCTGATAGAACTCTGCACTAAACCCATCTGGTCCTGGGCTTTTTTTGGTTGGGAAACTATTAATGACTGCTTCTATTTCTTTGGGGGATATAGGGCTGTTTAGATCATTAACCTGATCTTGATTCAACTTTGGTACCTGGTATCTGTCCAGAAATTTCTCCATTTCATCCAGGTTCTCCAGTTTTGTTGAGTATAGCCTTTTGTAGAAGGATCTGATGGTGTTTTGGATGTCCTCAGGATCTGTTGTTATATCTCCTTTTTCATTTCTGATTTTGTTAATTAGTATGCTTTCCCTGTGCCCTCTAGTGAGTCTGGCTAAGGGTTTTCTATCTTGTTGATTTTCTCAAAGAACCAGCTCCTTGATTGGATGATTCTTTGAATAGTTCTTCTTGTTTCCACTTGGTTTATTTCGCCCCTGAGTTTGATTATTTCCTGCTGTCTACTCTTCGGTGAATTTGCTTCCTTTTGTTCTAGTGCTTTTAGGTGTGTTGTCAAGCTGCTAATGTGTGCTCTCTAGTTTCTTTTTGGAGGCACTCAGCGCTATGAGTTTTCCTCTTAGAAATGCTTTCATTGCGTCCTATAAGTTTGGGTATGTTGTGGCTTCATTTTCATTGAACTCTAAAAAGTCCTTGATTTCTTTCTTTATTCCTTCCTTGACCAAGGTATCATTGAGAAGAGTGTTGTTCAGTTTCCATGTGAATGTTGGCTTTCTATTATTTATTTTGTTATTGAAGATCAGCCTTAGTCCATGGTGATCTGATAGGATGCATGGGACAATTTCAATATTTTTATATCTGTTGAGGCCTGTTTTGTGACCAATCATGTGGTCAATTTTTAGAAGGTACCATGAGGTGCTGAGAAGAAGGTATATCCTTTTGTTTTAGGATAGAATGTTCTGTAGATATCTGCCAGATCCATTTGATTCATAACTTCTGTTAGTTTCACTGTGTCCCTGTTTAGTTTCTGTTTCTATGATCTGTCCATTGGTGAAAGTGGTGTGTTGAAGTCTCCCACTATTATTGTGTGAGGTGCAATGTGTGCTTTGAGCTTTACTAAAGTTTCTTTAATGAATGTGGCTGCCTTTGTATTTGCAGCATAGATATTCAGAATTGATAGTTCCTCTTGGAGGATTTTACCTTTGATGAGTATGAAGTGCCCCTCCCTGTCTTTTTTGATGACTTTGGGTTGGAAGTCAATCTTATCAGATATTAGAATGGCTACTCCAGCTTGTTTCTTCATACCATTTGCTTGGAAAATTGTTTTCCAGCCTTTCATTCTGAGATAGTGTCTGTCTTTTTCTCTGAGATGAGTTTCCTGTAAGCAGCAAAATGTTGGGTCTTGTTTGTGTAGCCAGTTTGTTAGTCTATGTCTTTTTATCGGGGAGTTGAGTCCATTGATATTAAGAGATATTAAGGAAAAGTAATTGTTGCTTCCTGTTATTTTTGTTGTTAAAGTTGGCATTCTGTTCTTGTGGCTGTCTTCTTTTAGGTTTGTTGAGGGATTACCTTCTTGTTTTTTCTAGGTCGTGATTCCAGTCCTTGTATTGGTTTTTTTCTGTTATTATCCTTTGAAGGGCTGGATTCGTGGAGAGATAATGTGTGAATTTGGTTTTGTCATGGAATACTTTGGTTTCTCCATCTATGGTAATTGAGAGTTTGGCTGGGTATAGTAGCCTGGGCTGGAATTTGTGTTCTTTTAGTGTCTGTAGAACATCTGTCCAGGCTCTTCTGGCTTTCATAGTCTCTGGTGAAAAATCTGGTGTAATTCTGATAGGCTTGCCTTTATATGTTACTTGGCCTTTTTCTCTTACTGCTTTTAGTATTCTATCTTTACTTAGTGCATTTGTTGTTCTGATTATTATGTGTCGGGCGGTATTTCTTTTCTGGTCCAGTCTATTTGGAGTTCTGTAGGCTTCTTGTATGTTCATGGGCATCTCTTTCTTTAGATTTGGGAAGTTTTCTTCTATAATTTTGTTGAAGATGTTTGCTGGTCCTTTGAGTTGAAATCTTCATTCTCATCCACTCCTATTATCCGCAGGTTTGGTCTTCTCATTGTGTCCTGGATTTCCTGGATGTTTTGAGTTAGGATCTTTTTGCATTTTCCATTTTCTTTGATTGTTGTGCCGATGTTCTCTATGGAATCTTCTGCACCTGATATTCTCTCTTCCATCTCTTGTATTCTGTTGCTGATGCTCATATCTATGGTTCCAGATTTCTTTCCTAGGGTTTCTATCTCCAGTGTTGCCTCACTTTGGGTTTTCTTTATTGTGTCTACTTACCTTTTTAGGTCTTGGATGGTTTTATTCAATTCCATCACCTGTTTGGTTCTGTTTTCCTGCAGTTCTATAAGGGATTTTTGTGTTTCCTCTTTAATGTCTTCTACCTGTTTGGTTATGTTTTCCTGCAATTCTTGAAGGTATTTTTGTGCTTCCTCTTTAATGTCTTCTACTTTTTTAGCAGTGTTCTCCTGTATTTCTTTAAGTGAGTTATTAAAGTCCTTCTTGATGTCCTCTACCATCATCATGAGATATGCTTTTAAATCCAGGTCTAGGTTTTCGGGTGTGTTGGGATGTCCTGGACTGGGCGAAGTGGGAGTGCTGGGTTCTGATGATGGTGAGTGGTCTTGGTTTCTGTTAGGAAGATTCTTACGTTTACCTTTCGCCATCTGGTAATCTCTGGAGTTAGTTGTTATAAGTTGTCTCTTTTTAGAGATTGTTCTTCTGTTGATTCTGATTACTGTCTATCAGCAGACCTGGGAGACAGGCTCTCTTCTCTGAGTTTCAGTGGTTAGAGCACTCTCTGCTGGCAGGCTCTCCTCTTACAGGGAAGGTGCACAGATATCTGGTGTTTGGACCTCCTCCTGGCCGAAGAAGAAGGCCCAAAACAGGACCATTCCCAGATGCTGTGTTGCTTTGGCAGGTCACAGATGCTGTCAGCTTCTGTGGTGCACACTCTCACCTGTGCAGACTAAGTTCCTAAGTTCGGCGGAGCCCCGGAACCAAGATGGCGCTCCCTGCCCCTGAGGCAGAGGGCTCAAGTGCAGGGCTGACCACTGTCCTCCAGCTGGGAGGGTGCTGGATGTCTGTGGCCCCAAAAGGGTGCTGCCTCAGCGGCTCTGTGGCTCCCGCCTGTCCCAGAAGTTGTCTGCCTCTGTGGTGCACACTCTCACCCGTGCAGGCTAAGTTCCTAAGTTCGGCGGAGTCCTGGAGCCAAGATCGAACATTTCTTTAAGAGTTTCTCAGCCATTTGAGTTTACTCTGTTGAGGATAGTTATGTGCCCCACTTTTTAATTGGGTTATTTGGTTTTTGGAGCTTAATTTCTAGAGTTCTTTATATATTTTGGATATTAGTCCTCTATCAGGTGTAGTGTTAGTGAAGATTGTTGAGCAGTCTAATTATGGAGGTTCAGTCCATAGTAATATTAATAATAGAAAGTCTGTTGTAATAAAACATCAACATTCAAGACGGAGTTTATATATACTCTTAAAATTAAATGAAAAAACTACTAAAGAATATACTAGGAAGCTAAAAATTACCTGGGGGTAAAGAGGGGGATTCATTGAATGGGATAAAGAAAGGATGCAGGGAATGAGAAATAGAGAAGCAAGATTATATGATAGAAAAGAAGAAAAATGAAGAAGATTGTTATCGAGTGGAAGTGAGAAGAGAAAGATGAAAAGAATTTTAAGGGGTAAAGGAACAGAAAAAGAAAGAAAGAAAGAAAGAAAGAAAGAAAGAAAGAAAGAAAGAAAGAAAGAAAGAAAATTTCTGTTGTTAGAGAGACCTCAGTGATTGAGGACACTTGCTGTTTTTCACAAAGGACCTGAGTTCAGTTAACACTCACTTTAGCTGGCTTTGTAACCATGTGTAACTCCATTTTCAGAAGAACAGGGACTCTTTTCTAGCATCTGAGGGTACCCCAAACACATGCCATGAGCACAGATACATACACACAAACATGAATGAAATATTTAACCAAACAATGGTTGTCTTATAATGAAAAAGTTCAAAACCAAACTCAGCCTATAGAATGGACTAGGAATATAGTCTTGCACCTGGATACCAATCTAAGAGATAAAGACATTAGGACTAGTGTACTGTAACACAATCTCTCCTGAACACTGCAAATATCTCATCAGGAGTAAGAGAGGCAACCTGAAGTGGAGAGAAAAAAATCCAAAGCAATACTTTACTTTAACTAATCCCAGATGGCAGAGAAACACAAGTAACCTGAAAAATCAGGACACCATATATCCTCCAGAAATGATCAGTCTCTCAATAATAGTCCCTGATGAAAAGACTTAGATGAAATTCTTAATTCAGGATTAAATGAAACAGAATAATTTGAAATATGTTCAAATAACTCAAAGGGACTACAACTATAGTCTAAGAGAATACAAACAGCTGATGAAATTAGAAAGTCAATTGAAGCTATGGAGATAAAATTGTATAAAAAAGAAATAAAAATCAAGCTGAAAACTGAAGTTATGATGGAAATGGAGAGAAAACACAGTAGGGCAGGTAAAAAGATGGCAGAAAGCTTTATCGGTAGGGTTGTATGACAGATATAATTACAGGACTTAAAGTCAAAGTAAAAGAACTGGCTCATTCAGTCAAGATCAGTGATAAATTTAAAAAAAATGTATGGATGGAACATTAAAGAACCCTAGGGACATCATCAAAAGTAAAGTTGATGAATTGTGGGCATATAGAAGAAGACTTTCATACCAAAGGTAATAAAATATTTTTAATTAAATCATAGAAAATAAGTTCAAAATCTAGGTAAAGAGAACCACATCCAAGTATTAAGGATCACAGAAAAGCAAATGTGTTCAGAAAAGGAAGCAGACGCTACATTATATCACGGCTAAAGCATTGACTATATAGAACAAAAATGTCTGCTGAAAGCTACAAGAGAGAAGGTCCAAGGGACATATAAACGCAGGCATAAGAATCACTTCTTACTTTCCATTCAAAACCTTAGAACCAAGAAGAGTTTGGAAAGACTTCAAAATCTGAAAGATGGTTAACTGCCAACCCAGCTTAATATGGCCAACACACTGATTTGCCATGACTGAAGGAGAAAGAAAAACTTTCCACGGTAAGAGCAGGCTAAAGGAGTTTATAATCACCAAGGCAGCCCTTACAGACCATATTGGAGCTAATCCAAATATATTGGATAAAAATAAATGCAACCAATAGGCTACTGGGGGAAAATAAACAATGCTAACACATTTGTTAAGCAAAAAGGATTAACAAAATCAAATAATAAAAACAAACAAACAAAAAACCCCAACAAAATGACAAGAATAAATACCATTCTGAAGAAGCTCTGAATATTTTTTTCTTTTTTCTTTTTGGTTTTCCAAGACAGGGTTTCTCTGTCTAGCTCTGGATGTCCTGGAACTCACTCTGTAGACCAGGCTGGCCTCGAACTCAGAAATCTACCTGTCTCTGCCTCCCAACTGCTGGGATTAAAGGTATGTACCACCACTGCCTGGCTGAAACTCTGAATATTGATGACTGCAATTCACTTATCGAAGGGCATGAACTAGAAAGTTGGATTAGAAAGAAGGATACTTTTTTCTGTCTCTTAGATATACACTTCTCTCCATCAAAAGGAATCACTTTGGGTGAAAATATGAAAAAAAAAAGAAGACACAACCCATGTCTTCCAAGGAGATGGGGCCAAAAAGCACACAGACAGTGCTACCCTAATATCTCAAAGAATTGAATCTAATCCACATTTCATCAGCACAAATAAAGAGGGTCACTTCATACTGTTCAGTGGAACAGTCTCCAAGAGTATATAATTCTAAACGTCACACACTGAGCATAGGCTCATCCACCTTCAAAAAGACATGTTCTACTAGATATCAAGACACAAATTAATTAATATGTACTAATCGTGGTTTAATACCCCCTGTCACCATTAGATCAACCAGAATGCTTCTAACAAGCACAAACAAAAAAAAAAAACATTGGAATTAAATGGCATCACAGATCAAATGGACCTTATAGGTATCTACAAATGAGTCTATCCAAACACTAAGAATACATATTTTTCTCAGAAACCTTTTAAACTTTCTCTAGAATTTATCACAAATTAGGACACAAATCAAATCTCAACAAACACAGAAGAATTGGAATAATGTCTAGTATTTTATCAGACTACAGTTTAATAAAGCTAGAAATAAATAGCAAGAGAAACTATAGAAATATACAGACTCATGGGAATTAAATTACACCTTGTTAAATGATGAATGAGTCATTGAAGAAATCAAGAAGAGATTAAAAAATTACAAGAATTAAATGCAAATGAAAACACAAAATACAAAAACTTAAAATGAAGGCAATCATAAGAAGAAAGTTTGTAGCTTTAAGTACAATTGAGTGCCTGGAAAGAGCTCCATAGTTAGAATGCTTGTGTTCTGAAGAGAATCAAGAACTTTTGGTTTCCAGCAGGTTATAGCCACTTGTAACTCCAGGTCTAGGAGATTGGGTGCTCTCTTCTGCTCTCTATCACTATCCCTCATACACACAAATAATAAAATTAGTAAAATGAATCCTTAAGAAAAATCAAAGAGTGACTGGCGGTTCCTCAGAAAATTGGACATAGTACTACCAGAGGATCCTGCAATACCTCTCCTGGGCATATATCCAGAAGATGTTCCAACCGGTAAGAAGGACACATGCTCCACTATGTTCATAGCAGCCTTATTTATAATAGCCAGAAGCTGGAAAGAACCCAGATGCCCGTCAACAGAGGAATGGATACAGAAAATGTGGTACATTTACACAATGGAGTACTACTCAGCTATTAAAAAGAATGAATTTATGAAATTCCTAGGCAAATGGATGGACCTGGAGGGCATCATCCTGAGTGAGGTAACATATTCACAAAGGAACTCACACAATATGTACTCACTGATAAGTGGATATTAGTCCAGAAACTTAGGATACCCAAGATATAAGATACAATTTGCTAAATGCATGAAACTCAAGAAAAACGAAGACCAAAGTGTGGACACTCTGCCCCTTCTTAGAATTGGGAACAAAACACCCATGGAAGGAGTTACAGAGACAAAGTTTGGAGCTGTGATGAAAGGATGGACCATCTAGAGACTGCCATATCTGGGGATCCATCCCATAATCAGCTTCCAAACGCTCACACCATTGCATACACTAGCAAGATTTTGCTGAAAGGACCCAGATATAGCTGTCTCTTGCGAGACTATGCCAGGGCCTAGCAAACACAGAAGTGGATGCTCACAGTCAGCTATTGGATGGATCACAGGGCCCTCAATGGAGGAGCTAGAGAAAGTACCCAAGGAGCTAAAGGGATCTGCAACCCTATAGGTGGAACAACATTATGAACTAACCAGAACCCCGGAGCTCTTGACTCTAGCTGCATATGTATCAAAAGATGACCTAGTCGGCCATCACTGGAAAAAGAGGCCCATTGGACTTGCAAACTTTATATGCCCCAGTACAGGGGAACGCCAGGGCTAAAGAGTGGGAGTGGGTGGGTAGGGGAGTCGAGGGGGAGGGTATGGGGGACTTTTGGGATAGCATTGGAAATGTAAATGAGGAAAATACCTAATAAAAATTATTTAAAAAAAAATCAAAGAGTTCTCAGTCTGATGATGTAAATCAATACATTGGAAAAAGAACTTAGTAAACTAATCCCCCCAAAAAGAAGATGCATATTAATAACATTAGAAAAAGAAAGGATACTATATATCAAGAAATTCAGGCAGACATTCAATGTTTATGTTCCAAGAAGAGGACAGGCTGGGGTGAAGGATTGTATGAGGTGGGTACCAGGAGGACCAACAGCAAAGTGAACAAATTAAAAAAAAAATACATTCCACTAAACTGGAAAAAAAATGTAAAATCTGAAAGAAATGAGTGTTTTTGGTTTTTTGTTTCTTGTTTTTTGTTTTTGTTTTTTTTCGAGATAGGGTTTCTCTGTATAGCCCAGGCTGTACTGGAACTCACTTTGTAGACCAGGCTGGTCTCCAACTCAGAAATCCACCTGCTTCTGCCTCCCACGTGCTGGGATTAAAGGCGTGTGCCACCACTGCCTGGCTTTTATAAGTCATATAGCATACTAAAGTAAAAGCAAGATGAAGTAAATAATGTAAACAGATCTGTAACAAGTAATTAGATTAATGCAGCAACTACAAATCTCCCAACTTAAAACTGTTCAGGACCAAAAGTGTCTGCACAGAATTCTATCAGGCCTTTAAAGCAATACCAATATCAATACTAAGCAAATTATTCCTTAGAAAGAGAAAGGAAAGAACATTTCCAACTTTTTAAGAAACTAACATTATCCTTACATTTAAACACAACCATTATCACCACCACAACAAAATTATTGGCTGATGAACGTACATGCTAAGTTTTAATATAATACTTGCAAGTTAAATGCAAGAGCTCATCAAAATACCTTGATGAAGTTGACTTTATTCTAGACATACAATCATGGTTCAACATATGGACATCTATAAATATGATTTGTTACATAAGTGAACTCAAAGAAAGAAATCACATGAGCATTTCTATAGATGTAGAAAAGGCTTTTGACTTCATAATAAAAGTCCCAGAGAGACTAGAAACAGGAGACTTATTAAAACTATAAATTACAAACTGATGGCAGTCATCCAAAACGGAGTAACTCAAAACAATCTTCTAATGTTCGTAACAAGATGCTCATTTCTCCATCCTTACTCAGTACAGTACTTGAAGTCTTTCCTAGAGCACCAGGAAGGAAATAAACCAGATATAAATAAGGAAGGAAGAAGTCAAAGAATTAGTATTGACAGAAGCTGTGATCTTATCCTTAAGAGACCCTGTCCTAGAGAATCCATTAGAAAAATTCCCAGAGCTTTCAAACATTTTCAGCAGTGTTAGTCAACAAAATTAAAATACTAAAGCCATAGCTTTCAAGTATACCAAAGACAAATATACTGAAGGAAAAAAATCAGGAAACAATCTAATTTGTAACAGCCTAAAACAAAACCAAACAAAACCAACCAATCAAAACAAACAAAAAAACCTAATCAATGAAGTAAAAGACCTACACCATGAAAACTTTAAAAGACTCTAAATAAATTGAAAAAAGATACTATTAGATGGAATGACCTCCCATGCTCATTGACTGGTTGGATTAATATTGAGAAAATGTGAAGGACAAGGTATATTACTCAGAAGTTGGTCCACTCACTGACCTCAGGCTCAGAGCTGTCAAACTCCATTGTTCTCAGTGGGTAAGATCTCTGGGCTACTGAGGTTGGGACTTGGCCATGTATTTATCTGCCTTGGCTTAACCTCCTGCCTTCTTGTAGCCTTCAATTGTCTGCCCCACCTTGTCTTCTACAGCTGCCTCTCTAGACTTACATTTCTGTGGTAGGACAAATTGAGGCTCCCACACTGTGCTTGTTCCTTGATCTCATGATCCCTGGTTATCTCAGTATTTAAAAATAGATTCTCAAAATGCTATCCAGCTCATGATCGATGAGTCATTGTCACTGACAAACATGGATTTCTCTCCACCATCCATCTTCTCTTTGATTGTCTTGCCAAAAGCCAAATTAGGTTAGAGGCTTTTTGGGGTTGTGGACTCATTCTGGGTAGTGCTCTCTCTCCCCTGGCTTACCTTTTGAGGGCATCCCTGACCAGGGACCTGTGGGCTGTAACTTCTATGCACTTTTTGGGTATACTTTTACTTCCCTTGTAAATATTTGAAGCTCTTCCTCTTTCTCTATTGGAATTGAGACTGTGCTTCTTATTTTACTCCTCTCCTACACTGGCTTGCACAGAAAAACTCTAGCCTCCATCTTATCTGGAAGTGTCATACATGCTTGAAAATCATTGCTATAGGTCTTTGTTCCATTCTCAGTTTCCTGGTCCTTGAAATCTCCATTTAAATAATTTAGAAGAGACACTATAGTGGAGAAGATTCACAACTCAAGGGATGAGACTGGATAGTGTCTAAGGGGCCACTGCAAAGCAGTGCATCTTCTCAAGGAATGAGAGTGGACAGTTGTCAAAGACAACATTGTTGAGCAGTGTATACTCTAAGTGGCAAACACAACAATCTCTAAAGGATTTATTTGTACCAGGGTTTTATTTTAGGCAGTTTTTTTTCTCAATTTCAAGTATTTAGCTTTTAAAGTATCTAGAATAGACAACTTTTACCTGAGGGACATTTTCGTATCCAGGAGGGGTTCAGCCTTAGTGACCTGAAATCCTGAAAATATTTAGCAACTTAATGCAAATGCAGTAGTGCATATAAAAAGCTCCATGAGGAAATAGGGGCTTAACTTTATAGACCGATTTTTGACAACTGGCGAATAGGTTATGCCTATTGTGTCACCTCTTCCCCCAAACAAATACATTTTGTTTTCTTTGTGAACTCCTTGCTCCTTTAACACCTTCTGACACCTGGCTTCAGTGAGGAACCTTTTGTAATTTACAGATTTTCATTGATTCAGGTGCTTAAGAATTGTCTGCAAAACCCATAAAATATTTATTGTAGTCTAGTAAACTTTAACTGAGAATTAGAATTTAAAAAATTTAAAAGTCCTAAGAGCAGTGACTTATGGGATGTGGAACTCACAGCTTTGCTGTGTAAAGAACCTCTACTGGATTGACTTATGGTCATGTCTTTGGGGCTATTATCTTGATGATTAATGTGGGAGGGCCCAGACCACCGTGAGTAGTGCTTCTCCTAGGCAGGGAGCCAAGGCTGTATAAGAAAAGTAGCTCATAATGTTGTTGCACCTACAGGGTTGCAGATCTCTTTAGCTCCTTGGGTACTTTCTCTAGCTCCTCCATTGGGGGCCCTGTGATCCATCCAATAGCTGACTGTGAGCATCCACTTATGTGTTTGCTAGGCCCTGGCCTAGTCTCACAAGAGACAGCTATATCAGGGTCCTTTCAGCAAACGCTTGCTAGTGTATGCAATGGTGTCATCCTTTGGAGGCTAATTATGGGATGGAACCCTGGATATGGCAGTCTCTAGATGGTCCATCCTTTTGTCTCAGCTCCAAACTTTGTAACTCCTTCCATGGGTGATTGTTTCCAATTCTAAGAAGGGGCAAAGTGTTCACACTTTGGTCTTTCTTCTTCTTCAGTTTCATGTGTTTTGTAAATTGTATCTTATATCTCGCTATACTAAGTTTCTAGGCTAATATCCACTTATCAGTGAATACATATCATTTGAGTTCTTTTGTGATTGTGTTACCTCACTCAGGATGATGCCCTCCAGGTCCAACCATTTGCCTAGGAATTTCATAAATTCATTCTTTTTAATAGCTGAGTAGTACTCCATTGTGTAAATGTACATTTTTTTGTATCCATTCCTCTGTTGAGGGGCATCTGGGTTCTTTCCAGCTTCTGGCTATTATAAATAAGGCTGCTATGAACATAGTGGAGCATGTGTCCTTCTTACCGGTTGGAACATCTTCTGGATATATGCCCAGGAGAGGTATTTCGGGACCCCGGAGCTCTTGACTCTAGCTGCATATGTATCAAAAGATGGCCTAGTTGGCCATCACTGGAAAGAGAGGCCCATTGGACATGCAAACTTTATATGCCCCAGTACAGGGGAACGCCAGGGCCAAAAAATGGGAATGGGTGGGTAGGGAAGTGGGGGGGAGGGTATAGGGGACTTTTGGGATAGCATTGGGAATGTAATTGAGGAAAATATGTAATAAAAAAAAAGAAAGAAAAGTAGCTAAGGAAGCCTGGGTATTCCCCCATGGTCTCTGTTTTAGTTTCTGCCCCCACCACTGTTCCTGCTTTGAGTTCCTATTCTGACCTTTCCTAATGGTAGACTGAAATTGTAAAAGGAAATAAAACCTTTTCTCCTTGAGGCAAGATAGAAACCAAACCAGGACAGCCCTCAAAGACAATTTAGGTAGTTTAGGTACTTCAAAAGCTATCACTTCTTATCTCCCAAGTCCTTTAAAACTGCCTGCTCATCTAACAGTGCTTTAGTGAGTAGATAGCATTATAGTCCTCCCTAAAATGTTCATGTTTCATAAATACTTATGTTAGAGTTTATAAATGTTTTAAAAATGTAATAATGTTCTTTTTAAATATAGTCTTTGTGTATCTTAAGACATCTATTCATATTTCTTTGTTAAGTAGGTTGACTCTGTCTTAGAATGAAAGACAATTGAAATTAGTATTTCTCTCAATTGTGTGTCAGGTTTTAGAACAGCTTGTTGGCTCTGTGTGTTGGGTGGAGCTATTTCTCTTGCATAGCAATATTGTCCTATAAAGTGAAAAGGTCAATGCAATTTGGTAAAGCAAAGAGCATTTTCACAGATTTAGATTTTCTAAGGATGGAACATCTTTTTAGACAGAGTAGAGATGAAACTAAATGGCCAAGTAAACACATTTGAATTGGTAATAAGAACACATGCTCCACTATGTTCATAGCAGCCTTATTTATAATAGCCAGAAGCTGTAAAGAATCCAGATGTCCCTCAACAGAGGAATGGATACAGAAAATGTGGTACATTTAAACAACAGAGTACTACTCAGCTATTAAAAACAATGAATTTATAAAATTCTTAGGCAAATGGGTGGATTTGGAGGGTATCATCCTGAGTGAGGTAACCCAGTCACAAAAGAACTCACATGATATGCACTCACTGATAAGTGGATATTAGCCTAGAAACTTAGAATACCCAAGATACAATTTGCAAAACACATGAAACTCAAGAAGAAGGAAGACCAAAATGTGGATACTTCATCCCTTCTTAGAATGGGGAACAAAATACCCACGGAAGGAGTTACAGATACAAAGTTTGGAGCTAAGACGAAAGGATGGACCATCCAGAGACTGCCACACCTGGGGATCCATCCCATAATCAGCCACCAAACACAGACTCTATTGCATATGCCAGCATATGCATTTGTATTGAAAATAGGGTATAAATAGCGACTAAACCACATCCCTGGTACTTAAATATATTTGAGATTTTCCTTGAAATCCAGTGGCTCATATTGGCTCTTATTGTTGTCCTGATTAGAAAACAGTTAGTACTGGAAGAAATGGATCAGTGAGTAAAAACTCTTGCTTTTGCAACATGAGGACCCGAGTTTGAATACCCTGTACCCACATGCATAATCAGATGTGTCTAAGTGCCTGTAAGCCCAGTGGCCCTATGGGAATATGGAAGCAGAGACAAGGGAATATGCAGAAGCTGCAGTCCAGTTAGCTTGACACATGCAGGGGCAGGGGACCCTGTTTCAAAACAAGGCTGAAGATGAGGATAGATAGCTAAGGTTCTGTGACCTCCACACTTGCCCCATGGCACTCTAGTGCCATGGGCACACAGATGAATACACACAAGAAGTAATTGATTAAATTAGGAATATTTTTATTAATAAGTATCTCTTTTTATTACAGAAGAAAATACTCAGGGAGCACCACAGATGAAGAAAAGCTTGAGTGAAAAGGTTTCTCTCTACAGAGGTGACATCACTCTGCTAGAGGTGGATGCAATCGTCAATGCGGGTGAGTGGTTCACTTTGCTGGATTTTCTTTGCTGTGCATTACAATCTTAAAACATTTTCTATATATAGAAATATTTTTCTGTGTGATTAAAAATATTGGGGATTTATTTTATGTATCCAATTAAAACACTGGAGTACATGAGAAGAAACAAACGGTTGTAAAAAGCTCTTCAGAAAGAATTTTAGTAGGTAAATGATTACTGGTTTCATGCTTGTGTCATGAGAAGTAGTAGTTCAGCAAGCTTTTCTTTTCTATTGTATAAGTTCTAAAAATACAGTTAGATCATGTCAGCCAAAAGGAAAATGTAGAGAAATTATTTCTCTGATTTCAAAACCTCACTTGTTTGTAAGTTTTTACTTTTATTATAAAATGCTATTTTACGACATATTTTAATGTTTAACTATCTTCTTTGAATATTGAAGGAGATTTGACAGCATGTTGTTGACATTGCTCTTGTCTCTATATTTTCTTCAGAAGTTATATATGAAAAGAAAGAAGCAGTTGTGATTCTATAAATATTAGTAAAAGGAGATTATGATTTGTGTTTTTGAAAGGTAACGTAGGTTGAAAGTGTCAAACAAAAGTAGGTGTAGACTTAAGTAAGCTCAGACTTTAATCTCAGGAGCTCCTTATGCTAAGGGAAGAGGATGGTGGACCGCCATGGCGAGCTGAAGAAAATTTCTTTATGTATCCAAAAGGTCAAGAAGAGAAGGGCTCTTCTTTTACAGGAAGATGTGAACATGTACAGAAAGGGGTGGCTATGGAGAGTGGTGTTTTTTCATTAATCATGGTGACTCAAAATGCAGGAGTGTAGAACCAGGAGAGAAGATACACTTACATTTGAGGGAGCTGAGTATCCAGCCTTAACCAACCAGAAGGAGAAATGGAGACAGGAAGGTGAGGTATGAAGCAACTGGAGGAGAATTTAGACTGCCTGTGTCTGGACTCAGCAGAAGCTACAAGATGATCACTTCTGAGTTTTCTGTAAGCCAAGTAGGAGAGTGCTGATTTACTGTTAGCTGTTTCTCAGAACTTGAAAGAATGGGCAGGATATCCTGACTGCCATGGTTTTCCAAGAGTGCAGGGTTCAGATAAGTCTAGTGTTGTCTCAGTTGATCAGTAAATTCACACATTGTCGTAGGAAAATGTCTTGGAGGGGAACAGAGTCAGGACTGGAAGATGCTTATTCCACACATGGGAGAGTTCTTGGGGTCGAGCAAGAAGGCTGGAAGTCCTCTGAGCTTGTCCTTCATTGAGAATTGGATGTCAGTTGCTCCGTAAGGTACCAGCTCTGTCATAATCAGTTTTCTTCTAATGGCTCTTTGCTTCCTCTCTCCTGGGATGCTTCTGCCATCCTTTTGAGATGTCATTTCCTATCAAAAAGGAACGTTGGATTTTTATCTCTAACCATACTGGCTGTCTTTCTTTTGATTTTTGTCCCTTTGTTACCTTAAAAGCTCAGATCTTCCTTATATGTTTGTTTGTTTGTCTTTGGTAGATTTCAGTTTCAAGTTGTTTTCCTCTAGTCTATGGAGCGTATGAAGAAGTCAGGGCATGAGAAAGTATCTCATGAATACTCTGGTTTAGCGTTTTAGTTAGGTATCCCTGTGGCTAGCCAGTGATCAATGATTTATTATGCCAGAATTTTTTTCAAATGTAAGAACTTTAATTCTAAAATATTTAAGATTCAAAGTTTATTTATATATTCATTTTATTAAATGAAGGATTTAAAAGTTTTAATAAAAGTACTACCAACATTCCAATATGTGTTTGAAATTTTTAGCTGATAATTCTAGTTGCTGCTTTTTCTTCTTGTTAACATAACATTGAATTTACCTTGTTTACTTGATAGTAACAATGGCTTTTCTTGGGTTCTGTTAATTGTGTACTTTTTTTCTTTCCCACAAGCACATAATGGTAGCCTTTTTATTTATTGTTGTACCATCCAAAGCAATGGCTTGGCTTTGTGCTAGTAAGACATTTTCAAACTGTATGTATATTAAATTGACTTTATGCAATTGATTTTTATCATAGCTCTAATAACATATTCTGCACCAAGGACTTGATAAAGTGAAGTGGTTTGGGTTGGTTTTAAAATCATTTGTTCAATAAATTAACAAAATATTTATTAGGTAATTTTTATTGACAAAATATTGTTAATCGGAAAATAAATGTTCAACTCACTATTTTTTCTCTTAATTTTCTCTTGCCTTTCCCTGTATATGCAGGTTTCTCATAGATATTGTATAGTGTACATGATTATGATGACTTAATCTAAAGATAAGAATCAACTTTTGTCCCCTTCTAGCTCTCTGGCTGCAATGATTGTAATTTGGCCGTGTTCACAAGGGCTGGCTCATCAGGTAGTTCCTGGGTGGATGGGAAAGAAATACCAAATGTACAGGTAACAGCTCTATTTACAGCTCTCTGCTGTACAGCTTGCTGGCCTGGTATGAACAGAGAGAAACATCTGTTAGCTTTCTGGTGTATAAAGAAACATGACAGAATATTCCAGAGCCACCTCTAGAGAGAGTCCAGGCTTCCAGTCAGTATGACAGAGTTGCCCTGCCATCACTCTCTGTTAGACTGCCAACGTCCTTTCATGACCACATTAATATATTGAAACAATTGATCTTTATAGTTCTGAACAGCAGGATTTGATATTTGTTGAAATTCTTTTAAACTTGGTTAAATGCTGCCGGAGACAAGCTTCCTTTTAGGAAGTTGCAGATGTGTGTTCTCTAATTAGGTTGTGAAGGCTGCTTATTATTGCCAGGGAACTAGAATCTAAACCAACTAGACTTGATTTAGAGTCAGGCAGACATAGGTTCCAGTTCTTATACTTAGGACTGGTTTATTTTTAAATATTAGTTTGAAGTAATTATAGTAAATTTCAGGAAAAGAAAGAAATCAGAGTTCTCTGTAACCTTTCTCAAGCTTCCAGCAAGGTGGTATCACGTAATCTGTACTATAATATGAGACCTAGGAAATTAAAATTTATATCATCTTAGTAGTATTGATGGAAATATCTTTGACATTGCAAAAAAAAATAGAGTCTATCATTCAATTGAAGTTTGTCAGGGCAAACTTTACTCTTGATCTAGAGGGTGTCACTGGAAGAGCAAACACACTGAGACAGGAAGTGCATTTGATTTTTATTCTAAGGAAGGTGGTGACTGTGTCTTCCCCTCTGGGGTCTGACCTCACAATCTGTTCACTTGGCTAGTCTAAAAAGGATTGATGCACCGGAAATGAAGGAGGAAGGGGAATGGGGTGCATGCTTCAAGGAGAAAAGGGTCACTACTCCAGGCCATCCAATTCCTATAATAGAGCAGTGGCCTTCATGCAAGCAAATTTGCTTAAGGAGGGTTAAAATATTTGCATGAAACTCTTAAAAGGTGAGGGAAATAAGATTTTAATACCTTGTCCTAAACACAAGTTTTATAGTATTCAATAGGAGAAACTCACGTTTGGTTTTTCTTACAGTTACTGAGGATCACATTCAGTGTTTGAAGATCTAGTAAACACTTTACTGGTGAGGTACACCTGTGGTCTAGGAAATTGATACTTATATACTGTAATTATCTAAACTACAGACTTTAATATCCATGATTTGATAGAGTTCAGTACTTAATACCATTTGTAAGTGTACAAATATGTGTAGTTTTATCTCATGTATAGCTTCATGAAGCCATCACCACAATTTAGATCTAGAACCATTTTAATAAGAAAAATGCTCTGTTCTATTTTATAGTTGTCTATGCCCTTTGTTAGTTGCTTCCTTTTTTGCGGGTTTTAGTTTGGTGCCATCCTCTTGTCTCTTTTCACTTTTGTTGCCAAGAAAGTGAAAGTAGAACTGGAAAGTAGAGTGATATCCAGTAGAGACTGAGGCTTGGCCATGAAGGGAATGGGGGTTTGTTGATCAGAGGGACTTTTTCTGATCCACAGTAGAAATAGATTTTAGATCTGTGGCACAGTTGCATGATTATAAACCATAATACTGTATATTTTCATAAAGAAGAGAGGATGCTAGATGTTTCACTGTAAGTGGTAAGCAGGGTTTTGTAGATGTTAATTAACTAACTTTTATGAATCTGTATTTCAGACATCAAAATATCGTGTAATTCCCTATAAATACATGTAGTTATATATTATTAAAAGCAATGTGAATAATAAAACGTTATATGAGAGTAATAATCTATATACTGCATGTAGTTTTTTGGATTGACTTTTCCTTCTAAGCAAAATGTCCTTTAGAGCTATCCATCTTGTTGCATTTTCCCTGGTACCAACAGTAGTTCCTTCTGTTTTTCTCCTCTTGGTGGTATACATAGATTTAAAAGAGAGTTTAGCCATTAACTCATTAATGGTCATTTTTTTTCAGCACTTGCTCTTAACAATAAAGCCTCTATGAACTATGAATATATTCTATGAGAATTTAAGTTTCTGGATGATTACAGGTTTCTGTTTCTGTGATCAACCACATGTGTTAAGATAAATGGCCTGCTTAATTAGGTAAGAAACTGCAATTTCCTATACTGTCTGTATTATTTTGCATTTTCCCAGCAGTGTTTGAGGAATGCAGTTTTTTAAAATAGTATTTGGTGTTAGAATTATTTTATTTTAATAGGTACATACTGGTATCTTTTTTTTTTTTTTTTTTTTTTTTGTGGTTTTTCGAGACAGGGTTTCTCTGTGTAGCCCTGGCTGTCCTGGAACTCACTTTGTAGACCAGGCTGGCCTCGAACTCAGAAATCCACCTGCCTCTGCCTCCCGAGTGCTGGGATTAAAGGCGTGCGCCACCACGCCCGGCTGGTATCTTATTTTTTAATTTGCATTTTCCAAGAATTACCATGTTGAATACCTTTCCATATGTAGTTATTGGCCTGCATATCCCTTCTTAGATGACATACTTGTTCATTTATAATGGATCTCAGAACCATCTTAAGGTCTTTCTGAAAATTGGGCATTCTTATGTTTAAGGTTCTGTCCTAAATCATCTCTGATAAGCATTAAAGTATAATGAGCAATGACCCAGCTTTTCATCACCATTTCTTGGATTCTTAGGCTTTCATTGAAACCATCTCACAATAGTTACCATAACCTCTCCTTTTTCTTCTTATTCTTGATTCTGTGAACTCCTGTTGGTCCATATTTTCTTTCTTTTTATTTCTGTGCAGTGTATGTGTGAGTATGTGTGTGTACATGCACCTATGTATGTGCAGGTAAGAGTATAGATGAGTGGGTGTGGAGTCTAGAGCTTCCTGCCAGGCATCTTCCTCTTTTGTTCACCTTATATTTTGAGGCAGGGTCTTTTTCTGACCCTGAAGCTCTAACTGGGCTATACTAACTGGCCAACAAGCCTTCCCAGTACTGCATGTGTTTGCCTCCCCTCTCATCCTTTTATGTAGATCTGAACTTAGGTCCTCCTGCTGACTCAGCAGTCACTTTGGCAACTGAGCCATCTTCCCAGCTCTGGTCCTGGTCCTTGTATTCTTTGTATATAATACTGTCAGTCACTTCAGTTTTTGAACGTTGATTTTCTTTTTACTTCATTGGCATATATATAACCGTCTCTTTGAGCACACACCCACGGCCTTCATTTCTTACCCAGAGTACCGCAATAGTGTCCTGAGTGCTTTCTTAGAAACCTCACTTACTCTCCACATACAGACAAAATGACCACTTTCATGTTGCTTCTCTGTTTAGCCTGCCACCCTTAGTGTCTTTTTACAGCCCAAGAGGTTAATGGTGAATATCTCTGTGTTTCAGATGAATCTTGCTTCAGAAATCCTTCCCAAAGATCTATAATTCATTCCCCCTCTCTTTTCACTTCTTCCTTCTCTCCCTTACTTCCTCCTCCCCTGTCTTCTTTATCTAGTTATGTATGAGAAAAAAACATGCTTATCAGTCAGACCTAGACAAATACAAATACAAGAGAAAACTAAAGTTAAAAAGTTTCCTGTGGATTTCGTAAATTTTATTTGTGATCTTTTGGACTGAGAATGGAATAGTTTCTTCTACAGGGAGAGGTAGGTTAGATGTTGTAGAGAAGATAGGCCTGGATCCAAACAGACATGGTTCATTGTATGCAAAGTATATAGTGTGTATTCTGGTTAGAAATGCAAAGAGAGTATATAAAGTAAAATTGTAAATTTATTTTTGCTTCATTCCTGTGACAAATAAATTGAAAATTTGAGGTTAGAAAGTGAAGTTTTAGGATCCATAACTATGTTATTTTACATTTAAGAACACTCTTTGGGGCTAAAGAGATGACTCAGAGGATAAGAGCACTGATTGCTCTTCTAGAGGTCCTGAGTTCAATCCTGGGAAACCACATGGTGGCTCACAACCATTTGTAATAGGATCCGATGCCTTCTTCTGGTGTGTCTGAGACAGCAGCAGTGTACTCACATACATAAAATAAACAAATAAATCTTTAAAAAAACCCACAACTGTTCATATAGTGTGGACACAGTTATTTGTGCCTTGCCTCTTTTCAGTCGTGAGGTGAGGATATTATTTGCTCTCCTGTTTTAGCATAATTTTCTGAATTGTATTTTGAGAGAGGTTTGGAGATGTACCAATAAATCTTCAGCCTCCTGCCTTTCTTCTTTCTGTCATATTATTAAAAAACAAAACTTTGAGCCGGGCGTGGTGCCGCACGCCTTTAATCCCAGCACTCGGGAGGCAGAGGCAGGCAGATTTCTGAGTTCGAGGCCAGCCTGGTCTACAAAGTGAGTTCCAGGACAGCCAGGGCTCTACAGAGAAACCCTGACTCAAGAAAACGAAAAACAAAAAACAAACAAACAAACAAACAAAAACTTTGCTCTGGGAGATGAGTGCTCTTGCCAGATTTCTGAGGATTTTATTGAAAGAAGATTATATTTTCATGATTATTTCCTTCTCTAAAATATGCTTCTGGTAAATTCCTGGTGATTCCAATTGCTTCCTTATTTCTTCACCACGATGCCTTCTTTCTGTCAGGCTTTAATCTTCGTGCAAATCCAGCTCAATTTTCCCTTGACCTTCCAAATTTCCTTACACAAATTGTAGGTATGCCAGGAATGTTGACTGTAATTGGGTTACAGCAAGCAAGCCCACCAACTTAATGTAGTATCACATAGGATGATCTTTGTATACTGATTAGATTCAAGTACAATCTTATGCCAAGCCTATTGACTGAATAAGCAGTTTTGTTGTTGGCTAGATCTTGGGAGAAAATATAGACATATAATTTATAGTTTAGTGTTATGTCACTGAGACAATTCTACTGGCTCCACAGACACAGAAAATTATTCTGCATGAGATATAATTTAAGCTCATTTGTAGGTTGCTGCCTATGTAATAAAAACAGGATAGTGCTCCAACCATAAATGAGATGACTTTAGTCAAAGATTAATGTTCACTAGTACAATAATAAAGTGAGGTGGGTTCCTTAGTTTACTTTTCAGTTATTCTTGCCTCCTCTCTAGCTTTTAAGGAGTGATGCATTTACCTAGTTGATCATAGACTCTTAGACTCAGATCAGTCATGATTTTATGTATGCTTTTTTGACTTCCTGGATTTGGAAGCTTTGGAAAACAATTAATAATTCTTAACATCTATTTGTTTTCATTGGTTAGAAAAAGAGCATGCTATAAGGCCTTCTTCATAGAGCTGTTATGAAAATACAAAGACAATGAAAATTGAGAGATAAAATGCTTCATACATTACCCGTTACATAAAGTCACAGTCATAGAAATGGTAGTAGATTATACTGCTTACCTCAAAAGTCAAAACAGTGACTTATGTTCTAGATCTTTTAAAATCTGATAGATAGGCAAATTTATAGTCAACTAAAAGTATATATTCCATGTCCCATGGTTTCAAGTATTATAGTGTTTTTCTTGAGTTATTTACAAGAGATGCTATCATATTCTGAAACTCTGCAATAAGAACTGTGGCTGTTTTTAATGATTTTATATGCATGTCTAATATGTGCAGCATATGTGTTTCTTGTAGAATGTCAGAGAAGGTCAGATCCACTAAAACTAAGGAAGTTGGATGTAAGATACAGTGTGGTTGCTGGGAGTTGAACATGTGCCCTCTGCAAGAAGAAGAAAAGTGTTAACTGCTAAGCTCTGTGACGTGTTAAATCATCTTTTTCATTGTTCTTATTTACATTTCAGCTTGTTTCTTTTCTGGACACAGCACTCCTTTGTTTTTATAATCTTTATTGTTTTTCTCTTAAGAAATTTGTGGAATCTAAATAAATGTTAAATTTTCCAAATTGTTTAAAGATGATTCTCAGGAGAAAATGATTGCTACAGACTGGATGGCTGCTAAAACATTTCCATCTTAAGTTTTATTCTGTTTCTAACCATCACTATCTCTACTTTTGAGAGAGTATCTCTTAGAGTGAAGTAGTACACAATCTTTGTATTAGTTGTATTTTCTTAGAGGAACTGAATGAATACAATGATTATATATTGAAGGGGGGAATTTTAGATTGGTTGAGACAGTATAATCAGAGTGGTCCAGAAGTGCCTGGCTGTACACTGGTGAGTCCAAGAATTTGAGGGCTGCCCAGTCCATGAGGCTGAATGTCTCAGTATTTGGTCTGAGTCTAGTGTTGAAGGCCTGGGGATTCTTGGCAAGCCTCTGGTCTTCATTGGAAGACTAAAGAACCTATGTACATGTGCCAAAAGTCCATCCACTGTGGAAATTTCCCTTTACCATTATTCTTCAGGGTTATCCTAGATAAAGACTGGGATGCTGCAACTATCTACTTTTGGTTGGTGTCTACATAGTATGCAAAATCATCTGTAAGCTATGCCTGGGTCTTCTCTGACTCAGTTGTCTGATCACAGACCACATCCATGAGGTCATAGATGCATGCTTTGGAACAAAAGGAGTAGTAGCAGATTTAGGATCTATGCAATTGGGTAACCTCCTGATATAACTTACTTGTGCCCTCAGAACCTGCACTTGCCTGAGCATATAGGTGCCTCTTCATTTATACTGGCTTGCTAGTTTGCATGTGTAGCTTCATGGCTTGGTGGATCCAATAATACCCAGCTTAGGATGGGAAGCTCATGTGGTATGGTAACTTGACTGCTCATCATCAGGCATTCAGTTTTCATTAAAGCCCAATCATGGGTTAAGAGCTGTATCTCAGCCAGAAGTAGTTTTCCTTAGACAATGGAAGGGCCTTGATTCAAACTCACAAGGGCCTCCATTGTGATTCAGCTATGGAAGCCTGTCAAAATCTCCAAACAGCACTTTTGTCTGCCACTTCCACAACAGATAGATTTGGGAGACTGGATCTTAGGGCTCAAGTGGTAGAGTAGACTGCACAGGAGCTTGGATATGTTAAAAAGCTGTTTCCTGTTCTGGGCCTCTCTCAAAACTGGTATGTTTTCAAGTCACTTATAATTAAGCCAAGTGAAGAGTACACTGCTTCCAGAATCCTGTAGGTTCACTATACATTGTGTTTCTTTCTTAGTAGGAAAGACCAGATATAGTCACTCAGTATTTCAGGTTGTCGGAATTATCTCAACATGACTGGTGCCACTGGACTCCTAGAAATTTCACTGGTGTAGAAGGCTATTGAATTTTTGTTAAATTTATTCCCCATCCTGTGATATGCAAATGCTTTACCAAGGAGTTCATAGTGGTTACTACTTTCTGCTCATCTGGTCCTATCAGTTTGTAATGCTATTAATATAATGGACTGGCATCAAGCTTTGTGGAAGAAAAAAAAGTGGTCAGGATTCCTGTGAACCAAATATTGACACAGGACTGCAGAATTACTATAGGTTTGAGGTAAAGCCATAAAGATGTGCTGCTGTCCTTGACGGCTGAAAGCGAAATTCCTGCTGGTTCTTATGGAAAGGTATAAAGAGAAAGGCATTTGTGAAATCAATAGCTGCATACTGGGTTCCAGGAGACATGTCAGTCTGCTCAATAGGAAACCACATCTGGTATAGCAGCAGCAATTGGAGTTGCTACTTGATTAAAATGTTCAACTGCTGTCTTCTCTGACCCATTGTTTTCTGCATAGGCCTAACAGCAGAATTATAGGGGTTTGTGGTAGGAACAACCACCGTGCACCTGTCAGGTCCTTCAAGGCACTTATCTCTGTATTCCTTCCAGGGAAGTGAGGCTGGTTTGGGTTCGCTATCTTCTCTCATGGAGGCAGCCCCATCGATTTCCATTTGTTCTCTCCAACCATAATAGTTCCTATTCCACCAAAGAGGAAGCCAGTGCAGAGATCCTGACAATTTGTAATTGTAACTCCCAATTGTACATTATGGGACTGGGAAAGTAACCACAGGACCAACTGGGTCCACTGTGAATCAGATTTGTACTAAAACATCAATGATCATCTGACTCCATAAGCCCATCCGTGAACCAGAGAGTCAGAATTCTATTTGGAGTCACCTGGACTCAATACCAATGCAGAGTCATTGTGTAGTGACTGCCCCCCCCCCCCCCCCCCCCGCTGCTAAGTTTTATTATTTTCTTTACCCCAAGAACAGTTATGTTATTAAAAGAACCTTCCTCTGAGAAGTAGAACTTTGGGGAAGGAAAACTCCTTGGTGTTGTAGCCTGGTACTCCCTCAAGGGGACCTGTTCTCCCTTTCTCTCAAGGAAGTCTCTGTCTGCAAACTGGCTCAAGTCGGCCAGTGGAGGTCTGTGAATCTGTTATTATGATTCCAGGTAGCCAGCTGTTCATGTATTTGTTCAGGAATTGTATGTAACAGGGCCTTTACTTGTATCAGTTTTAAGAAACTTCAAGTAGGGAAAGTAAAGGTAGATTTTATTGAGTTTTACAGAAGCTAGTATTCGCCTAGACGAAAGGCAAAGATAGCCAGTGCACCATTTGATACAAATCAGTTCTTTAAAATAGCTTCCAAATCACATTTTCCTGCCTCTTTGTTCCTCATTGCTTCTCAATGCTGTTTTAATTCCCACTTTACTTTCAGACGGCTTGTATTGTTACCTTTGGGAGAGAAGGGAGGATTTTATCTATAGATTTTGTTGGTACTAGTAGTAAGCAATTTGGTGATGGAGTCAGGGGAGTTGATGATACTGGAATTCTTTGGGGCCTGAGGAGTAACTGGTACTGAGTGTTTCTTAACTGAAAAATACAAGTTACTCAGTTTCTTTAAAAAAAATGTTTATTTGTATGTTCAGTGGGCTGGAGCTTGTGCCACAGTGTGCATGTGGAGACAAGACGACAACCTTCAGGAGTTGATTCTCTCCTTCCACCAGGTAGGTTCTGGCTTTGAAACACAGGTCATCAGCCTTGGTGGCAGACAACTTAACCCACGAAGCCCTCTAGCCATATTGGGCAAATGATGTACATGCCTACATATGTGTGTGTGTGTGTGTGTGTGTGTATGTGTGTGTGTGTGTGTGTGTGTATGATTGTAAACTAATGGCTGATGTTGGGACTCTTTCTCCATCACCTTTCTACATTATTCATTGAGGCAGGTCTCTCAGTAAAAGTCAGAGCTCACTTATACAGCTAGCCTCACTACTCAGTTTGTTCTTTGGGTCCTCTGTTCCTGCCTTTCAGAGTGGGAACTATAGGTGAGCCACCATGCCCACCATATTTACTTGTGTTGTCAAGTTCCATACTCAAGTCCTCTTGCTTGAAGGGCAAGCACTTTAGCCACTGAGCCGTCTCCCCAGCTCCTGTTGCCTGGTATTTTATGAGTCCTAGAGGTAGTTTAAAGCTTTCCCGCAATCTTGGTTAGAGTATACCATACCTTTGGCTTAACTTTTTATTTTAATAATTATATGATGAAATAGAATTGTTGTAGTGTTTTATTAATAAATAAATTAATTATTAATAAATCTATATAAATCCATATATATGATATATGTCTCCTAAGTTTGTCTACTCAACAGCCTCTAGAGCAATCTTGTTGAGAGGTGGTACTTCTAACAGATGATTAGGACTGTCCTCTTGAATAGATTCATGGTCTTTTCAAGAGACTCCTTTGGCATGTCCTAGAGATGCCCCACCTGCCTACCACCAGTTTCTGTTCTTTCCCCTGCTCTTTCTACACCTGATCCTTAATACCCTGTTCCCCTCACCATTCCTCTCATCCAGTTCCCTCCTTCTCCTATCCACCTCCAATATCTATTTATTTCCCTTTCTGAGAAAGATTTAAGCATCTTCCCTTGGGCCCTCCTTGTTCTATTAGATTTAGTGTATCTAGTTTTACATTGATGTCTTTGATCCACTTGGACTTGGTTATAGTGAGAATGGGTTCCTGATTAAGAATGAGTTTGGTTTACTGGCTTTTGATTCTCTTCTCTTGACCTCTTTATTTAGTGTCATGTTATAAAATAGGAAGGAAATCTTTCCTAGATTTTGTAATTCTGAATTTCCAGAATTGTGAGCAATACATTTCTATTTGTTATAAGTTACTAAGGCTCAGATTCTTTATTATAATTGAGTAAGAGATCTGAGTTGATAGTGAAGTTTTCTACTAACAAGTGTTACACTGAGGTGTGATTATTATCACCTAAAAATTTCCCCCGGCATTCTGGAGAGATGACTCAGTGGTTAAGAGCACTGGTTGCTCTTTTAGAAGACCAGGTTCTATTCCTAGCACCTATCTATGTGTGACTCATAATCACCAGTAACTCTAGTTCCAGAAGATCCAGTACCCTCTTCTGGCCTCCACAGACACTGCATGCATATGGTGCATTGACATTCATGGAGGCCCCATGTACACATACATATAATATTTTTTTAAAAGGAAGAAAGTTTGCCCCAGTTATTTTTCATTATTTGTAACTTATGTGGAGCTGCTACTTTTGTGAGCCACAGAATTAGATGATATTAATTCTGCTTTCTCAGCTGAATATAATTATACTATTTGCTTACTTTATTTTCCTGAAATACATTCATAGTTTATATGCATAGAGGAAGAAAATATGAAGAGCTTCGAAACACGTTCTCCAGTTCATATAAAAATTAGGTCCCATCGATAGCAGCTAAGGAAGGAAGTGTGTCAGTAGCACCCTTAAATTTCATGGTGTATGATCCATTAAGTTTGGGGATCTTCAGGGGAATTTACTGAATTTTTTTTTAAATTAACTTTGTGGTTGGTGAAAAGCCCTTAATGAAGTATTGTTATTTGTAGCTCAAATCTGCTGCTTTTTGATTGCCAGTGGTTGATAAAATTTGGAGTTATATAAGGAACAGTATGGACATTTTGGAAGGAAGGAAGGCTAGTATTTTCACTATCTTATCAAGTTTACCTAGAGTTGTAGGATCACAGTATTTGGTTTATAAAGACAGATGTAAATTCATTATTTTGACAAACTATCAGTACAAAGGCAATGGTCTTTCCATCATTCATTTCAGTTTTAGAACCCTGAAGAAGCTCTTATGGTATATGATGTCCTTATTTTCTTCTGACCTTTAGTGAGGTTGGATTTACTTTGTAAACTTTATGATATAGTACAATTCTGTTATATCCAAAATTCAACTAGAGGTACAGTTTTTAAAACTGGGATTAAGAACAAAATAATACACCAGGGAAACATGTTTAAATGAGTGTATAAGTAGAGGGATGCTGACTAGACCAGCTACACCATTCCTTATACATGGCTTGTTAATGTGCAGTCAGTCACTGGAGTTGCCATGAATTTGGTGCTTAATGAACAGGTGGAGCAAGAGGATGAATCCCAGTCCAAAGTGGATCTGACAGTTTATCAGACCATCACACTGATCGCTAATCCATTTCGTTTGGCAACTTAATTTATCACACAGTTAGAGTTTTCATCCCATGGGTTTCCAGGTGGAAATTAATTCAGAAACATGTCTGGCACCGCTGGGTTGAAAAACTCATGCTAAGCATTGTAAGGACACTTAGATATATGTATTTAAAATGCATAAACCAGGCTTCTCTTCTTATTCTACTTGTGCCTCTTTCTCCTCTAAAAATATTTGGATGGTATTAGTGTTTGATGGTATAATTATGACACTGCACTAAGTTTTATTTGCTCATGTAAGATGTTTTACTTAATAACCTATTAGTTTTAAGGTAGTCTTGTGGCTATAATTCTGTCTTGACTTATAAAGAAATTGGTAGTCTTTAGCATATTTTGTGGCATCCATAGTAGAAACTATGAATTGAAGAACATTCCCTAAGGCTAAAAACTTTATATCTTTGTAGAGTTTAGAAAATTTCCCAATAGGCTCATTATTCTACTGAAAAAGCCTTGATTAAAGTAGTATTTTCTGGAAGTAAGGAAGAAGTTTTTCCTGCCATTTAGCTTACATTGTGACTTTGGGATTCACAAAGATGAGCTTCATTAAATGGACTTGGCTGAGGACCTGACTCTGATTAAAATAACTTTGGAATGAGAAACACATTTTCTTTACTTTTTGAAGACTTGATTTATAGTGCATAAAAGTTAAATTGAATATTGATCCTTGAAAAGCAAATGTGTCCTGTAAAAAATGACAGAACAGAGGAACCCAAAAGAAGATGGTAGAATGACTGATGTCAGTGGCCAGGATTGGCACCTCCATATATGTCATTTTCTTTGGGCATCTGCAGCTTAGAGAAGGTGTCAGGGGTGAAGTGTGAGAAGAGATTACTTGCACACTGGCATGAGGTGCTACATTTATAAGAAGATTGAAGAAAGCTGGTAACAAATCACTTCTAAGAAGAAATTTGAGAAATGAAGAATGGGGTACAAGATCAATAAGATCTATGATATAACTCTAGGAAAGGACACAAGGGGATTTTTATAATTTCTCAAACCCTGAAGCACCTTCAAAAGAGTTTAAAGTCTGAAAAATAATCGAGGTGACAGAAATCCACAAAGAGGCATGATGCTGTCATTGATTGGATATGTCTGCTAAATTGTGGCTATCATTCTTATGACCATGCTTATTAAAGTAATATCTCCATAATTTAAAGGGGCTCAGGGGTGAATCCTCATGCCATAATTTCCAACCCCCCTTTGATTCTTTGGCACTTTCTCCCAGAACATAGTGTAGACTTGCAACCTGTCGTTGAAGAAATTACTTTTTCATTTACTTTTCAAGGACGGTGGTCGTCGAGTCCAGTGCTAGCCCTTGGGAACTGAGCCAAAAGGAAAATTGTGTAAATCAGCACCCCATGCATCAGAGTTTGAGATACATCAGAGGCTGCTGCCACTGGTAGATATAATAATGATTATAGGAATGAAGAATGGATTCTCCCAAACAGAGACATTGTGCTTTACATAATTAAAAAAAATAAACTACTGACTATAACTTTTTAGTAATTGATTGAGTGTCTTACTATGCAAAGATCTTGTCCTTGAACTTACTCTGTAGACCAGGCTAGCATCAAGTTCAGAGATCTACCTGCTTTTGAGTCCCAAGTACTGTGATTAAAGGTATGCGCAGCTGCCACCACTTGGCCTTTGAGTATTTGGTTTTTCAATAAGCTTTTAGCTCAGAAAAACAAACTTTTAATATAAAAACTATTTTGGAGCCCAGTAGAAACACCTCCCTGAATAAGCAATGTATTCAACAGTTAGAAGATCATATTGGTTTTAATTCCACTTCAAATAGTTTCAGGAGTTTAAGAGTAAAATTGAGGTTTTCATATAGTATTTCATTGCTACATAATATGTTTCTGCATGGTAAGAACTGAGGAAAAAACAAAAAAGTTAAAAATAGAAATGTACATATTGCAGTGATTCTAAATTTTCCTTAAGAAACTCAAGATTAATAAGTTTATATGTCTGTTGGAATTACTGAGCATACGAGCATCATCCTTCAGGCGCAGGCAGGCTTCCATGATAGTGAGCCAATATGTGTATATGTAGATAATGGATTCCTGTGTGGAGAGATGGCCCAGACTGCTTTCCTTGTTATTCATGATGAAGTCTGAGAGTTGAGAGGGTCTAATTTGATAGCGTGGCATGGCAGCTGCTTGCTTGCATGGCAGATCTTGTCCTGATGGAGATGATAGACTTGAGGCAGTGAGCCATTTTAAGTTTTGCAAGCTGAGGTCTCCACCCTCAAAAGTGAACCGTTAATCTAGAGGATTTTGTCTTCTCCACGCTTACCACCGTTACCCAAATGGCATACTCATATCTATGGTGAGTTTTCTGAGGGTGGGGGCTGTGCTACACTTTTAGAAATCCCAGCACATTGTGTTGTAACCTACAGTTAAGAGGTGCTTGTGGAATTAGTGAATAAATTGTTTCCAGTAATCAGGGCTTTGGGTTATTTTGGTTAGAATGGTAGTAAATAGAATCAAACAGAAGATTTTTCTACTTCTATTGGTTTAGCAGAACCCTACTAATTTGTATATTTACCTCATTTTATTGCATTGATTTAGTGTGCATCTCTCTCTCTCTCTTTTTCTCTGTGTGTGTGTACACATGTACACATGTATCTAGGCACATGTATGACTTACAGTAGTCAGTAAGTCCTCCTTGCTAAGCCATGTGGGTAGTGGGGACTGAACTTAGGTCATTAGGTTTCATGGCAAATACCTTTACTCTCTGAGCCACCTCATTCGTCTATTATGGTTTGTTCATTTTTTTTTTTTTTGAGATAAGCCCTCATTGTATGCTGTAGACTGGCCTTAAGCTCTTGGTTCTCTTGCTTTATCTCCTTAGTGCCAGGACTATAGGAATATGCTACCTTGCTAAGTGGTCTGATCATTTATCAAAGCAACATTTTCCCTTTTTCTTTAATCATTTTTTAGAAGCATGAACAATATAAGCATAATAAAGTAGGAAAAGATTATTGATTACCTTTTAGCATGTGTCTCTAAAATTATATTATCTTCATTTTTTATGATTAAGGATCTGGCCTGATTTATTATGCCAAGTTTTCACTTAGCATCAACATGTTTTCATATAGTTGTATGCAGCTCATAACTGCAGTTTTAACTAGTTAATGGTATACTCTTTGCTTCCCATTTTCCCTGCGCCCTCCTTCGTCTCTCTAGTAAATTTTCACTTGGCTTTCATGTTTCTGCTTAGCTTGCCAAGCATCCCTCATTTCTGGTGAGTTTTATGACCCTAGTGCTTTTTCATTTACACTTGCTACAGAATTCTTGATATAACCTTTTCAATTTTATGAACATCGTGACAAACGAGGTACATCTGAGCATGGATTATACAACCCCATATCCTTATCCTGGTGCCCACTCTCTGGCAGTCAAATAGTAGGCAGTGTGCTTGCAGGGTGCAGATGTGATTGTGAAGTCTAGGAGTGGAAGGACAAGTGAGGCTTGCTTTCTGGGTTTACAATTTAAAACATAACAACACAGACATGGTCGTGGTAGAGATCATATTCACTCTGCCTTCCCTCACTGTTATGCTTTGTTTCACTTGTCTTGATTTGTTTTGCTCTCACTCAGTGGCTCAGGCTATCCTGGAGCTCACTCCTACCTCGGCCTCCTGAGTACTATGGTCACAGGGGTGTGCTACCACATCTAGCTTGAACCCTTTTAGAGCTGTGCATGTGCAGCGAGGAAAGTCAGATGACAGTAAGCTTTTGCAGTCTCAACCTTTTATATCTTACTTGTTTTCATGTTTCCAGAAATGATAAGCTAAGGACTACTAATACATTTATGGTGCTTAATTTTTCTTAGTAAATTATGTTCTAAAAGTTTCTTTTCATTCTTACTAACACTGCTTTCCTTGACCCCTGCCTGCTTCTATTTAGTGACCTGAAACTGATTTTTCACCAAACTGTATACGTTTGTATTGTAGGCAGAGTTCTAAGATGTTCCTCAAGACTGTTTATATTTCCTCCTTCTGTGTACAGACCTCTAGAAGCTGCTAGAATTATAAACTTGATAACTTTATTCTTATGGTTAGTTTATATTATATGACATTTAGGAAAGAAAGATAATCTTTCTACTATACCCTCTTAGAAGTTGAGATTGTGTTAGTCCTTAGAAGGCAGTTTTCTCTGTACTGTTGGCTATTTAAATGTGAGCCAATGGATAAGTATTGTTTGAAGGCCAACTTTGTGATTGTTTGGTGTGTATGTCAAAAAGTGAGTGTATTATCAATCACATGCTATATTTGATACACACACACACACACACACACACACACACACACACACATGTCTGTTCATCTAGTTGTTTCCTATGAGTTTTACTTGTATAAAGTCTTGCTTTTTAATTTTCTTTTTAGTTAAAAATTATATTCTATGTGTTTGCATTTATGCATGTGTATACAGTGTGTGAATGTCAGAGGACATGTGCGAGTGTGCTCTCTGCTCCCACCATGTGGGTACTGGAATTGAACTCAGAATGGAGTAGCAGGCTTGGCAGCAGGTTCCTTCACATGCTGAGCCATCTCACTAGCCCCTGCTTATTATTTTTGAGACAAAGTCTCCTTATGAAGCCCAAGCTGGTCTTGAGCTCACCATCCTTTGCCTTACTCTTTTGCATGCTAAGATTACAGTGAGATTCTACAATTTTATTTATTTGAGTCTGCTGATCTTTTAAAAAATTGGTTTCTAGTATTTGCTTATATTTTTAAAGATAGGGTTTCAGTTTATAGTCCAAACTGTACAGGAACTCACTATGTAGCTCAAGCTGGCCTCAAATTGGTGGTGATCCTACTGCCCCAGCCTCCCAAGCTCTAAGATACTAGGTATGAGCCCCTTCTCTGAATTTTAGAATGCAGCAGACAGGGTTCCATGCATAGGACTCTGAAGATTTGAGTGTGTGGCCAAAGAAGGGAGTCTTGGGCTCTTTCACTGACGTCCTAACACTTACTCTGCTGCTGCTCAGCCACAGAGAGACAGGAAAAATCTTCTTTTGGAAAACTTTAGAATTTCTGACTTCCAAAGTTCCCCTTTTGATGTCTCAGTGGAAATGAACAATCTGATCCTTTAACATGGCAGCTCAGTGGAGGATGCACCCTGACACCCTGCCATCACCCTCATTTTACCTGCATGCTTGAGGAGATAGGGCCCCAGACTTTGTGGTTTATTCCACTCTTCTTCCAAAGTCTTTGGAAGGCATAGATGTAGTTGATGGCATGCCAGCATCAGTGCTTTTCTGGGCTAACATGGATTTCTATAAGACGCATCCATGAAAGCAAACATTTTCAGTTTTCATCTATGAGTCCAATATCAGACTCAAAAGCACTGGTATAACTGCTTGTTATAACTCCATGTTATTGATCATAGTTGATGCATCATGCATTTTTGTAACATTCTTAGACTGATGTTAAAAAAGCTCTTAGACAAAGAAATCCTAGTACTGATGGACCATCTGTTCTTTTAACTTATAAAGTTAAGGACCTGCTGCAACCTCGGTAGCTTTGCCTCTCATCTGGCCCTTTATGTTAAGAAAATCTTCAGTGTTAGAATTGAAAGTATATGTATTCATTTTTCTTGCATATCTTAATAAAAAGTCTTAGGTTTTAGATAAGTAAAAACTAGCTGTTGTAATGAATTTAAGACATTATTTTGATTTTTCTATATAAATGTAGGATACATTGTTCAAATATGGTATCATTTCTTTGAGAGCTTAACTTTTGCATTGAGATAGTGTGAAAATGAGAAAACTCTAATTATGATCCTGTCAGGAGCATGTAGTCATTTTGTATAGATTAGCAAGCTAAATGCTTCTGTCATATGCTGTCGTAATTTTAAACCCTGAAAAAACTGAAAGAAAACCAAGAGCAGACACTTGTCATTACAGACCAGGACTTAGCCCTACTGCAGGGAGGTAACATATTCAGGAATGCACAGGGCACACATTGCAGAACCTCAGGCTTCCTGACACTTCTGTTCTTCTGGTTTCTGTTCTGTGTGCAATTTTACCATGTTTGATAATTCTGTAGAAATGTGATGTGTGCTTCATAATAAGAAATTAATACATAGTTAGACTTGAGAGGATTTCTTATACTTAACTAGTTATTCTTTAAGACAGACACTTCCATTAAAATAATTGGTGAACCTTCTTTCTTTTCAGAAGTCTCTGACTGGATGGTAACTGGAAGCTTAGAATGCTCAGTTATATTTTGGCTAAATTGGGATATTTGGAAAATTTGAAAATGTACTGTTATTGAGTAATTTTGGTTTTCTCTTGCAAATAGAAAGTATGGACTTTGGAGATATCTTTTCTTCTGCTAACACTCTCCCCTAGTGCTGAGGAACTGGATTTGGGTTTTCCGTATGTTCAGCATGTATTATATCCCTGTGTGCTGCATTCTTAGCCTCACCACAGCTTCTTTGGAGGAGACATTAATACCTTTTAATAAAGAAGTATTGACCTTTTATTTGCATGAAAATACTTTAGTTGTTAAATTCCTTTAATTTTATGTCATTCATTAGATGTCTTAAACATATACCTCTATTTTTCATTTCTTTTATATTGAAAATCTGAAGCTGGTATCACAATTACTTCAATTACTGCCTGTTTTAAGGTGGGATTTCATTGTAATTCAGGCACATGAATGGATCTTTTCCCCCTTCACCTCTTCCCATTGTATAAGTAAAATATTTTATATGATATCAATAATGTTACAAAGGCCATGAAGTATGTTGTCTTCAGTAACTTGAGAAGGTTATAACTCTGTTGTTTTTGTCTCCTTTCAGAAAATTTGCAAGTAATATAACTGTCTTCACACTTGCATTGCTGCAGTGATTTAAATTTGGATTCTTTCTGTTTCTTTCATTTCTATTCAGTGAAGATAACTCATCATCTCTAACTTTCACATTCTTCATATTTAACATGGAGATATTAAGAGTTTTAGAGCCATTGTTTAGATGAAGACGGACAAAGCATGTATCTAGGGCACAGGTTTTATAAACAGAGGCTGTAGAGTTACTGTGCCTAAGGCAACAGCAGGGACGTGTTTCTGAAACGTTATTCTTGTTGGTCACTGACCTGTTCAGCCCCTTTATCCCCTGTGGCAAATTTTCAGTCCCCTTTTCCTTATTCCACAGACATGGAACTGTCTCACTGGAAGAGATCTGTTCCAAGGTCCCCGGAGTGAGCCACTTAGAGCAGGTTAATTTCCCCAGGAGAAAACATAAGATGAGCTGCTCAGCTCTCGAGGATATTAGGAAACATGCTGAAAATTTTCCTTCTGGCAAGGATCCTTCTCTGATCCTGGGAACAGCACATATTTGGACAGAACAAATGCATGGGTGGAAACTTATGTAGAAATTATGTACAATTATTTAATAATTCCATCTGTTCATTTATCACCTCTGTAGCTTCACTCCTAGATCATAAGTTCCCATAGTGGTCAGCTCCTGTATGATTTTTGGCTATGATATTTCTCTTCTAGTTCATTTTTTATGTTCAAAGATTCCCCTTATTGCTGGTATTGCAGCAGCTTGACACCCGCTCTCTGCTTCCCTAATACTATTATAGTCTCTTATAGTTACTCTTTGTTAGGGAATCTTTCTGTTTCTTCAAAAACCATCCTACTGAACGTTTTCTAAAAACAGCAGGATTAAAAAAGAAAGCAAACAATCAAAGCAAAAATTTGACTCAAAAAGTAGAAGTATTGTTTTTTTTGTTTTTTGTTTTTTTTTTTTGTGGTAGAAGTATTCATCAGTGGCTGCGAAGGGTGATATTCCCAGCTGCCAACTGCACTGCCAAGTCTGGTCAGTGGTTGTGGGTATTTGTGGCAGGTCTATGATTAAGGAAGAGAGGGAAAGAAAGTGGGAGATGAGGAAGAAAAGGGATTTGTAAAGAGGATGTTGTCCTTGTTTGCTTCTATGGTTGAGATAAACGCTATGACTAAAACCAGCTTGAGGAGGAAAAGGCTTTATTTGGCTTACATATCCCGAATTACAGTCCACAGAGGGAAGCCACGTCAGGAATTCACCCTGGGCAGGAATCTGGAGGCAGCAGCTGATGCTTACTGGTTTGGTCTTCATGGCTTGCTCAGGTGCTTTCTAATAGACCACAGAACCACCAGTCTGGGGTGGTAGCACCAACAGTGAGATAGGCCCTCCCCATCTATCATCATCTAAGAAAATACCCCCACTGGACAATCTTATTGAGGTATTTTCTCAATTGAGGCTTCCTCTTCCAAGATGACTCTAGCTTATATCAGTTGGAAAACACCTAAACAGAGCAGCTGTACAACCTAAGAGACAAAATGTTATGTCGGTGGGTGGCAGTGGTAAATTTATTATAAATTAGCAGTTTCCTGAAAGGATGCTTACCTTTCTACAGTGGTATAAAATATATCTTTCCCCTCCCCAGTGAGCTTTAACTTTCTTATTACTTTTACACATATGTAATTTTTGAGAAAAAAAAAGAGATAGATTTTAGTTTCATCTCTTTTCCTTTTTGCCATGCATATTGTTTTCTTTGTTCCAGAAAACAAACAATAATCTCTACAGTATGCTCTGTTTCCACAATTTGTTTGACTTGAACATATACTCCATTGAGGTCTTCTGCATGTGTAGCTGAGATGTGGCCACAACAGAACATTTATTGAATGACTTTTGGGACAAGCATGTTCAACCTGTTCGTTCACTTCCTTTTAAAAAAAAATTATTGGTTATTTTATTTATTTACATTTCAAATGTTATCCCCTTTCCCAGATTCTCCTCTGCAAGCTTCCTATCCCATCCTTACTCCTCCCTGTTTCTATGAGGTTGCTCTACCCCCCACGCCCCTCTAGCATTCCCCTAAGCTGGAGCATTGAGCCTTTATAGGACTAAGGGCCTGCCTTCCCATTGATGCCAGATAAGGCAACCCTCTACTACATATGCAGCTGGAGCCATGGGTCCCTCCATGTATACTCTTTGGTTGGTAGTTTAGTCCCTGGGAGCTCTGGGGTGCCTGGTTGGTTGATATTGTGTTCTTCCCATAGGGTTGCAAACCCCTTTAGCTCTTTCAGTCCTTCCCTAATTCCTCCATTGGAGCCCCTGCCCAGTCTGATGGTTGGTATCCACAAGCATGTGCATCTGTATTGGTCAGGCTCTGGCAGAGCCTCTCAGGTGACAGCTATATATCAGGCTCCTGTCAGCAAGCATTTCTTGGCATCAGCAATAGTGTCTGGGTTTGGTGGCTGCATATGGGATGGATTCCCAGGTGGGGCAAGTGTCTGGATGGCCTTTTCTTCAGTTTCTGCTCTACTCTTTGTCCCTATATTTCCTTTAGACAGGAGCAATTCTGGGTTAATATTTTTGAGATGGGTGGGTGGTCCCATCCCTTAGCTGGGGACCGTGCCTGCCTTCTGGATATGGTCTCTACAAATTCTCTCTCCTCTTCGTTGGGTATTTCAGCTAATGTCATTCCTGTTGAACTTCAGAGCCTCTTGCTTTCCTGGCTTTGGGACTTTCTGGTGTCTACCCCCAGCTCCCTATCCCCCATTGCTACACACCTCTGTTCAATTTCCTGACCCTTTGAACATTTCCCCTGTCTTCTCCCATACCGGATCCTGCCCCCTTCCCCCTCTCCCTCCTTTTTTCCTCCCAAGTCCCTCCCACCCTCTATCTCCTGTGATTATTCTGTTCCCCCTTCTAAGTAGTACATAAGCATCGACACGTTGGTCCTCCTTTTTGAGCTTCATATGGTCTGTGAGTTGTATTGTGGGTATTCCGAGGATTTTTTTTCCCTAATATTCACTTATCAGTGAGTGCATACGATATGTGTTCTTTTGTGACTGGGTTACCTCCACTTAGGATGATATTTTCTACATTCATCCATTTGTCTGAGAACTTCATGAAATCATTGTTTTTAGTAGCTGAGTAGTAATCCATTGTGTAAATGTACCACATTTTCTGTATCTATTCCTCGGTTGAGGGACATCTGGGTTGTTTCCAGCTTCTGGCTATTATAAATAAGGCTGCAAAATGTCAACCTACAGATTGGGAAAAGGTTTTTACCAACCCTACATCTGATAGAGGGCTAATATTCAATATATACAAAGAACTCAAGAAGTTAGACTCCAAAGAACCAAATAACACTATTAAAAATGGGATATAGAGTTTAACAAAGAGTTCTCAACTAAGGAATATTGAGTGGCCAAGAAGCATCTAAAGAAATGTTCAACATCCTTAGTCATCAGGGAAATGCAAAACAAAATGACCCTGAGATTCCACCTCTCACCAGTCAGAATGGTTAAGATCAATGTCACTCAGGTGACAGCAGATGCTGGCCAGGATGTGGAGAAAGAGGAACACTCCTCCATTGCTGGTGGGACTGCAAGCTGGTACAACCACTTTGGAAATCAGTTTGGTGGTTCCTCAGAAAATTGTACATAGTACTACCTGAGGACCCAGCTATACCACTCCTAGGCATATACCCAGAAGATGCTCCAACATGTAATAAGGACACATGTTCCACTATGTTCACTTCATTTTTTAAAGATTAATTGATTTGTAAGTTTGTAAGTTTGATGTGTAGAGAGTTACCTCCTGTTATATTACTTGCCCATTGAGACCAGATATCCGCTAGGGAATAGAATGAGTTAATGTGCTCCTCTTTTGCTACCTGTGTCTTATATGTTTAGCTATACTGACTTACTAAAAAAACCTCTACTCTTATTTTTGTTCTTATATTATCATGTTAAAACTCCATTTCCTGATTTGCTACATGTTAGGAATTACTTTTGTGAGCCTTAGAACTAACATATTAGGGGTGTGTGTGTGTGTGTGTGTGTGTGGTCTGTGTGTGTGATTATCACACCAAAACCAGCTATAATTTGGTACTGTTGCATATATACTAGGGTGAGAAGGGGGAAGTAGAACAGTAAGAGTTGGGTAAAACAACAACAGAACAAAACAAAATTAACACATTTTAGCTGCAAATGATGTGATTATGGATATGAGAAATATTACTATATGAACACAATCCAGCTGGGTCTCTGAAGTCTAGCTAGTGGTAGGTTCTCTTACGTTATTAGAGATGGCTCTAATTAGGAGGAAGAAAAGCAGTAAAAATTAGGTGGCACAAACAGAGGGCACTTAAATCAAGAAAATGCCATCGGATAAGCAATATATTCTTACTGTTTTGATAGCCCGAATGGAATAATACTATTTTAGGCGGTTCATGACTAATGCATTAGCAGTGCCTCTCAATTATTATCCTGTAGAGAGTAAGATGGTTGATGTCCTACATTTTCATTTGAGCTAAATAGGAACAAACTGGGATAAATCATGTTTGGAGATAATTATGCATACTTTGGGGAACATTCTTCCTTTACAGTTTTATTTTTAGTTATGTGCATTTCTAGTTGTTTTTATGCGTTGCACTTGTATGCAGGTGCCTATGGTGGCCAGAAGAGGGCACTGGATTCTCTGAAAGAATAGATATAGGTAGTTGTGAGCCATTCAGTGTGGGTGCTGCAACCTGCATCAGGTTCTCTTCAAGAGCAGAAAGTGCTCCAAACTTGCAGACTCATACCTCTAGCTCTGAGGAGAGTCTTCCTAGTGGGAAGTTTTCTTTAAAGATTCTGAAAGTGGTTTTCAAATTTATCTTTAAGGTCTGTTAAGTATGAGAACCAAGAAGCTAGGTGGGAGTTTTAATGTTTCCACCTTTGATAGTATTTATGGCTTCCTTAAAAAGTATACTGTTCCTTTTGACAGGACACAAAGAGTTGCTTTCATAAACTTATATTTGTCTTTTAAAATCTAAGTAGTGACACGTTTAAAGCAAAACATTATATTTTTTTATCTTGTTAAAATAAAAACATTTTAAAATCTTCATAAGTTGGCCATCAGTCAAATTGCTAAACCATGTAAATTCACTCAAAGCAAGCAAGATTAGTTTGTGTGTAATTTTATGTAAGCCAAATGGCATTTGCCTATGAGCAGTCATTCAAATTCAGATTTGCAGTTGTATGCAACATTTCTGTCTCAGGGATTTGGTGAAATACTACAAAATATAAATTTAAGTATTGTACTTTAAGCCCAGTTAGGTTTTGATTATTCACACTCAGAAGGAGGATATCATATGTAGACTCCTAAGAGCTAATAACTGTACACTTCATGTCCTTTACTGTCAGTGTTTGGATTTTAAGTAAATATTGAAATGTATTTTGTTGACTCAGTTGTCTGTATATATATCTCTGTCTCTCTCTGTCTCTGTCTCTTTTTATGTATGTATGTAAGTATGTATGTATGTACCTGTGATTTTATACTTATTATTTTAGATTTTTAGGTTTCCTTCTCTTAAGACAAAGAGCCCTTTAATAGGCCCCTTGTTTCTCAAACATGGCTGTCATAAGAAACAAACACTTCAAGGGCTAGAGAGATGGCTCAAAGGTTAAGAACACTTGCTACTTTTATAGAGGACTTGGATTCCGTTCCCTGCATTCACACAGTGGCTCACAACTATCATAACTCCAGTTCCAAGGGATCCAGTACCTTATTCTGTTCTTTACAGGAACCAGGCACATATATGGTACATTCATACAAGCAGGCAAAGCACTCATCCATAGAAAATATAAAATATTAAAAAATAAACAACTATTTAAACAGATATGTGCCAGCAGGTAGTTCATGTACTTTGAAGAGTGTAAAAAGACATATTTGTTAATGAGGACCCCACTACATTTTACTTTTAAAAGGAGAAACTTGTGAGAGGTTGGGACAGTAGGTAAAATATTTGTTGTGAGAGTATCAGAACTAGAGTTTGGATCTTTAGCAGTCATGTAAAAAGCTGAGCAAGGTGTGTCTATAATCTCAGATCTGGGGAAGTGGAGATGGGCACAGGTCCATTGTCTTCCTGGCCAAACAGTGAGTTCCAGGATCAACAAGAGTCCCTGTTTATGCAAACATTAGGAGACACTTATTGTGGCCTTCTGCTTTCACGTGGTCATGCAGGCAAGTGTAACCCCACACACATACAACACATACCTATATTGTACGTACATGGACAGGAAATAGTTTCAAGCATGATGATTATATTAGTTAGGACTCTTTAGATAATCAGGAATAACACACATGTGTATCACTGGGTTCACTATAATTTTAACTGGCTAATGTGATTGTGAAGGGTGACAGTACCCTTAAGGTCAGAAGTTATAAAGATGGGAGACCCTGGAGAGTCCTTGATACAGTTCTAAGGCAAAGGCTGGTAGGCTCAGGAGCCAGGGAGAACTTGCTTTAGTTTGAGTCTGAAGGCATTCAAGTAAGAATCAGTCTCTTATTTCAGGGAGGTGAGCCTTCTTTACTCAATCCTTCACTGATCGGATGAGGCTTCCCCTCCCTAGGGAGAGCAGTCTGATTTACTCAATCTATCAGTGTCAATGCTAACATCACCTTAAAAACTGCCTTCACAGCAATGCCTAGAGCAACTCAGGAGACACTGAGGTTTAGGTGTCTTGTGGCCCCGTCACATTCACTTGTAAAATTACCCATCTCAGTCATCGACCTAAAAAGTCTTAGTTGCACAGCTTACATGGCCATACGTTGCTAAAATATTTGATAAATAATAAACAACAATATTATTACAGTTATCCATGATGAAAAAAATCACTGAGTCCCATAAAACAAATATTCAGTGAATTCTGATTATTTATAAATTTATAAATATACCCCCATTCTGGAATTCTAAAATCCAAACTGCTCTAAAATCTAAAAGTTTTTGAGTGCTAAGATGATAAAGTAAAATTACATAAAATGATTTTGAGTTTGTAATGTAAATAAGGCAGATGTGAAATATAAATGAATTTTATGCTTAGATTTTGGTCCCATTTCCAAAGATACCTCATAGTGTGTATAAAAATATTACAAAGTTTTAAAAAATTCAACTATTCTGACAATTTTCTGATGTTAAGCATTCAGGTAAGGCCACACCTACTCCCAAAAGGCCACACCTCTAATAATGCTGCTCCTATGGGTCTATGGGAGCCATTTTCATTCAGATCAGCACAACAGCTAAAGGCTTTCATGCAACAAATGAATTTTTTCCTGCATGATTTCATGAGGTATACCATTCCCATTCATGTGTTAGGGCTCTCCATTATCTATGATGATGCCATTCCCAAATGGCTTCAATACTGGTGGAAACAGTTTAAGTTTCCAAAAATTTCCTCATTTCCTTACTGTTGGTCTGGTTGGAAGTGTAGGCAGTAGTCTGGAAACTTATGGTGCCTTGCCAGGTAGACTGAGAGCATAACGTTGAAGACTGAAGTGCAAGTTTGAAGCTGAGCCACTTTGGCCCAGCTTAAATGATGTTAAAGGCGTGGCATCATTGTCCTACAGTTTAAGTTCATTCCTTCTGTCTATTTTACCATGTAACATGCTGGGATTTGCTGCCTTGGCTTAGAATCCCTACTTATCATAATGTGAGCTCCCAGGGCATCTACCTCTGACTACCTTCTCATTGGCAAATTCCCTCTGACCTGCATGAGCTCCTGGCCCTGCTCCTAGATAGTTGCCAAGTGTTATCTGTGCCAAGATCTTTCTTTATTATTATTTTTAATTTCTGAATTCAATATAGCAGATGTAGGCATCCCCATCTTGTGATGCTTCAACTTATGTTTCTCACTAATTTATGATATTGTGAAAGTAATAAAATTTAGCCGAAACTTCCTTAAGTTTTAGAGTTTGGTCTTTTCCAGAACTAGCAGTATGTGGTATTGTACTTCTCTCCATCACTGGCAGCAGCAGGAAGTTTGAAGCTGAACCACTTATGCCCACTTTGTACTTTCAGTCATCTATACAAGCACAAATAAAGAATACCAGAGAGTCCACATGATGTTTAAGTCATAGCATTTGGTAGGATAGATGTATCAAGTCCATTTTTGGCTTATTGTATTTTTAAGTTGTAATTGGTTTTTTGTTTTGTTTTTGTTTTTGTTTTTGTTTTTGACAGGGGTTCTCTGGCAATCACAGGGCATCTGGGATAATAATGTCCCACTCTGTTTCCCCTTCACAGAGCTTTTGTCGTCACTGTTGGGAATACAACATGAAGAGCTGACTCACTCATTGTGATGCGACTATTATAGTATGGCTATCTTGGCCTGATTAGGGATAACTATGAGGGGCAATCTACATTCTGTGTTCCCGTGGTATCACCCAGGAATTTTTCTAGGTGTGTGTCACAGTTTATTTTCTTTATCCAGGCTTCCTGCCTTTCCTTCTTTTTCCATAGGTTTGATCCAAAGTTAACCTTAAGTTAACATTCCGCATGCTCATCTTGGAGAAGAGGTCTGCTTTCCCAAGAATTGAGGGTTGGCTATGTAGTTTTCTGGGCAAAGACCTTATTTATGATCTTAACAATACTTGACAGCCTATTTTATATCAATCCAGAGTTGGAGTTTAACAGAACCTTATACATTAATTTAGACTTTAATTTTCTGAATAATAATCTGGAAATAGACTTTTGACTTAAAACACACACTGGAAGTTGCTGACAAGATTATATTTTCCCCAAACACTTAGCTCTTATTATTTTACTGAGAGAAACGTGCTCTTATAGCAGCAGCAGTTGGTCTTCATGCTCCAAGTAATATAGGAGTCTAATATGTTCAATTATATTTAACTAGAGTCTGGTCAGCAGTAATTTTTCATTTAAGAGGAGAATGACAAAAATTCATATCAATAAGTAGAGAGTTTTAAATGACTTCTATGCTGTGAAATGGAGAAATCATTTTATAATTTATTCCATTGATGCTGTTCATCAAGTAAGTAAGAAATACAAAATTCCCATGGGAATAAGAGTAACAGTTACACATAAAATTAATGAAGGGGTAAGGCAGCTGTGTTGTTTCATATGATGAAAAATAATATGTGATATAAGTTTTATTTACTGCATAATTGATATTATTCATGAATTATCTGTGTTCTTTCTGTATTGAGAAAGATATGAGTCATTTTATAACTTACATGATTCATGACATTACAATTAGTACTTCTCTTAGCCCAGAAACTTAGAATACCCAAGATACAATTTGCAAAACACAAGAAAATCAAGAAGGAAGACCAACATGTGGATACTTCATTCCTTCTTAGAATAGGGAACAAAATGCCCATGGAAGGAGTTACAGAGACAAAGTTTGGAACTGAGACGAAGGAATGGACCATCCAGAGACTGCCCCACAGGGGATCCATCCCATAAGCAGCCACCAAATGCAGACACTATTGTATATGCCAGCAAGATTTTGCTGACAGGACCCTGATATAGCTGTCTCTTGTGAGGCTATGCCAGTGCCTGGCAAATATAGAAGTGGATGCTCACAGTCATCCATTGGATGGAACACAGGGTCCCAATGGAGGAGCTACAGAAAGTACCCAAGGAGCTGAAGGGGTCTGCAACCCTATAGGTGGAACAACAATATGAACTAACCAGTACCCTCAGAGCTCGTGTCTCTAGCTGCGTATGTAGTAGAAGTTGGCCTAATCGGCCATCATTGGGAAGAGAGGCCCCTTGATCTTGCAAACTTTATATGCCCCAGTATAGGGGAATGCCAGGGCCAAGAAGTGGGAGTGGGTAGGTAGGTGAGCAGGGTGGGTGGAGGGTATAGGGGACTTTGGGGATAGCATTTGAAATGTAAATGAAGAAAATATCTAATAAAAATTTTTAAAAAATTTAAAAAAACCAATTAGTACTTCTCATATCTAATTCCAAAGAGATTATAAGTAAAGAAAATACATACTCAATGTGCCATAGACTCGGAGTTGTAGAGAAGATGGGCAGCTAAGTGAAACTGAAAGATAATTCTTGAACAAATCTGGAAACTCTAAAAAGGAGATTGAACTTATTAATATGAAAACACCAAACAGAAATTTTGGGTGAAATGAATGAAATGCTTAGAGAGCTTGCCATCAGGTTTGTCAAACTGAGGAATCTGAAGAGAACTCATAAGAATATGTCTATGCAGAAGAGAGAAAAGTGTAGGGATGGCAGATGCTTGTGGGACACTGGTCACACTATCAGGAGAACTAGCATGTCCTTTATGAGAGCTTTAGAGGAGCGAGGCCTCACTTCTGTAAAACTAGGGGAAAGTGTATTTAAAGAAATAATGGCTGAAAAAATTTCCAAATCTGAGGGTAGAGATTGGACATGATGAAGGGACAATAGCATGCAGCTATGGCAGGCCTTGCCCTTCTCCCCAATTCCCTCTGCCTTGCTAAAAACTATTAGATCATATTCCTAAAGTTAGCCACCACTGGCTATCCCCTTATTTGGCCACTTGCTCCTCCTGAGGCTGACTGACTACCAAGATCCAGCTATCAAAGTATTGAAGTCCAGAAATCAGAAGCCCCTTTTAGCTCACCAATTAACATGCGTAATTAAAATTCAACACCTCTTCTTAACAAGGAGGTTCCCCTTTTACTTTTATAAACTGCCATTTGGCTATGGGCCAAGTCTCTCTTGTCTTTATTCTGAGGCAGCCCTTTGTCCCCTGGGACCAATACTTTTACCCCTCTCCTTTGCCACTTTTCTCCCCTCTCCCTTGTTCCCTTCACCTTCTTCCTCACCCTTTATCTCCTGTCTTTGTTTCTTATTAGCTGCCCTTTGTTCCTCTGGAGCAAGTAAGTTTTTGAGCTGAGAAATTGGTCTTGGGGTAACCGAGTCAAGCCAATTCTTACACATCCATGAAAGTTAGAGATCTTTCGTCAGATCCTACCTAAGGATGACACCAAGATGTTTTACAACCAAATTATTAAGCCTCAAGATACAGGAGACACAGAAGGCTACTGGTTTATGTCTCTCCACAGAAAACTTGAAGAATAGGAGTGTGACAGTTTATTAAAATGCTGAGAGAAAAATAGTACTGACCAAGAATACCCAGAGCAGATGTCACTCAAAAGTGATAGAAAAAAAATGAAAAATTTTCTCAAAGAAATAATCAGAGAGTTCATCATTAGGTCTTTCTTAGAATGGCTAAAGGGAAGTCTTCCAAATAAGATGAAAGGATACTAGTTCATAATATGAAAACATGTAGATGCATAAGGTTCACCAATATACAGTTCAATTTAGAGAGTTGTAATGCTCTAATGTTGGTATGTAAATCATTTATTAGTTTTAACATGAAAGTTGATAGGCAAACTTTTCGAATAGCTGTCACTATAGCAACTTGTTAATGAGTAAGAAACATAAAATAGTAGGTTATATAAGTTATGACAACAAAAATGCCAAGGGTAAATTTTTGTGCATGGTTTGTCAGAAGCATAGATGGATACCACTTTGCCTTTTTACAGGATCACAGTTTATTGAACAACCAATACATTTACAAACTACATCAGTTTCATTGCTTGTAATTTACCAAATAGTCCTGATTTCCTTTAATAGCTTCTGTTGGCAAACACAGGGTTTTATTACAATATTAATTACTAGTAACATTAATTATCAGATTACATATTACATATCACACACTAATATATAAAAGACTTTAAAATGGAAGTGAACAACAAGGTGTTCAAAGAGGTAAAACATTTCACCCTCTAAGGAAGCTCATTGAGAAAAGAAGTAAACAACTAGAAAGCTTCAGGAAGCCCCTGAAACTGACCAGATTCACTAGGTTATCTCCTCCCCCATCTTCTTTCTCTAAGTATATATAAGTAATAAGTACTGCTCAGAGACACTTTCAGACAATCTGAGGTGCTTGGAAGAAACACGAACCAGCTAAGTTTCCTAGAGTAGGCTCAGACCAATTGAGTTGACTGGAAAGAACATGAGTCTCCTACCTGTTTAGTTGCCTACTGGTTATACTTAGCACTCCAGGTTTCTAGCTTAGTGGGCTGCTACCCATGCTGAGATACGTTTCAGTTATGTAGCCATGTTTATGGTGTTTCTGCCCCTGTAAATAACTCTTTACACATGTTCCTATAAGTTACCCCAGTAATATGCTTTGGTTCATCAATTTGGACTTTGATTATATCTCTCCTCTGCTCTGTTATTCCCTATCTGGAGGTGAGTAAATGTATATTCACATGTGAATGAGATGCCACTCAAATTCTTGGGCATTGGAATACTTTGTTTCCAGTTGGTGGCTCTGTTTGGGCAGACATAGGAGGTATGGCCCTGATGGAGGAAGTGTGACATAGGGGTGAGTTTTTAGAACTTAAAAATGTGCCATTTGTCTCTTTGCTCCCTCCTTGTAGTGTGAGATGTGAGGCTCAACTGTTTCTGCCTCCATACCTTCTTGAGCTTGCTGCTATGTATCCCTACCATAATGCACTGCTATCCCTCTGAAACTGTAAACTAAATAAATCCATCTTTCTAAAAGTTGCCTTGGTGGTGGTATAATATCACAGCAATATTAACTAAGACAGCATCTCACTAGGAGTAGTGTCACATGTCATTTGGTCTTAGCATACTCCTTTTATAAATCCAGGTGAGGGCATTTCATCCAGTATGATTGATAGGCTCAGACATCTGTTTTTTACGTGATTTGGTGTATATTCCAGTGTCATCCTTTGTTGGCATACATAAGTGATCAGTTTGTGCTGGCAGAGTGCTGGCAGATGGTGGTTACTCACTTGCATAAACAAGATGTGCAGAGTCATTCTTTCTTGGCACTTAAACACTCTTGGTGAAATAACTCTGGTCAAAGCTGTTACTTTATAAAAAATCATTCTTGGCTAGTCTGAAAACTGCAATTCCATACAACATAAGAAAAACTTAGAGCAGGCTCAATTTGGTTTACTCAGTGAAACTGTAGAACTTTTGTATGTAATCAAAGTTAAATTATTATTTCAAAATTGATTACTATGAGTAATAATTTTATAAACCTCCTGGGAAGTAGGAACTAAAAGTCTATGGCTGTTATACAAATTAGAAGGGAGACAAACACCCTCTACAGAAAATTATATCACAAAGGGAAACAGAATGGGTTTTTAATAATTACTTAATTAGCATGCTACAATGTAGTGACTCTGATAGCCTTCGTCTTACAACCTGACTGTATTTGATGGCTTGGTAAACACACCTCTGGCTGTGATGTGTCTTTGACGGTCCTTCACCTGCTCCTTCACTGCTGTGATGCATGTGACTGCCCTTCTCCACCACGTCCTACCATAATGAGCAGACAGATACCTTGAGCCCAAAATAAAGCCTTCTTTCTGGAAATTGTGTTAGGCAATTACTTTGTTAGGCATAATTAATGTGGCAGTTGTAGCTTATAACACGGCATTATTTACTGAAAATTTGCTACAAGAATTTACATATCTCTCCACCTTGCCCTTGGGTGAGTGAGGATCAAAGCCAAGGCCTCTGGGTGCTAGGGAAGCTGTATCTCCAGCCCATGACTTTTCAGTGTGTATCTACACAAAAATTTAGTGCAAAATGTGGTTATGCTAACTAGCTTGGTTATAGTAATATTTCATAATGTATATGTGTATTAAAACTCTTAAGTATGTTTACTATATTCATATTGAACTATTAATATATTATTTAAAAAGTATATACCATTACATATATATTTATTATTCACCAATATAGATTAAAATGGTACTTTTTGATATTCTGAAGTAAATATAAATACTGTACTTTTCAGAACAAAGAAATATCCTTTATTTCTCTTCAAAAAAAAAAAGAAAAAAGTTTTTTCCACTAATATCAAGCAAGCAAGAAAATATTTGATACTCTTAATGATCTGCAAAACCATTTATGATGAATAGAGAATGTTAATATTTAAACTATTACTAGATTTGAATAGAATGTCCATACTTAAATATATTTTATATGGAAATGAAAAAAATGTTAGGATAGCATGAGGTGGTTACTTATTACTTTGTGTCTTTGTTCTATTGATAGTTACTGTGTTAATACTGTTATTTAATCTAAGGCTGTATTATTCAGAGATTCTATCATGTATAAAAGAAAATCTACAAAGTAGAAGAAAAGCATTTTGTAATAGAGGAATATGCCATGTCTTGAACATGCATTTGTTGTTTGGAAGGAAAAACTACTGTTTATATTCCAATATCTATAAAAGACATTAAAATGGAAGCCTATGGAATTTAAATAGGCATTTTGTTTTATGAGTTGTGTAAGCAAGTGCCTGAAAATATAGTCGTAAAGACCAGCCAAAACTAATGTTTTTCTCTTGACGTAGCAAGGAATTTAATCTAGATATTCAGTTCATCCGGAAAGAAGCATGTTCATTTGTGTGCAGTGCTGAGACCCTAAGCTCGAGTTGTTAATGTGCCTTGTGATACTTCTTGTATTTTCAGTATTCCTTCATCTTTTCACTGTTGGTATAAAATGTCTGCTTTTCTGCTGCAGAGGGTGGTTATTTAGTACCTGCATGACCTTTGCTCCAGTTGCTGAGAGATGACTTCCAGACAAGCCTTTGATGGGGACCTGCCTGCCTTTTCTCTCCTTTCCAGCCCGGGCATGGTCAAATGGAATGCACCCTTAGAAAGTTCTTTTCATCAGTCACCAACAGTCTTGCGGGGATAGGTAGCTAGTGGGCTCCTGTATATACTTGGAACTTCTCATTCACCTTCCCTTCTGTGTTGGAGAAACAAAGAAACTTTAGCATGCTTTCCTTGGATGGACACCCAACCCTGCTACTCTCTACCACAGAAAGAAGAGTGCTTTTCCTTAGTTTAGTTAGTATTGGGGATGTGTGGTGGGTAGGGAGTTTTGTTTGTTTTCACTAATTAAAAGACTGTGTGGTTCTAGAGATGATTCCCAGTGACCATGGAATTTTATATCTATTGAGTTGTATGGGACAGAGAAATATAACATTTTTCCAGTACACTAGATAATTCACTTCTCTATTAATCCATGAGCCTTGGCCAGGCCTTTAGCTGAGATACTTCAGGTTCCTCAACCATGAAATAGCACAAGAGCCTGGGGATGCAGCTTAATTGGGACGAGCCCTTGTCTAGCCTTTAGGAAGTTTTCGCTTTTGGACCCAGCTCTGTACACATCAAGCATGGTGGCTAAGGTCTGTAATTCCAGCACTTAGGAGGTAGGAGCAGGGGGACTGAACTTCAAGGTTATCCTTGGCTACATCTTTGGCAAATTGGAGGATAGCCCTGTCTAAAGGAGATGCTGTCTTATCATAAACACCACCAGAGGAGTAAAGGCAGTGTCTGTAACCCACTAAGTCTGGTGTTAGTGACATCAGGTCTGAGTCCTGGATGTACCACTCCACATCCATTCCTGTCCCTCACCTTTCCTCTCTCCCTCTCCTCCTCGCAAAGTTAGATATCTCTCTCCTGTTGAGCTGCACTTACTAGTTTTGTTTTGGGCACAATATTTGTTTGTAAAAGGAGACAATTTTGTTATAAAACCTGAAAGGGATTTTTGTGTGTAAAGAGCATGCTAGAAGACACATCCTATGCCCTAAACAGAATATTTTTGAATATTACTCATTTTAAATAGAAAGTCTTCCTTTTAGCTTAATTCTCTCTTTACATTAGCCTCATCCATTCATTTGCATAACGAGTCTGTATAGTTCTTTCTGTCTACTAGGCTCTGTACCAAGCATGTTTCAAGTATTTTCTTTGATTCTTAAAGATACTTTTAATGTGAAATTGAGTTATAAACAACCTACAAGCACCCCCAAGGCCATGCTGCTGGGAAGTAACAGCTGCCTGGCTTCAGAACCATCGCATTTGTGTCGCATCCTTGCTTGTGTCGCATCCTTGCTTTGGTTTTCCTATTCACTGTCTTGTTTCTTCTCAGGGAGATTGAAGAAGTCTTGTGCAAGCTCGCTCTGCTTTGCCTTTTGCGGAGCTCCAGGCCTGCCAGAGGTAGCATGTTTTTGTCACCAGGGTGTGCTGTGATTCCACCAATCAGAACTTACTGCAGGTGCTGTGAAGCTGGCTGGAATCTCTCCATGTCTCTGCTGCTGCTTAGGGATCACAGTTTTTTCAGCTTAGAGCTTTCTTATCACCTGGGCAACTTCAGAGGACCCCCAAGTCATTTGCTTCCTGTTCTACCACCCGTCCATGCTCACTGGCATCCTCCTGTGAAAAGGGGCACTGGTGTGTCTTGCTGGCAATGGCTGTAGCTTGCCTCAATGTTTTCAAAGAGCTCTGTCGTATAACATTGTGATGCATCAGCCACACACGTTATCTTACTAAGAAAACTGATGGTTTTAAAAGTCTGATGTCAGTAACATAATGTGATATTAATGTGATATTGGCAACTGCTGCTACTTCCAAAACTTGCATCTTCTACCTACTAAATTCATGATAATTTGGAATTGGTCAGAGCTTTACTAAAATGCTTGTATATTTATAAATATGTTTTTATAAAATAGAAAACCTTATTGTTATGCATAAAGAGTATCTGAAATTCATATTTCACAAGTCCATTTTATATTCACTTGTGGGTTAGAATAATACTCAGGATGTTTATATAGTAAGGATTATAGAAGCATAAATTGAGCGAATCTTAGGGTGGGTACATATAACATACATACAAAATGTCTGAAAGTGTCTCTGGCAGACTAATATAGCATTATATAATAAATTAGTACAACTCCTCCCTTCTTTTCCTCCTTCCTTCCTTCTTCTCTATTTATTTGAATCCCTACATCCTTTGAAAGTAGCTAGACTATGAATTTGATGAGGGAGAAGCTTGCACAGTAACTCATAGGAATCACGTTATTCTCATGGCAGTGTAACCTTGTCTTTAGGAGCTGGTCTTGTACATTTTCAGTAATTAATCACTAGGTAGTTTTCCTTGAAAGGGCGCTTGTTTTCACACTGTTCGAGGGATTTATCAAGAGTCTGGCTGTTCTGGGAGATAGTCTGGGAAACCCTTTACATTACTTTGTCAAAGAGACTCCAATTTCCTGATAATCCTGTCTTTAAGCAAGCAGAGTTTGTGTAGCCACCTAGTAGCAACATTCAGTTTGAAGATAGCATTTCACATGCTTGATAAAATAGTGAAATCACCGACTAGCAGGATTCTTAAGTGAGGCTGACATTTTACAACACTGTGATAATTTTGTTTAATGTGAACATTTTTACAGTGTCTAATATGTGTGGAATTTGTGTTCAGTGACCACTTGTGTGAAGGAAAGAAAAATCAATGCAAGAAATTCCAGTTTGGTAAAAACATTTCTTACCTTTTTCCCCCCTTAATGTGATCACTGAATAGTATCTAAGTTCATGCACACTTTAAAATGTGAAGCCTTGGTTGAGGCCACTGTGAAATAAGCCGTTTCCATAATTACGTAGATTTATGATTTTTTGCATATCTAAAATTATTTTTCTGGAAAAGTTAGCAAATTCACCTAGAATTAAATATGTAATTGAAACTATCTTATAAACAAGATAAAGAGTTGATGTTGGAAAACTATATAGATGAGAAAAATGGATGGATTGTATACTGCACAACACTCCCTCCTCATTTTATCTAAACTTTATGCTTTTTGTATCTTCCATTTCTAGAAACTCATATTTTAAGGATGTTTTAGAAAAAAATCCTAGTGCTTGAATATATACATATGTATTTATGAATGTCATTAGCTAAAATTGCTTTTTTGTATGCATGGCAATTTATGAGTGCCTTAAGTAATTGGGATATATATAAAAACAGACTTTTTTAATCTTCAAAGAATAATCAAAACCGAAATAATTGTTGTATGAAGATGTAGTTATTGCAAATGATATATTATATACTTTTCCCATTTTCTTAAAGCCTGGACTGACATCACTGCTTGCCATAAGTTACATTTTTAATAAAAGTACTTACTGAAGTATAACATCCTAATAGGATTTTAGGCCTGCCCACCGTAGAGTTTTCTTAGTCTTTTGGCCCAGTCTTTCTTTTGACCTGTTTTGCTTCATTCACTTATTTTTTATGTTTTACTGCACCTTCATTCAATTTTTATCCCCTCAGCTAATAGGCGGCACCCCCATGCTTTCCCTTGTTTGGTATTGGGATTAGGTACTGAATGCAAGAAGACAGGGTCCTGGGCTAGGATGCATCTTCATAGAGATTACAGTAGAGCCACGGACCAAGTAATTGAAGTACATTAAGTTCTGTATTTTTGTAATACTGTGGATGGAACTGAGAACTTTATGTGCACTAGGCAAGTGGTTTGCCACTGCACTGTATTCTAGTCCTATAATATTGTTAAACAGTTGGTTGTTTTTATTTTTACACTAGAAAACATTTCCTATTTGTTCAGTGACCTTTAGAAATAGCCTACATGTTTTGTTGATGAAGACGGTTGAGAGCAGGGAGAGACACCCATACCACCCATGTGTTCTTTGTGTGAGCACAGCTTTAGTGGCACTTAAGTATGGGAGCATTGCCCACTGTATGGTCTCACTTTTGCCTACAGAATGCTTCTCATTTCCACACAGTTCTCACAGGGCTCATATGTTTAGTCATCCGGTATCTCAGCTTGCAGCTCAGTTTCTACAGCTTTATTTTCACTAAAGATAATTACAGTTTGTCTGAGTCTTTGCCTTGTTTCCTGGCTGTAGTGTTCTCCAGCTTTCCATGGTTTCCTTCCACACTGTGTTAGATACAAGTAAACATTAGTTGATGTCATGCTTAGTTTTTGTTGATGACCCAGTTCAGAATTGGTGTTCAAAAACACTGTTAATTTATGTGTTCATTTCTCATAGATGTCAAAAGTAAATCTTTGAGGAAAAATTGACTTGTTTACTTGTATTTACTCTATGTGCAATTATTAATAGTAGGTTAAAAATGTTTACTAGAGAATTTTAGAAATGCCAGTTTCTAATGTTTTCTTAGCAATAGATTACCAGGTAACAGAGTTTGATAACAGGAATACTTAGAAATCCAGGGTGAAGTTGTTTAACTCCTTTTTACATTTTCAAAATTAATCTTTTCAATATTTAATATTTGCTAAATTTATAATTGAAAACTACATACAATATTTCCATTGTACTTTCTTAAATTATCTGTTAGAATTCTCATGGGAAGTTTGGGCTTCTGAAAGATTTATTGTAAATGTGGATAGTTTTCATGTTACCTTCCACTAGAGTTAGAGATTTGTATCTGGAAGTTAGGACCTGTGAAGGTCTAATAAAAAGAGATGTTCATGTTGTTGTTGTTGAAGATTATAGTTCTATGAATTCCATTTGGAAATTGGTGCTAAAGTGTCAGGATTCAACTTTGCCAAGTTATCTTCTGCTCTGTACATGAGCTCATCTCCCACAATGGTGATGAATCGATACATTAATATTTAGCCACTTGTTTGAATGAGTTAAACATGCATCTTCAAGGTGAAAACAAACTTACCAGCACAATATTTTGGACCAGTAAGATGGGCCAGGCTGGTAAAACTGTTTACTACCAACCCTTAAACCCTGAGTTTCATCCCTAGAACCCACACGGCAAAAGGAGAGAGCTAAGATCTGACTCTCTGAGTTACCTTCTAACCTCTACAAGAGACAACATGCACTCTTGTGTAGACAACACATTTGTGTTTACTGAAAGTAAGAGGCGCATGTATACCAAAACATGGATTAACTTTCTGAAAATTTGAAACCTGTTTTCAAAATCCCCTGTCAACTTCAAAAAGCAAGGCTCCATATTATTTTAGCAAACATGTTGAAATGCAGAATATAGTTTGGGTTTCACTTGGAATACCTTTGGTTTGGAGTTCTGTTACTATTTGAAACGTTGTATCAATAAGTTGGTTTTTCACTCTGAAGACACTTACTTAACTCATTAAACAAGTGGTTAAATCCACTAATGTCTTAAGTCGGTTAGACTGTTTTCACTCTCAGGTTCTGCCGCAAATTTTGTTTTGATACAGTAAATGACTTGTTAATATGCCTCAAGTCATAAAGTCCTTTAACATTTGGCTTTTACTTAAATATATGCTTTCTGTGGCTCAGCTAAACATTGTATTTGAGTTTTGTCTTTTAGTGGTATGAAGAAGCCTGTTCTCCAGTAACATTGTGTTCATCATCAATACCTCGAACAACAGTGACAGCACTGTGTTTATATCATCCCTGCTAACTTCCATTGCCAAAGTACACTTTAATTAGCACGTCTGCTCTCCTGACTTTTTTCTATAGATTTTCCCCAGTTTATTTAATTTATGGCTCAAGTCTGTTGAGATCAACTGAGTTTATAAATATCTCCCCTGCTTTTTTTCCAGGGCATATCATATCTGCCATGTTCTCCATGTGTTGCTTAATAAAGTTACCATAATTAAATGGCTTTGATGATTTTTGCAATTAAATATGCTACTATATAACAAGCATTTTACAATAGGATCCACCTGAGTCATAATTTTAACAAAATCATTTTTTTGAGAAGACAGTTTTTTTTTAAATTTTGTTCTTTGTTTTTGTTTTGTTTTGTTTTGTTTTTCAAGAGAGGGTTTCTCTGTGTAGCCCTGCTGTTCTGGAACTCACTCTGTAGACCAGGCTGGCCTTGAACTCAGAAATCCATGTGCCTCTGCCTCCCAAAGGCTGGCTAAAAAAATTTGTACATATAACACAATCCTTGGTATACAAGAATTTGGTATGAATTTTTCATATTAAATGGCTTTTCAAATTATAGTCTTTAAAAACATGTGAGGATTTTCTATAAATTAAGCAGAGATCCTGCTTGCATCAGCACAAAAGGTATCGTCTGTCTAGTCACCTTGAACAGTTTAACTGCGTCCCTGTTTTTTCTCTAGACTGTTCTCTTATATAGAATCGATACTAGGACTTAAAAGTAATGATAGGAAACTATCGTTACTTTTATTATGAAACTGAATTGAAAACAGAAAGTGAGCTCAAGATCCATCTTCATCTTAGTCGACAATTCAGTAGGAAACAGGGCTAGTTGCAAAGTGTCGTGGATGATAAAGAGCCAGGGTGTAGAGACACCCTTAATAATCAAATAAAATAGTTAATTGGCTCCTAAATGACATTTAAACACCTGCTGTTTGAAGTATCAGGCTATATAATGTTATTGATAATCTCTGCAATTCACATGCCAAGTCACCATGCTCACATATAAGATCTATTAGTTCCAACTCAAGTGACTGCCTGGAGAACAGGAAGCTAAATATGGAAGTACAATGGAAGCATCATGCATACAAACATACATACATTTACTTTGTATGATATTGTAGTGTGATTCTATCATCTATGAAGTTCATGCCTGAGAACCATGCTGTCGAGCTACAAAAGGAAACAGTATGTCTTAGTTAATATTTTAATGCTATGAAGAGACACCATGAGTAAGGAAATTTATATAGAATGGAGCATTTAATTGGAGTCTTGCTTACAGTTTCATAGCATTAGTCCACAAACATTGTGACCAGAAGCATGACTGCATGCACATAGGCATGGTGCTAGATGCTAGAACAGTAGCTGAGAGCTCACATATGATCCAGGCAGAGAGAGGAAGGCAGAGATGGAGGGACAGAGGAGAGAAGAGGGGAGAAAAGAGAAGAGAGAAGAGGGGGAGCTGGAGAGACAATCTCAGTGATCTACTTTTCTTCCAAAAAGATCATACCTCACAATCCTTTCTAAATCGTCCGCCTGGGAGCCAAACATATGAACCTATGGAGACCACTCTCCTCATCCTAACCACTACATAAAATAAAACTGAAGTCTCAAAAAAATCCATAATGTTTAAATTCCATTAGATTTAAATCAGTTCAAGAGTTTGTGTTTCATTTAGAGCTATAGTTGGCTGCATGCTACTGCAAGCTGCTTGGCTTAAAGGAGTATGGTACCTCTTCTGGCTGTCCTTTATAAAATGTGAGTGAAGCAAGGACAGCGAAGTACACTAAATGCAGATATGGGGCTGGTGGGGATTTTGCAGAGACCAAAGGATAGGCTTCCTACACTCCAGCTTCTACCAAGTGCATTTAACTTTGTGCCTCAGGGAAACTTCTTATTGTTGAATGTGTGGATCTTCAGACTTAAAAAAAATTAGACCTTGAACATTTAGGGTTTGCTGTATTATTTCTATCAAACCTATTTTTAAAAGTCTTGTGCTAATCTTATTTTAATGGAAATATTACATGGGTGTAATAATATTTTTATAGAGTGACTACTTTGCACAGTGAGAAGTGATTCTTTTCACAGTAGTAGAGCTTCCAGAGTTTTTTGAGTGTCCTGTTGGTAGCAGTTTTTCATCATTTCTTATAATATATATACAAATTTTACAGGTGTAAGAAAATCTGAATCTGAGATTAGTTAAGTTTTATTGCTTCCAGATGTTAGAATTAAGATGATAATAATATGTTTCAAATTGAACTTTTTGGATAACTTAAAGTTTTAGAAGTTTTTGTCACTTGGATTCTGTATTATATCGTTGCTCCCAAGATTCACATTTGGAATCTTACTGCCAGTTTTCTTCTTGTTTATCCACATGGCCTCTAAGTATTAGCAGTACCATGATTGACATCCAACATGAATATTTTTACATGAATGCTTGAATGAGAGCAGAGAAGAACATGTAATTTAGCAAGTGGAGTTTTGTGGTCTCTTGTGATCCTGGGTAAATTACTCTGAAAGGCTTTCATGCATGAGGATCTGGGGAGCATGTCTGTGTTATCTAACTAACTAGTTGTGAGTCTTTTTGTGAGCTTACTAGTTCTTTGAGAGTTTTGTGCATGTTTTGATCATAGTCTTCTTTCCTCCTGGGTCTTCCTAGATCCAAACCTCCTTCCAAACCCTCCAACTTTTCTCCCTCACTTTCTTCTTTTCCTTTTTAGCCTCTCAAGTACAATTTGTGCTTAGATGTGTGGTCTTCCACAGAGTGTGGTCATCTTTTCGGGCCTACACTCTTAGAGAAAGCTGTTATTTTCTTCTCCTAGCAGCCAACAGGATCTAATCGCTTTATGGCTAGGGTTGGTACTGTGTGACATTTGCTCTTGTGATGTCTTGCACAGGTTGTGTGTACGCTGTCACAACCACTGTGAGTTCATGTGTGCCGCTGCCCTGCTGTGCCCAGACACAGTGTTTCCTTGTAATCAGTCACTTGCCACTTCTGCCACTTACAGTCTTTTTGCCCCCTCTTCCCAGTGATCCCTGAGTCTAGGAAGCAATGATATAATAATATAGATGTTCCAGTTAGGGCCATGAATTCTGAAGTCTCTTCTTTGCATCTTGACCATTTGTGGGCCTCTTATCATCTACAGCAAAGAGACTTCTCAAGTGAGAGTTGCACCAATCTGTGAATATAATGATTTGAACACATTTATTTGGAGTGGAATACTACTTTGTCTATTTAGTAGAATAATAGCTACAGGTTCTTCCCTAAGGTGTGTAACCTGTCTAGACATAGGCTCCTGACTCTATAGAAGTACCAGTTTTGGTTTTTTGTCTTGTGGAGCATGACTTAAATACAATCAGAAAATGGTTAATTATTCCAGTGGTGTTCCTGTAATTATCAGTAATTATCAGTTGGCCCATCTTGCTGGGTCAGTCATTTTTGTAGCTTGCAGGATTTAGAGATCTGAATGACTAATGATTAGTTTTCTAATCTGGTGCCTGTGCAATATTTTCAAGCACCTTGAAAACTTGTCAGAAGGGATGAAGCTTCCAGGTCCATATCATCTTGCTTTCACTGTGAGCTATGGCTCCAGTATGTGTTGTTATCTTCAACAATAGGGTCTTACTGTCAGGATCTGGAGGATAACCAAAGCAATTGCAATAACCTGTAACATTTGAAGTGGACAAGGTCTATGAGACTTCAAATGCCAAAACTCCAAAAGATGTAACGCATTCCTGCCGCTGGGCTTTTTATATTTATCTTGTGGTGTATAGTTAGATGCATTGTTGCCCTGTCATAGAATAACTATTTTGTTTTTTCATGTTTATGCATATGTAATTTAGGAAGCTTCTGTGGTAGTCTGTTTCCATATGACTATTTTGAAAAAGTTGACTATATTTAAATTTGTTGATTTTAAATACCCAAAATTTAAAATCTTATGAAAAATTAACAATAATGCCTTTTAAGCTGATGAAAAAAATTGTCTTTGGTCTGAATTATTTTCTGACTTCTTGATTGGATTCCAAGTAGTAGATTAAGTAGGATTACTTAATCTAATTATTTGGAAGCATTTGTCTAATCATGTCTTTTTTTTTATGTTCTTTGCTCTGCAAATAGTTTGAACACACTGGCCTCTTTTTGTGGCTTTCTTAGGTACTGCCATCAATCCTTGGCAGTTTCTGTTGAGTCAAGGATGGTGTGGTGTCATGTTGTCCCTCAAAATCAATGTTTGGAGAGCGCACTGCTCACAATTTCTTTTCAGTAAAACCACTCACCTATGGTGAAAAAGGTTTTCATGTAAGCAGAAAGATTTGCATTTGTATCACCTGAATTTCATTTGAATGTATATGGGAATAGATTTTATAAAGAAACATCAGTTTAGAGAAGCAAAGAAAACTTAGGTTTTGTTTTACTGTTTGGTATTTATTATTCTATGTATTCTAATGAGATTATTTTCTATGCTTTTATTTATTTTACTTATTTATTTTATTCCAGGTACAAAAGCACTCTGAGGGAAGATTATGTGCGGCTGGTTGTTGTTCTTGGTGTAGTTTTGCACTGAAGTGACCAATTTTAAGTAAATGAGTCAGTATAAAGTTTAGTTTTCCTTCTCTTCATGTGTCTATTTTTACCTTTTAAGGAGAAGAAAAAGGAAATTTGATATTTTTCTATATAAGTATCAGATTTAAAGTCTGATATAATTATATAATTTTTTATATTTTATTTATAGATTATGAATAAACATCTTGTGCATAAAAAGCTTGTCTCTTACCAACGAACAGCTAAGCACTATCTCTGGGTTCTCCCATCCTATGCTCAGGCCTCTCATCGGTCTGTTTCCTCTCCTCCCACTTCTCTCCTGTATCCTCTTTCTCTCTCTGCCCCTCTGCACACTCTGATTTCACTACTTATTCCCACCAACGGTGGGCAAAGATGTTAACAACTGAGAATTGAGGCCGGGATTTGTAAAAATTATTTATTTAAAAATTTAAAGTGAAAATATAATTATCTTACTTCCCCCTTCCCTCTCTAACCACTCCCATGTTCCTTCCCACTCCCTCTCAAATTGATCACCTTTATATTCTCCATTATTGTTACATATACATAAATATGCACAAATAAACAATCAATAAAACTTGCTGAGTTCCTTTAGTATGGCTTGGGTGTTTATGATTTCAGGGCTAATCAACTTGGTTGTGGATAATGAGTTAGGGGCTCAGCCCTGGAGGAAACTGTCTTTCCCTCAGCTGTCAGTTACCCTTAGTGCTTTTAGTTCTTTATCTAGGAATGAGACCCATTGATAATTTCCTATTTTACATCATATCTGTTGATACTATCACTGTTTTGATATTATTTGAGCAGCCATATTATTGAATTCTTATTAATGTATCTTCCCTGTAATTTCTGGGAGACACAATCTCTTGGTGTGAAGCCTGGATCTTGTTCATGCTAGGCAAGTCTTCATTGAGATATGTTTTTTTTTTAAATAAAGAATATTACTGTGGTTAAACTATGTTTAAAAGGATTATGTTTTAAAAATGAGTTCCTGGGTCTGCAGAGATAGCTGAGAGTTAAGAGGGCTTGGCTTTCTCACTGAGGACCCTTGGTTTCCAGCATCCTTGTTGGGCATTTCACAACCATCTGCTTGTAACTACAGCTCTAGAGGATCGTAAGTCTTGTTCTTGTATCTTTGGGTACCAAGACACATGTGCAAATACACACACACACACACACACACACACACACCAGAGAGTTTGAATCAGGAAGTTTGGTGGATATTGTCATGTAACTTTATTTTCTTCCTGGCAGTGGGCTCTTTTGTCTACATTTAGTGGGTAAAAACAAAACTCTCCCTTAAAAATCTTACTCAGTAATGAGAGGAAACTATACTTCTCACAGTGAGCATTACATAGAGCAGCTCGATGTTGCCTGCTTACCTTGGAATTGCCTTTCCACTCTAACTGAAGGACACCAAAGGACCACCAGGAAGAACAGATTCATGTTCTCTTCCCCTCTCCATCCCTCTCCTCTCCCCAGCCCAGATTCACAGCCTCTGGGGTTTGGTCCTTTCTGAACTTTCTCCTTTCTTTTGGGCTTCTGTCTTCAAGCTTTCTTTTGAAGGACAAGTCATCTTAGGTGGAGTCATTAGGCTAAAGTATTCATTAAGCGTGTCCTTTTTATCAGCAAGAATAGTTCTTTGCTAGTAAAAGCACTGCACGAGAGAGAAAAGAAAAACAATGGAGATTTCACTCAGTTATGAATTCATCAGAAGAGAGATGTGAGTATGGAAATTACAGTGGTGATGGGAAATTTATTTCCAAAACAGTGATTGGGACTGGTAAGTAGCTGTGGATGTAAACCCAGCACAGGGTGCAAGGTGAGCTGCAGCAGCAGAAACCTCACTATCTTACATAAGAAAAGCACATTATTCCTATGTTTTCTTTCTTAAAGTAATAATTCTATATAGGAACATTCTATCTTTTTTATGCAGTTCCTACTAAATATTACAGCATGACACATAAATAGAAAAATGAATATGTATTAGAAAAAAGTAGAAATATAGGACCAGCAACATGGCTCAGTGGGTGAAGGTGCTTGCTGCCAAGCCTGAGAACATGAATTAGATCACTGGAACTCACATAGAAGGAAAAGACCAACATCTTGAAAGTTATCCTCTGACCTCATGTGTGTGCTATGGTACCCACACAAACTCCCAAATATACAAATCCATATAATAAAAAATTTAAATTAGGAAATGTAGAGGCAGAGGCAGGCGGATTTCTGAGTTCGAGGCCAGCCTGGTCTACAAAGTGAGTGCCAGGACAGTCAGGGCCACACAGAGAAACCCTGTCTCGAAAAAACCAAAAAAAAAAAAAAATTAGGAAATGTAGAGAAAATTTTTGACAGAATTAGAGACATCAACAATTTTATGACATGAATAATTATAGTTACGTTTTAGTACATATGTTTTCAAGCTTTTTTTGCATTTGATTTCATTTTTTTAAAAATAGGACTATGGGGGCCTAGAAGGATGTCTCAGTGGTTAAAAACCCTTGCTGCTTTTCCAGAGGATCCAGGCTCAGTCCCCAATATCCACTTGGCAGCTTACAACATTTCACAACATTGTAGGGGATCTGATGCCCCTTCTGGACTCTGCTGGCACTAGGTATGCATGTGATAGATATACTTACATATGTGCAAGTAGAACACTCATACACATAAAACAAAAACAAATACATCTTTTTAAATGGGATAATACTCTGCTTAGTGTCTTTCCCCCAATTTCTCAGTTCAGAATCAGAAACAGATTCTTCAATAACCACATATATAGGCAACATGTTAGGTTTTTAATCATCTACTCTACATTTAAACATTTAAAGAACTTTGTTATAAATTGTACAGTTATGATCATTTTTTTAGGGAGCCCTGTTTTACACAATGATATTATGTATCGGAATTATAAGAATTCATCTGTAGAGGGTTCTCTGGTTTTATACTCAAACCTAATAAAGACTAGGAACCTGTGTTATTAGACCAAGAAAGAGTTTGCCTTTTAAGTGCAAACCAGGAAATTAAAAAAAATGTCATTTTCATACACTCAGCCACGAAACTGAGCCTTATATTGTAGCTACTTCTATAAGTATTATGCTTTCTATAAATATTATGTTCTAACCTAGATTCATGTATATATCATAATTATTGTCAAAGGGGGAAGCAAAAGAATTTTTAAAAAAGATTTATTTATTTTATGTGTTTGAGTACATTGTAGCTATCTTCAGACACACCAGAAAAGGGCATCAAATTCCATTACATAGGGTTGTGAGCCACCATGTGGTTGCTGGGAATTGAACTCAGGATCTCTGGAAGAGCATCCAATGCTCTTAACCCCTGAGTCATCTCTCCAGCCCCAAAAGAATTACTTTTAAAAGCTGGTTTTAGTATAAAAGCTAATCTATCTTCAATCATACCTTTGGAAACACTTTGATAATTAAGCTGTTAAATGATTTAGCTTTCTCTTATGTTAGTATCCAAGTTGTTTATTCATTAGGCTCCATAATTCATGAATGTGACTACAGGTAGCAAACATTTTTGCCTCATTGTGTTAGATAAATGACAAGACACCAGAAAAACTACACCATAAGAGGTGTTTGTGGAAGGGGGAGGAGTTCATTGTAACTCCTGCTTCCAGAGGTTTCAGCCTTGGAATGGCTCAGGGAAGTAGCTCACCTCACAGTGGTCAAGAAGCAGAAAGACAGATGATGTGCTGTGGGAATTTCCTTCCCCGCTTCTGTTCTGTCTGGGTCCCATCCTCAGATGGTGCACATTGCAGGGTGATGCTTTCTCCATGGACATTGCATCACATCCAATCTAAGGGCATACTTTCCTACTGTAGATCTTTTTTAATGCAGTCAGGTTAAAGGCAACATTAACCCACCCACACTCAATAAAAGTAGTTTTCAAAAACCTCATGTCTTTATTTTTTTCCCCTTCCTAACTTTTTAAGCAATGAAAAAAAAAATCTGTCATATCAAGCAGAATTTATCATCCTTTTAACATAAACAGTTCTGTTGCCTATGATAATAGACTTCTTAATGCCTTGAATAAATTAAATTTCTTGACTTTGAGTTATTTTTGTCATTTTGTCCTCTCTAAGTTTACTTTGGTATTGAGTACTTTTGATCAGTCCGGACTGTAGTTTGTGGGTGATGAGGGCACAATCTTGTTAACTCTCATATTCCTATTATTGAAAACATCAATTACTGTTGTGTGCCTACAGTTTCTATTCCATATTGATAACTATTTCAGGTAAGCAGAACAACTTCATTTCTTTTTATCATAAATTAAAACTAGCATGGATGGGTAGATATAGATCAAGCACAAATATCATTATACATATCAGACAACTCCTCATTTTCTGATCTAGTTTAAATGAAGTATTAAAGATATGATTAGAACAACAAACTGAAATGCACACAATTTTTTTCTTGGTATCAGGAGATGCCTGACAAGAAAGATTTAGGACTAGTAAGAAGAGAAATGATGACTTTACCAAGCCTTTCATTAGTGGGAAGGTGTGATTGATTACTGGGAGAAAAAAAACAAAAACAAAACAGTCTTCATCTGAGAAACAAAAACTCTGTCAGGAGCACAGAAAAACCTGGTTGGAACCCCTCCCAGGGAGGGCAAGTGACCCAAGTACTTCAAGGCAAGTAATGAAGAGTCACCTTGGGAGTCTTAGCTGGAAAGTATCTCAGTATTGCATCTTGTGGTCCCTGTGGTGGTTCTGAGGTTAGTGGTCATCCAGTTCCAAGAGTATAGTCTGAATCCTGTCAGGCACCATCAATATTCAGATACTAGTGCAAACATATGTGATTAACATTATTTTATTGACCTCAAAGTAATCTATGCACATGCATCAGCAAGTGGTTTCAGAGGTTATAAAACTGAAAAAACAATTAAATGGAAAATGATCAAGGAGATCCGCCCCCAAGAAAATGTGTAGCGTATATGTTCTGTGATTATAAAAAAAAAAAAAAAAAAAAAAACTAAATGTATTAAGTGGAAAAAACCAGGTTCTTTGATTTTACAAAAATCTCTGTGCCATCAAAAGAAAATATTCCCCAGAATTTGATTATAATATGTTTTAGTTGTTAATAAATCTAGTTCATATATCAAAGAGAGGCCAAATGTTTTAGTGATGTATTTATGTGAGATGGAAAAGTAAGAGCCACCTCCCTTCTATCTTTCTCTGCTGACTCTGTTTAAATTCTGGTTTCAACACTTTGCCAGTTTGGAGAAATGATTTGTCAGCGGCTCTGTAAAGGACTCTAAATGCGTTAAAGATACTTTAAATGCATAAGTATTGAGAGGAAAAAGCAGGGCTGTTTCCCAAGTCTTTGAATTAATGCTACCTTCTTAGTAGTGTTAGATCTAGTAAATATTTAAAAGGCTTTTAAAGATAGATGGCTCCTTTTCATCTCCACAGTGATGATGACTTGGTTGTGTCTGATTTTGGACTGATGTCATCAGTATTGACTTGAAACATTTTCATGGGTCCTGCTCTCCATATGCCAGATGGGTGTACCAGCCAGCTTTTGTTTCAGAACGAGGAGAGCTTTCTATATTGTGAAAATACTAGCAACAAATTGAAATTCCATAGACTTTGAAAATGGAAACTGTCAGAGTAGATCCTGGATGAATACCTTTTAAGTTCTTATCAGCTGGCTGGCTAAAGCCTTCCTTGGAAAACCCGCTCTCTGCTTTCACTGTGTAGATGCTCAACTTCCCCAGGGCCAGAAGTCTTCAGAGCAACTCATTTCGGTGTGCTCTTAAGAAGCACTATGTAGAACCTATATTAGTGTTTTTCATGAGTCTCATAATTGCTTGTGGACATGAGACTCTCTCCTGCTAGAGTGTGAACTCCTTAAAGATGAGAGCTAAGAGCAGTTCGTCTTTTAATCTGTACAGCACACATTACTGAGTGAAGTGAACAGAGACTCTGGGGAGGAGCCTTGTGACAAAGTCTCACTGTTAAAATCTCTTACTGTGTGTTAGAATAACACTGTATTGTGAATTGAGAAGCCCAGTGAGATTCAGTTCTCAATTTTAAAAAGTATATATACATCTATCACAGGTCTATATAAAATATAAAAATGTGTGATCTATAAAATACATGTAGTATTTGAAATTATGATCGCAAACGTTCAGGTTGAAGAAATGCAGTTGTGCTTTTGAAGATGCCCTTCTAGCAGCTTAGGAGGCTGCACTAGACCACCAGCCCCCTAAAGAGTAACAGTATAAAATGTCTCCCAGGGTTTCTCTCCTTTTTTAAATTTTTTTTTATTAATTAATTTACATGCTAAGTGCTGCCCCCTCCCAGTGCCCCCTCACTGAGACCCTTTATCCATTCCCCTCCCCTTCTCCTCTGAGAAGGTGGACTCCCCTGATTATCGCACTTCCTCCACCCCCACCCGGTGCATCAAGTCTTCCAGATTTCATGCATCCTCCCCTATTGAGCCCAGACAAGGCAGCCCTTGTAGGCAGCTGGTATCCAGCTGGGTTTCTCGCTCTTGTATGCTGTATCTTTTCATGTATTTCCCCTTACAGCTATACATTACTATAGACACCTCCTTCTTGGTGTGGCATTTTACACACAGACTGTGGTGTATAGACTACTGTAAAATTTAAAATCTCACTTTGCCCCTTTGGGAAGTCTTTTCTCTAGGGCATCCTCACAGAGGCTAATGGAAACAGGAAGTCAGTTTTCACCTTACTTGACATGAGCCTCCATTCAAGATATATGTGTCCCGACTTTTCGAATTCTTAGGCGGGAGGTGCTGTATCCTGTTCAGTAATCTGTATCACCATATTTTATTAAAATCCATTTCTGTTTCATTAGTTTCAAAAACTTTTAAAATCTATGATGGCCTTTTCTAATATTAAGGAAAATAACATTTATTGTTAGTATGAGGCATTTAAAAGTTTCCTATTATTTTTGACAATTCAGTATCCAAATTTTAAACTTCACAATCTAATTTACAACTTCCATGTCAGTATCTAATTTAAAATAACCTTTTAATAATATTTTGCTTTAATAAATGGTTACATCTTTTTTCACATATAAGTCAAAATTTATTAGTTTTCATGAAAACCATTGCTAGTTTGACTATAATCTTTATTATATTTTTATTCCTTTTCCAAATAAGCGAAAAATACTTTAGAAAATGGGTTACCTCCTTGGCTTTTTTGCTGTGTATTTTTAAAGTTATTTGTATTTGTAGGTTTTTGGGTTTTGAAGACAGGGTTTCTCTGTATAGCCCTGGCTGTCCTGGAACTTGCTCTGTAGACCAGGCTGGCCTTTAACTCAAAAGTCAGTCTGCCTCTGCCTCCTAAGTGCTGGGATTAAAGTTATGTGCTGCCACCATCACCACCAAACTAGGATTTCTTAACTAGGGAACATGGGCATTTTTATCTATATTATTGTTGGATTTCTCAATTTCCTATATTTGCATTTATTCTACATTACTAGCTTTATACTCGGAACAAAAAATAACAAGTTCTTGTATACTATAGTGGTATTGTCCACAGATAACCTACAAATGAAATTATTTGTTCCATATCAATTTTAATCATCAGTGGCAAGCCTAGTTAATTCATACTATTCAAAAGGATCACCTTGTAAAGTTTTAACGATTGCATTTCTTGTCCATTTTTATTATTACTTTTTTTTTATATTTCAGGTTGTTTTCTATGTAAGTCACATGTAATTGCCATTCAAGTTGAAATGAATCTTTTTGCAATACCTGAAACATTTTCTTTTGAAAATTGGGTATTATATGATTGGTGAAATTGCTGATTGCCAACCTCTAAGAGGCAGGGTTCAAAGCACAGTTTCAGACTTGGTGTGCAACAGTTGGTGTAATTCTCCAGAAGGGTCATCATGGACAGATGGTTTTCTGTCTTTCCTGAAAGCTTTCAAATCTTGACTTCTACAATTTGATATATTACACATTACCACAGTTCCCCTACCAAAGTTGCTGAGACATGGATTCCAAATGATACTGAGTTCTATTTAACTTTAACTAGAATATTAGCTTATGCTTTTTAATACTCCAGTTTTTTAAAAAAGAAATTTCCATTAAGATGTAATTAAACTGACTGGTTCTCATAGTTAACCTAATTTAATCACACAGGATAGATTAGAAGAAATGAAGAAATATCAATGAAGTGACTTATTTATAGTAAAAGAGCCTCTTCTGGATTCTCAGAGGAAGGTGTAACACACTTATATTTCTAGGTTTTCAGAGGAAGGTGAAACAGACTTATATTTCTTTGCCAGCAGCATTTTCCATCTGACAGATATGCAAAATAGGCTTCTTTGAATAAGTAATATTTATCTTTCTCTTTTTACAGTATTCCAACATGTCTTAGATAATGACAGTAGTGCCTTGGGAAGCAGCTGTGTGGCTTTTCATTCTGGTCTTTTTAATGCTCCATATACCATAGCTAGTCAGTCATTCAATGGAAACATGAGTAGATGCTTGCTAGATAAGTAGAACACCTGTAGTTACATATGGGCATTGGGAATTTCAAATGTATTAGTCCAGTTATCCTGCCGGCCTGGCCCTATACAGCTTCCTTTTTCTGTGAGGATATTAAGTTCTGGATTCTCATTTCTGATGCTACTGACATGATTTTTTTTAAAAGAAAGCAATGTATGCCCTCCCTGCTATAAAGAAATACTAGTGGACGATAGCCTTTTCACTATTATTTCTGATTCAAGTCATATATCCTGTTTTTTCATTTTTGTTTGTCAGTGAATGAAATGCCAAAAGTAAATGACTTATTGTATATAAATGATAACATATAATTGCCACAGGTTGTCCATGGAGGCCTAATATCTTTTGTATAGAAGAAAATAAAAGAAAGTTTTAAAAGCCTGTGGTGGCAGGGTATGAATTAAGAGGAACCTTTCTATGATCTTTTGGAAGAGAGCATTACGTTTTCCTCAGTTTTTGGGATGGCCTCTTCTGTTTGGTTGTTCCTTCTGTGAATACACTGGCATGTGTGTGTGGAATTTGCCTCTGTGCTTTCCTGGTATGTTCCTCTGTTCAGATTCTCACTGGAATGTCTCATTTTCAGTTTCCCTCACTTTTGTTTCTCCGTAGAATATTTTCTCCTAGAAGAATAAAATCATTTTCAGACCTTCAAAACACTTCTTTTTGAGACTGGTTTCAGATTATTTCTTTCTATTTAGATTCACAGCTGAGCTTAACTCCAACATTACCACAGTATCTAGTGTACATTTGTCCTTGCAGGTCTTCCAGATGGGTGAAACTCAACATGCCTGAAACCATTTGAAAATTTACCTCCATTTCCCCTAGCTTCAGGAATTAGACTCACTGCTAACTTTCCTTCCTGGTTTCTGTAGGTTTGTTGGCTCTGCGACTGGATTTGTATCATTTCTATTCTCCTTGTCTACCCAATTCAGGTACTTACTCCATCAATCTATACTTAATTTTATCATAGAATTGAACTATCTTCCCAGTCCAATATGAGCTGCATACAACTGCTTGTTCATCATATTGATTTATTTTAAGCTATTTTAGTGCCTAAGATCACCTGTAGTTAATATCTAGACTCGTTAGCCTGAAATTCAAGCTGGCCTTTCATTTTGCCCTACCCTGTCTCTGTGGTTTTGGCTCTAGTACTTCAACCTTTGAAAGAAGCTACTCATGCAGGTCTAACAGTCTTGATTTTTTCCTTATACCCCTTCAAGAGCTCATTTTTCAAACATGAAGTTAGCCTATTCCAGCCTACAGCTTTGTTTTTGTTTTTGAATCTTCTCAGAATCTTTTTAGCACTTCTCTAAGCCATTTATTTAACTTAATGTGATAATACATACCTGTAATCATAGCACTTGGAAGACAGAGGCAGGAGGATTGCAAATTAAAGGCCATAGAAAGATTTTATTTTTAAAAAAGAAAAGTGTGTAAGGCAAGAAAATAGTGCACATATTTTCTTGTTAACAGATTATATTTTGTAGAACAGTTTTAAGCTTGTAGAAAAATTGAGTGCTTCCCCAGACATATACACAGCAACAGTTTACTACATCTGCAGTGATGCAGTTTGTTATACTTGATGAACCAATAATTACATGTTACTATTAACTAAAGCTCATTGTTTACTTACGTTTTGTACTTTGTGCTAGGCAACTTTGTGAGCTTTGCCAAACAATACAAACAAATAATGTTATATACTTCCCATACTTCCCACAACAGTATCAATCCTTTAGCACTCTGAAAGTCTTCAGTGCCCCAGGTACTTTGATTTTCTATGGCTTCAACTCTTTGGGGTAGCTAGTATAAATAGAACTTTATTGTTTGGGATTTCTGCATGTCTCTCTCTTATTTTACTTAGTATAATATCTTCAAGGTTCATTTATATCATAACGCATGTCAGTATTTCTCCCCTTTGTAAGACTGAATGATTATTTCCTTGTTGCAAAAATCATGTATATCTGCTGATCACATGGTGAACATGTCTATTACTTCTATATCTTGGCTTATTAATAATGTTGTTATGCAAATTAGTATGAAAATATCTTTGAGATTCTCTTTTGCTGGTGCCGTTTCATATTTCATTTTTTAAAGAGAAAAAATATTTTATTAATATACCTCAAAACCATTTCTTCCTTCCTAGGTAGAAAAACTCACATCCAGGATGCAAACACTTTTTGAAAAAAGCCCCAGTAATTCTAGACATGGATCGGAACAGCATATTTTGCATAATAGCATTTTCTGGCATTCATGAAGCAGCTATGGATACAAGTAATGCAGACTAGGTCCCTGAAACGTCTCCTTTTTCCTGTGGCCTCTGGGATATTTTGTGTGCTCTGACAGGCGAGATTTGCGACTGGTATTTAAAGCTAAAATTTATAAAGGAGATTATTTTTGAGCTTTACACTAGCAAAATTGACTTGCTCAAGTTCCCTTGTGTGTGTATGTCTACTGCATGCATTATCCTTGTTACCTTTCACCATAGTTGAATTGAATTCCAAGTTCCCATAACCAAAAATTCTTCCTCTGTTTCTCATTATGTTTCACCATATTTGCCCACCCAATTCCCCAAGCCTGAGGCTTATGCTGAACCTGTCTGCTTTCCTCACATTACACATAGACACTGGGAACCCCTGCTGCTCAACACCTGTAACATCTGTCAGAGTTAGTAACTTTACCTTCTAACTCTCTCCTCCTTTGTTCGATATTCTTTTCTTATCTGCATCTTGAATAGTACAACAATTTTTAGAATTGTATTTGATGCCAAAGCTTTATAACTTGAATTTCTACATCTTAATATGTTAAGTTTTTATAATGACCATTATGCGATTTCACTCTGTATGGATACTTAGATGCACCTAACCCAGGAGAGACTTGAGGCCCCAGGGAGTGGGAGGCCAGGTGGGATGGAGGTGGGGTGGGGACATCCTCTTAGAGAAGTGGGGAGCAGAGAGGGGAGGGGAGAATGGGATGAGGAACTGTTGGAGGGCAGACCAAGAGGGGATAAGGCCTGGATTGTAAAGGTGGTGGGGTGGTGCACGCCTTTAATCCCAGCACTTGGGAGGCAGAGGCAGGCGGATTTCTGAGTTCGGGGCCAGCCTGGTCTACAAAGTGAGTTCCAGGACAGCCAGGGCTATACAGAGAAACCCTGTCTCAAGAAACCAAAGAAAAAAAAGATAAGAGATAACCTAAAAATACCTTGTAAGCATCCATATTTCATTTCTGTTGTTGTCTGTTGAGGTAGGTTCTCTGTCATTTAGGCTGGACCGGAGCTTGTGCTTCCCAAGAACTGATGTAGCAGGCATGTGACACATGCAAGATGATATTCACTTCTACTTCCTTTGGGTATGTCCCCAGAAGTGACAGTTAGGGGTGATATGTGGGTGTACACTTAGCTCTTCGACAACCCACCATTTTTTGTGCTCCCTGCAAGATAGTGCTTACCTTCTTTGCTGTTGCTGAGATTTTTGTTTTCTGTAATTGTGTTACCATTCTTAGTTATCATTTTAGGTTTTGAAATTCATTTTTTTCTTTTGTTTTTCATTTTGGGGTGTCATAACATATCTTAAAGTTCATAGCTCCTTTTATCGAGCATGCCCTAGTTATGATGAGCCTGTACAGGAAATTATTTCTTTCTGTTGCAGAGGAAGTTTTAAAACGTCTAACACTCCCTTTTGATTCTTTCCTAGCATTTGTATCTCACCTTACATTCTTTGAATATTGTATAGATTTTCCCTGAGAGCTTTAATATGTCAATATTATTTTACATTTCTACTCCAGCAGTTCAAAACTGTGAGTTATAGCTAAGTCAGGTTCTGATGCTTTTTGTCTCTCTGGACTGGGATTTTAATTTTAACACATTATGTAATTTTAGGGTTGAATCCCATAATGTCCACTGAATTAGATAGGCTTTAAATGAGAAATTTAATCTTTACCTTATTTGGAGTTAGGCTGTGTTTACTGGTTGCTGTAGCTATAAGAATCTGAAACTACTAGAATTTCTTCAACTGTCCTTGTTTTTGTTATCTTATCTTGGGCTTCCCTAAAGATTCCTTCCTAAACAGTCAGTGACTGAGAGGTCTAGTTGTGATTCACTGATAATAGAGTAGAGCCTGATTGCCCCGGGAGGGAAAGTGTTCTGATGTCCTACAATTAGTCTCTTGTTTGTGCAAGCCAGTTTTCCTGATCAGTATCCATCACATGTGTGTCTTGTGTCTGTCCCTTCCTCCCTGGGTGAGACAGGGAGGCTAGAGGAAAATGAAATTGAACCTTCCTATAAGGAAAATCAGGGAGACATACTTGTATAACTTCCTGCTTCCTGGTCAGGTAGGTTCCTCTGAAAATCTCAAGTGTTTATTCTTAAGCAAAAATATATTATTGAGTTTGGTTTATATAATGATCATCTATGTGAAACCTATAATAATTTCTTTAAATTATACTTGAAAATAGCCAAATGGACACTGGGCAAGAACTTAAAAAATTATTCTCTGTAATATATATGTAAACTTATTTACAGTATATCTTTGGACGTCTGTTAGGTAACATCTAGCATCTGGGCCTTTAGTGGATGACATTGCCATCTTAATATTTTATAGGCTAGTGGGATTTTGTCTTATTGCTCCAATATTTGATGACTTACTTTTTTACACTAAATACATATGTAGTATAGGTTTAGTAGAGACTGGGGAGGCATGTCTCCATAAGAATTATGTCTCCAGAAAAATCACCAAGTTTGCTCGTCATATTTGCAGGCTAAGGCTGATTGTAGATTCCTCAGTGCAACCCCTAAAGTAGCAAGTATAGAACGAATCAAGCGTGAGTCTGTTCCCACTAGTTATTAGTTTATTGAATAAATTACAATAAATCATAGGACTGTGAGATATTCTTTGGTGACAGAAGGCATTTTTAAATGTAGAGCTTTTTCAAGTCTCCCAAATAATTAAAATGCATGAAGCACACGCAACAGATGGCAAAGGGTTTGAACTAAATATGTACAACTCTTCAACTACTTAGTTTTACATAATAATGTGTTTGTGCAAATAAGGTGATGACCTTTCCATGATAACTTGTACAAATACATGAAGCTGAATGTGCTCGCTGGAGTTGCTAAAATCTGGCAATGATAGAATAGACAGTACTTTTCTAAATCCTCAGTTATAATTTTGCCGTTGTGCTGTGTAGCAAACTCTTGTCATCTGGAATTTTTTTTCCTCTATTGTATTTTTTCTGTTTCCTCTACAGAAACTAATGCTATGTTTTTACAGCATGTGGTTTCCCTTATTAAACCTGAAAAACTATGCCTTTGAGTATAAGCATAGATGTTATGTCTATCATATTGTCTTGTTTCTAGGGCTCTTAATCCAGTGCTCTTATTCCCTTTATTTGGAAACAGTCCGGTCATCTTTATGACTTAATGTTTGGTAGTTATACAAGGAATTTTAACAGTTCATCTGTCACTGTTGGATGCAGAACATGCCTAAATTTAGTTACTTGAATTAATGACCATTTAGTTGTGGTGAGGAGGATTAAATAACCTTAAGAATAGATCTAATGGCAGATGTATAATATCCATACCAGGAAAAAATGTGAACAGTCTTGAGTAGAGCCAACAAATAGTTTTCGCTGCACTGTCTCTGATTAAAGCAGGTAACATTCAAACTTGGATTTACCAGTGGGCCATTTTAATAAGATAAAATGTCCATAATTAAGTACATACTCAAATACATGTAGAAATTTAGTGAATGATAAATACAGGATCTCAAATGATTGGGCTAGACTTCTTAATAAGCAGTTCTGGGACAATTATGTGGCCACTCAGATTCCTTACATAATGTGTTATACCCCAAAAATAATGGTTTCCAGTTCTAAATGGAAAAAAATCAATAATGACAATAAACTTGTGGGTGTGCACACACATGAGACCCGGAAGGTGATGCATGGTGTTTTTAACCTTATATAAAACTCAAGAGAGTAATAATGAAGAGATTGATAAATTTGACTGTGTAAAAGATTTTTAGAGTCAACAAGTAATAAAAGATAAACTACAAGAAAATATTCAGACCATCTACTATATACATAAAATGGATTTCCTTAATATCTAAATAACTCAAAACCAAGAATCAAACTGGATAAAGTGTTTTCAAGGGTAGGAAGGCCAGGGCTAATGGAGAGGGGAAAGAAGAAAGAGAAGGAAGGAAAGGAAGAGAGGAGGAAGGGTGTAAGAAAAGAGGGGAGGGAATGAGACAAGAGAGGATGTGGGTTAGCTCATTGGGTGAGAACTAGACAGTTGCATTTAGGGCTTGATTTTTAGCAGCAAGGAAAAGAGAAGAAAAGAAATTAAAAGAAAAGAGAAAAGAAAGAAAAAGAAAAGAGAAGAGAATGAACTGAAAAGTTTATAGAAAAAGAGAAAGACATGGACATTCATCAGAAAGAGATAAGTCAAGCTGACCTCACACATGACAAAGGCTTACTAGACTTACTAATAGTCATACATTTATATACAATAGTTAGATAATGTTCCTCAACCTTTAAAATGGCAATGTTAAGTGTGCGATGAATTTCACAGGCGACCCTGAAGGGAAATAGTCACTCTGATTCCTGTAGGAATTCAAACCAACTACCACTTAAGAGAGAAAGCTGCTAAATACTCTAGAACCACTTGCTTGCCTTCTTACCCAGAACTCCCTCTTCTATGAATTTGTCACAACATCATGAAAATTCACATTATGAAAATATGCATGAAAAGATAGTGTGTATAACTGTAAAAATACTAGAAACAGCTTAATTAGAAAGTATGTGGTTAAATGAAGATATTTTGTATTCACTCAGTAGAACATGGAAGGTACCAATGAAGAGATACTTTGAACTTCATTGAAATTATTTCTAGCAAATTCTAGAAAATGCAAAGCTGTATCTTTAGGAAGAAATGAGATAGTAGAAAATACTTCTGTGCTCTGCTCATTTGCACGTGAACAAGTGAGAACTCGGGTGTACTTCAGTAGGGCATACCTCAGTAGGGTGTACCTCAGTAGGGTGTACCTCAGTAGGGTGTACCTCAGTAGGGCATACCTCAGGAAGGTGTACCTCAGTAGGGCATACCTCAGTAGGCTGTACCTCAGTAGGGTGTACCTCAGTAGGGTGTACCTCAGTAGGGCGTACCTCAGTAGGGTATACCTCAGTAGGGCATACCTCAGGAAGGTGTACCTCAGTAGGGTGTACCTCAGTAGGGTGTACCTCAGTAGGGTGTACCTCAGTAGGGTGTACCTCAGTAGGGTGTACCTCAGGAAGGTGTACCTCAGTAGAGCATACTTCAGTAGGGTGTACCTCAGTAGGGAGTACCTCAGTAGGGTGTACCTCAGGAAGGTGGGTGTACCTCAGTAGCAGGGTGTTATTCTAACATGCACAAGGCCTGGAGTTTGATATTCCAGTACCACAAAACTAACCCTGAAACCTAAACAAATAAACAAAGAAACAAACAAGCCTCCCAAAACCATGTGGGGATGATGTGGCAGAATCAGAGTTAGTTAGGTACCAAGAGGGAGTAGTAAGTGTGGTGAAAAGAACAGAGGTTGTCCCCAGAGTAGTAAAGAAAAGCATGCAGCTCTTGTATTGCTTTAAGTGTTAGAATTAACTAGGATTTTGTGCAGGATAGACATGAAGTGAATATATATAATGGCAAATGCAACTACATAAAGTACAACTGAGTCATATAAGCAAACCGACAGGGACAGGAACCCAAAGAAATAATCTTGAGCAACTTTGGAAAACAGAGTTTTGACTCTATCAAACAAATACTATACTGTTTTATTAAGTATGGCTATTGAAACTAACTATATCAGTGATTATGTAATTACCTCATGTGTTTGCTAGGACTGAACAAATAAGTAAATGAATTGTAGAGAATGACAACTGGGTTTCTGTTGGAAAAGAAGTTATGGATTAGAAAAAAGGCATTGTAATAATATACCTGTAATAAATTGGAATTAGAGGTATCAGCACTTCCTATATATGTACATTTATATAATGGTTATTTATACACATATAGAGAGTTGTGTGTATGTGTACTTTAATATATAGACACACACACACACACACACACACACACACACACACACACACACACTTCTCTTAGCTCTGCCTGCTGGATGGGTCCAGGAACAGTGGTACCTCAGTAGCAATGAGGTTAAGGTACCTGACTTGAGTTTCCATTCCATTCTCCAATATAAAGACAAAAAATAAACCAAAGTAAATCCAAACAAACCCAAACAAAAACCCCTGACCTTTTATTGTTCTAGGACTAAGGCAGAGAAAATAAAATATGATCCTGGTAGCACCTTAGTGTGTTAAAAATAAAGAAATGCTTAAAAAAGAATAGCAGCCAATAAAAACACACAGGAGCCAATGTGAGGGGCCTCCTCCTGCCAATGCTGGAACAGCTTGAGGAACAGAACTAATGATGACATTGATATCCTGTAGAATAAATAGCCATACTTGTCTGTACAAACATTACATAGATTTGAGCAAATAACTCTTTCTTTAAAAGAATTTTAATCTACATATTTGGAAAGTATGTTTAAAAAAACACCAAAGCACTATTAACACTAATACCATATTAGTGAGAGTTATAACCCTTTATCAAGCCATGAGTTGGCTAAGTCACCTGACGAAGCATGAAGGAGGAGCAAGATGTTTCTAATCTCACATGTCTCATGCATGGTGATTACTGTTATAAAGGAGAAAACAGTGAAACTGCTGTAAGCAGGTGATAGCAACACCACTTACTAAGCTGGACATGTTGCTGTGTGCCTATAGCCTTAGCCAAGTGGCAGGTTGCAGCAGCATAATTTCTGGCCCTAAGAAATTGAGTTCAGCCTGGGCAATATATTGATACTACATCTCAAACAACAACAAAGACTTACTACCTACGTCATACCTACATCATCTCCACACACTGACAAGAATATAACATCACATTTATTCAGCACAAATTCAGATCCACAATGTAACCATGACAACACATCAGCAGAGCCCAATGCTAAGAGTTGTGAGAATATAAATCATCAGTTATTATCCAGTCCTGTGGTCCTGGCATTTCAAAGAAGTCCTGTGTGACCATCACAGGTTACAGAGCACTATAAGTATAGTAATCCTGCGTTGGATTCTCAAAAGAGATACTAGGAGTATAAGTCTTGACACTTGAGTATGTCTGTAGTCTAGTTTAGTACTGGGTAACAGCCCCTTTCTTCCCAAGAACTTACTTAGATGACACCCGTCATAGAGGATGAGCACTAGACAAACACTGTGCCGATCATGCACAGATAATAAATTATAAATAAATCATATTAAAATCAAGATATAATAGTAAGGAATGTGCTTGGTGTTTTTACATAGAGAATTAAGTCTTGGTTGAATATTTCAGTATAGAATACAAAGTATCTTCAGTGTTTTTCCGATTTAATTGATATCTGATTATATAATCATCAAAGCAGAGAATGTCACTTCATATAAGCACACAGTACAAAGTGAAAGAAGTATGTTTGGGACCATTTCATAAATTGTTAGAAATTTTGTTCTATTCTCAAGCTAAAATTTATTCACCACTTTTTAAAAAATGAAACTCAATTTAGCAACACAGATACCAGTTTTTGAAAAGGATTCTAACACAATACCAGAATGAAGACAGAAAACCTAAGAGTCTGTTTTCATAGTTAAACCATTATGTTTCTGTAAGAGAGAAAGCTTTGAAGTACAGTGAAACCCTGCAGTTCCTAACAAGTATCAGTCTTAGCTGTGAGCTAAGATATCTCAGATGGCATTCCAGCATACAAAGTGCAAAAGTGCATTTGCAAAGTGCGAGTGTTGTGTGCTTAGAACCAAGGCTGCCGTGAAGTTCTATGATACAGAACAGAGAGAATCATGCCAGAATCCCTTGGCTTCATATGGCACCTGATTCTGGATTACTTTTTGGTCATATGAGTTCAAGGCTCTTTCCCACTTTCTCTTCTATTAGATTCAGAGTATCTGGTTTTATGTTGAGGTCCTTGGTCCACTTGGACTTGAGCTTTGTACAAGGTGACAAATATGGGTCTATTTTCATTCTTCTACATACAGACAGCCATTTAGACTAGCACCATTCATTGCAGATGCTTTCTTTTTTCCATTATACATTTTTGGCATCTTTGTCAAAGATCAAGTGACCGTAAGTGTGTAGTTTTATTTCTGGGTCTTCAGTTCTATTCCATTGATCAACATGTCTGTCTCTGTACCAATACCATGCAGTTTTTATCACTATTGTTCTGTAGTAAAGCTTGAGGTCAGGGATGGTGATTTCCCCCAGCTTTTCTTTTATTGTTAAGAATTGTTTTTGGTATTCTGGGTTTTTTTGCCTTTCCAGATGAATTTGAGAATTGATCTTTCCATGTCTTTGAAGAATTTTATTGGGATTTTTATGGAGATTGCATTGATTGTATAGATTGCCTTTGGTAGGATGGCCATTTTTACTATGTTAATTCTGCCAATTCATAAGCATGGCAGATCTCTCCATTTTCAAGTGAGGGATGGGGTTGCCAAACTCTGACCCATAATTTTTTCTGTCTGAAAGAATTACAGGGATGGAAATGGAGAGGAGCCTGAGAAAAAGATGGTCCACCAACAGGCCCAAAGTGGGATCTGACTTAAGGAGACATCCCAAGGTCTGACACTGTTACTGAGGCTGTGGAATGCTCACAAAAAGGGATCTATCATGACTGCCCTCTGAAAGACCCAACAAGCAGCTGAAAGAGTCAGGTGCAGTTATTTGCACCCAACCAATGGACAGAAGCAGCTGACCTCTATTGTTGAATTAGGGAAGGCTGAAAGACGGTGAGGAGAAGGGTGATTTTGTAGGAGGACCAGCAGTCTCAATTAATCTGGACCCCCAAGATCTCTCAAACACTCACCACCAAATGGACAGCATACACCAGCTGATATGAGGCCCCTAACACACATACAGTAGAGGACTTCCAGGTCTGTGTTCATTCAGAGATGAAGCACCTAACCCTCAAGAGACTGGAGGCCCCAGGGAGTTTAGAGGTCAGGTAGGGTGGGAGGTGGGGGCATCCACGTGGAGATGGGGTAGGGTGGGGAGGAGGTGTGGGATATGGAGTAGTTGGAGGATGGATAGGAAGGGGCAGGGAATGGAATATGGAGTGTAAAAAATAAATTACAAATAAAATAAAAAAAATCTCTAGAATCTAACTTTTGCTCTTTGTCAAGATTGGCCCTAAATCCTAAACAAGCTCTGTTTCACATCTTTTGTGAACAATGATCTCCCTGGAAGACATAAGAACAACAAATGGTGACCTTTCTATTTAAGATCTTTCCTGGTTTCTCTCATCCAAATCTCTTAGACTCCAACCTTTATTTTGTTTTGATTGCCCTGTTAGAAGTGTTTGCTCACTCTCCTCTGTACTTTTCAAACCCATTGTCAGTGTTAATATGTATTGAAACTGGCACAAACTTAGGGAAAAGTTCTCTATGGAAGCAGTGATCAGTACTCATTGCTCACTGTGTGTCTCTGTTTTAAGACAATGACAATGACTGAGCTGGTCTTTATTATCATTCTATTTGCTTATGAAGACAATGAGAAAAAGAGAGTTTGTTTTGGTTCCAGGGGTCTCTGAGGCTTCCAGTTGTTGAAAATCATTCTGTTTAGTAAAGTGTGAATTTTATCCTCTACAATTCACTGTTTAGTTTATTTGTTATTCCTTAATTAAATGATATACCCAGATCACTTTTCTCATTGTAGAGTGCATATATGAATATAAAGAGTGAAAATTTCATTTTAACTATGTTAAGTGCACAATGCAGACATTAAAAGAGAGCTCCAGTGTGCCTAGTCACAAGGATGTCTTTTTTATTCAGGGAGAAACAGGGAATCATTTTGAAAGTGAATATATACTTAAAATTCAATTTAATAAAAACAGGAAGAAAATTATGATAAAAACATTCTATAAGAGTGATTGTACAATAATGAGAATGTAGCTAATGCATCTGAACCATGTCCTTGCTAAGTTTTCTTCTTAAAAATATATTTTATTTTATGTGTATGGGTGTTTTGCCTGCATGTATTTTTGTGTATCAAGTGCATGTCTGGTACCCACGGGGGGTCAGAAGATGGCACCAGATCCTCTGGGATTGGAGTTACAGAGAGGGTTATGAGCTTCCATGTGGGTTTTGGGAATAGAACATGGGTCCTTCACAAAAAAAGGATGAGTCATAGTATGGCTGAGTCATCTTTCCAGTCCCAGTGCTTTTTTATTTTTATGTATTTTTAACCATTCTTCAATATCATTTGCATATAAATTATCTCCCTTGAATGTCTCTTTTTTGGGCATTTCTCTTTGATTTTTATTGATTGATTGATTTGTTTGTTTAGTGAATGTTTGATTGCATTAGAAATATAAAAATGAAATGCACTCATCCTGCATAAAAAATAGTCCATTTATGTTTAAGCTAAAGCAACATATGTTCCAAATGAGTGAAAAACTACTTTCTTGAAGTTTCCCCAAATATGTAATAAGGATGCCTAAAGAAGTGTTCTAGAATACTTTAAGGAAACTAAATGGGACTGGGTGACTACAAATGTTTCAGACATGTTGGGGATGTTCAAACCAATGTCAAGTAAGATTTTTCTTTTTTAGTTTTTAATAAATTTCAGCAAAATATACATAGTAAAATTTTTTATTCCACCCCCTTAGCAGTATACTCTGTTATGCAATCACTCCAGTATCTGTAGAACTCCTTCACTATCTTGAGCTGAAACTGCACTCAATAAATGATAGTTCTCTGTTAGCCTCTTCCCAGCTTCTCTGGTGACTACTAGTCACCTTGATCTGTGAATCAAACCACTAATGGAGTAGGTTAGCAGTTTTCTTGATCAGGAGAAGATGGAGTTTTAGCTAGTTATGTTAACTAAGTCTTACCATTTGAATGGAAGCCTATGACCCAGTTTAAAGTGGGGAACACATTTCAGCTAAGTTTGTAGTTCATAATGCAAATATGTTTGTGCATTTCAGATTTATTTGTGGGGTATATTTTATGTTGGGAACATTGTATAGTCATTCCCACAACAGCCATTGCTTAACTGGATCAATGGTTTGTTATTGTTGTTTTACATAAAAACATATTTCCCTGTTTCTGTTGCCTTCACACTTGTTTGTCTATATGAGGTGGAGGGCAGTGGCGGAATGAAAGTTCTAGTTGAATGTTAGTATACTTGAGAATGAGAATAATACCTTTCTTGAATACCAGGGGCAGTGCAAAGATAATGATTTGTGTGATAGTTTAAGGCTAATTTTTAAGTAAATATTTGTTTTTAAATAGACTAGCAGTTCTGTGTGGCTACTATATGTTAATTATAAGGAGGTTTAGGTCAGTTCATATTTTTGGTTAAATACTGACTTTTTTGTTGTTGTACAAGTTCAGTTACTTCTGTTAGTAATTCATTATTCTGTCATTTCTTGAATATTTATCAAACTAGAGTAAAGGAAACCATGAAGAACTGGTCTGATTGTTTCATTCATAATTAAAAAATAATCAAGATGTAATTCATGCATCATAACCCCATTACAAGGTGGAGATTTTAATGGTTTAGAATATTTTTAATATCATACAACCATCTTCAGTATCTAATTCCTGAACATTTTGTTAGTCTAGAGAAATCTTAGCTGTCACTTCTTTTTTGTTTCCTGTAGTCCCTCCTATCTACTAACCTACTTTCTTTCATGATAGATTTGCTACTGGGCATTTTATATAAATAACTGAACTGGTCTGTGTCGTTATGTCTGTCTTTCACATAGTACAATACTTTAAAGATTTCTCCACATTGTGGCATGTACTTTATTCTGCCTTTTTTTTTGATCAAATATTATTCCATTATTTGGATAAGTAGCTTTGTTCATTCATTCATTTATTGATTGAAATTTGTATCATTTTGTCATGAATTATTTTTCTGTGAATATTTTTGTATAAGTATTTTTATGAATATATGTTTTTGAGTCTCTTTGTTAAATATTTAGGAGTGAATCAAACAACCTTCAGTATATTTGTTGCTGTGTTCAAATACCGTGACTCAAAGTAACCTACAAAAGAAAGGCTTTGTTGTTGACTTATGGTTCTAATGGGCTAGAGTCCATAAGGGCAGGGAAGGCCTGCCCTGCTACAGGAGCAGGAAGCTGGCTACTCACGTCTCATCATGTCTTATCCACATACAGCAAGCAGAAAGAATGAACAAACAGTAAAGTAAGGCTCCAAAGCCTCAGAGCCTGACCCCAATGATGCATTTCCTCTAGCAAGGCTGCACCTCGTAAGGTTCCACAACCTTCCCAAACAGCACCACCAGCTGGGTACCAAGTGCTCAAGTCTTTGAGCCTGTGGCTGACATTTTTTATTCAACCACTGCTCTGGGTCATTCATCCATAAATTTTTTTAAGGTTTTTGAGGACCACCAAATGGTTTTCCACAGAGACCACTTTATATCCCCAGCATTTGTATATAATGGTTTCAGTCTCTTCTGAGTCTCATCTACATCTGTACATTTTCATCTTAAGAATGCTGCGACCACCCTTATGACATGGTATCACCCTAGATTTGATTTCCCTACATCTTCCCCTTTTGGTGTTTATGAGATTTTGCCAAACAAAGTTTCAAAGTGATACCTACTTACCAGAACATTAGGTCCATTAATAGTTTTAAAAAATACCATTCCTGAGTCTATTCTGAAGATTTATAAACATGTTTCATGTGTTAGTTTTATATATGAAATAATTTGGAGGCATGCTTTCAGGATTTTTTTCATAAGCACAGATTTTCTTCGAAAGTGTCATCTAAATCTTTCCATCCCTTCACATGGTGGCTCCTGCTGTTGTACAATGCTAAAATAACAACATTGTTTTCATCCATTAAAATATCATTGGATGATATCGTGAATTGGCTCATTTGCCTTAATTTTTTTTTAACAAAAAAGGCAGTGTTTTGAGTTATGCCAGATGTACACATGAGAGATTTGAGTGCACTTGTAGAATTTAAATTGAAATGCTAATGAGATTCTGACAGCCAGAAAAAACAACACAGCCTACATTTTCATCCGTTTTATTAAAGTCATTATTTAACTGGAAAAACACATTATTTAGAGCTGTTTATTTGTGTGGCATTTGTAATTCAGCTCTTAAATTTTATCCAATTAAAGTGCCTCTCATTCCATTTCACTTAATGTAGCAGACTGTATTGTGCATTCATCTTCTTCTCCGTTTCATTCAGTCGTACTGATAGTAACTCGGTTGCATGAATGCATTGGCTTTTCTCTCCAAGTGCTTACATGTATTGCTTCATGCTGAAGTGATGTTACGATGACATCTTTATTTTTCGCTTGTAGTAAATCCAATGAAATTTCATGGTAGATTATCACACAAGAGTATTTATTGTTATTTCACACTTTGGCTATATTGGTTATTGCTCTAGGATCCCGAAAATGTGAAAGTAAAAAAAAAATCAAAATGTAACAAATTTCATAAGCAATAAATAGATCTTGAAGGTGATTGAACATAAGGCTCTAAAATAGTTATTATTCCAACAAAGTTCCTCATTGCCTTAGAGCACAGGCTGCCTTTTAAAAAGACGTGCTTATTATCTATTTGCACGTTTTTCTCTCTAGTTTTCTCACAGCTCCTTTGAACAAAGCCTTTTTGTGCATGTTTGAGATTTTCCAATTAGAGTGGCCTTTGCGTTCTACTTTTTTTTCTATCTACTTCTCAGATGGGATAAGTGTATTTGAAGTGATTGAGATGTAAATTTTTATTTATGCATGTGAAACTCAGTACAATTATAGAAAGAGATAGTCCGGCAGAAATTCAGAATTTCGGGCTTGCGTGCTGCTAGCTGAGATCAAGCCTGCATTGGAATGTAGATGCTGAGGGAGGGTCTGGAAGACAATGTGCCTTCTTGAGAAGTCAACTTCCAGGGTGAGAGTGAAATATGTGAGCTCCAAATTGGACAGACGTCATCTTGAATATCAAATCCTGGTTTGAACTGTCTTATATTATTAGGTTGCTTTTGTGTGTAAACTGCCTGGTGATGCTTTTATGAAAATCTGTGGTAAAATAAACTCTCCTACTATAAAGACACTCAGTTAATAATGTATCAGAATGGAGAGTGAATTCAGTACTCCGGAGGCAAAGTCTGTACTAACTCTGGTGCTTAGGAACACTTGGCTATGGCACTGAACTTCTTTAGGTTTAGTTCCCTCTACAAATGGAGAGGTTTGGGATAGCCTACCTTTAAAACACCATTGGCTTTTTAAGATATATGATTGTAACTTTTTGATTTATCAAGGAATCCAGAACACATGGTTTTTAGCGAGATTCCGTTTAGCTTGTCTTCATATCTTAATGTTGTGTCCCTGAATACTTTTGAAGATGTAATGCTTGTGCTGACCATAGAAAGATTCAGTATACTTACAGAAGCCAGCACTTTCTTATCCCTGCTCACTTAAGATAAGTGTGTAGAATCTCCACCCTCTCCCGACTTCATCTTTAAATTTGTCACCTTGCAATGAACATCTAAGTAGAGCTGCAGAAAAATAGTGGGTTTAACTCTCACTGTCAGCCTGGCAGGCAACTCCCTCTAGTGCCTTGCATTCACTTACTGCCTCATGTTCCTATTGAAAAATTAGAAGTTATTAGTCCATAGGAAGGAGTGTCATTTCATCCTGATGTTTTTTTTTTTAACTTTTAAATATCATGAAGTTGAGAGAGATGGTTTCCATGTACATGGAGATTTGATATTCCAGGGTGGGGAGATACCCAGCAGATACCCTCTGCTCAGAGGAGAAGGGATGGGGTAGTGGGGGAGGGACCAGGGAAGGGGATGATTGGGAGGTAGGGAGGGGGCAGTGAGCAAGATGTAAAGTGAATATGTAAAATAATAATAATAATAATAATAAAAATTTTAAAGCTATAGGTGTAGGTAAGGCCAGAGATATAACCCATGAATACAACTCTGGGATGAATATATAAGAATATATAAGAAATACATGGCAATCAGTACAGTGGACCCTATCTGATAAGGACTTGTACCACTGGCAGATTGCGTATGATTGGAGACCAATGAACAGTAATATGTTACCAGTGTCTTGGTCTGCTTTGCCTTACTAAAATGGAATATCACAGACTAGAAAATTTATCAAAATATTTATTGCTATTCTGGAGACTGGGAAGTTAAAGATTGAGTGCTGAATTTGAGGAAGGCCTTTTTATTCCATCATCCATGGCAGAAGGGCAAGAGAGAATATGTAAGAGAGAATGCAAAGTCTGGGCTAATTTCAGATTTCTAACTCTCATGGCAAGCCTACTCCTATCATAACGGCACTACTACATTCATGAGGGCCTAACAAGAGGTCAATGCCACTGCACTGGAGATTAAGTTTCCAGCACATGAACTTTGGGGGACATATTTAAAATAAAGCACATGTGTGGATACAGGAAAATAGAAGATACATAGTGGGTGTGTCTTAGGATATGCAAGGAAAGTGATTAGAGCCTTAGTGTTAGTAAGTAGGATAGATTCAGGAAGAGGTATTGGTACTGACAATTCTGTAGAAAATTATAGGACAATCCCAGCTAAGCATACTGTTGCTGTATTGGCATCTTCACTTGTGATTCGTGAAGGACAAAGCTAGAGGATCTGATGTGACAGTGAGGCCCACAATAATCAGATGATGCCATCATTCTCATTCTCATGAGACATACTTGAACATTTATGAGAACTGTTTCACAACATCTCAGGTGCTAAGGACCAGCCCCAGCAATGGCTGGCTGTAAGAGTGCTTCTTTATGTATACAGAGCTCAGTAGGCAAGGATAGATTCACGTTGTTCTAAAACATAGATCATATCGTTTTATGTTAAGACATATGTTTTAACTTCCCCTTGGTTATAAGTTTAACCATCATTGATAGAACAGTGACAGAACAGTTACGTTTTACAATCATTTTCCTCATCAACCCCATAACCCAACTTTTAAGACTCTTGTGGCATAATTTGACAAAGCGTAATAGCCCTTTCTTAGGCTGGTAGCTCTTGAAGTTTCAAGGGCACTAGACAGAAAATTTCCAAGTCAGCCTGGGCAGTTTGCCATGTCCCAAACAGTGTATTATCAACTTTTACTGGTCAGAGTGTTAATTGTCATTAGGTCCAAGAAAAATCTTCAAACCAAAAACTGCTGCAGTTATTATTCAATTTCTGGCACAATACAATGTTTATATCCTTATATGATTTACTTATATGTCCAGTCTTGGTATTCTTTTATTCCTTGGTCATAGGACACCACAGCAGTCCTTCATGAGCTAACTTTTTCAAGAAAGGGAGTCTTGATTCTTTATTTTTTTTTATCATTTATCCATACTATCCTTTGTTCATCAGTATAAGGCCATGTGTAGGGAAGAGATAACTCTAGCCAACTTAACTGTGTTGCTGTATCTTTTCCTCAAGGAGCATACTGTATTCAGCCACTAATCTTATAAGCCACACAATTGCTTGAGCATATAACAACATGAGGCTTTTAATCTGATCAGCTGCCAACCCCTCTAGCTCCCCCCCATCTTGTTTACCTTTCTAAGATAACTTTGTTCTGATTTTCTTGCTCCTGTTCCTGAGTAAGTACAGGGGCAGATGTTCCAAGATATTTTGGCGTCAGAGCCTCATAAGGAGATCCCTGGTGTTTGAGTCACAACCCCCCCCCCCAGGGCATAAGGATCACTTTTAAGCAGGGCTAGGTAAGGATATTTCTGTAAAAGTGGGAGGAGTAGCATGCTCAGGACTTTCTTGAGGAAGTTTTGAAGCAGTGCTCCTGAGACATATGATTCATAGAAAATTTCCCATCAATCAAATATCCCCAAGTAGTACAAATATTAAAAGTTCCACAGACATGCATCATGGAGAGATCAAGACCAAAAATGGATGACCACATGGCAGCAACTACATCATTTGCCGCAGCTTTGCTGGGCCTTTGTCAAGCATCTGTGCTAGCTTTCTGACTTTTGAGGTACCTATTAGATATGGCTTCACCACTCAGGGATCTAGCTGCCTGTATCCAGGTGATTGCATTTATAGGGTGGTTGAAGTAGACTTGAGAAATTTCTAAATTGAACTTGGGCTGGTGCTATATAGTTTAGAATTTTTGTTTATGCAAGTAGATAAATAACCTACTCCAGGAAACTGAAGCAAAAATGTTGTCTTGGTTTATCTGATTGAAATCTTGGTAGGAAATTAATTTCTCATAAGCTTGATCCATCCATTTAATTGATGCCACTAAGGATCTAGATTTTTGATCATTCTAAAGTATCATCTTTCCTGGTATGAACCTCATCTACCCTGTAGCCTCTGGTATCTTCAGTTTGAAACATTTCAATCATATCATTCACATGACATGGTTTATCTGGTAAAAGAGGACCTGCTTTCTTGGCCATTCGACAGAAGCACTGATTTCAGTATGACCAGGCATTCCAAATCATACACAAATCATTGACAACTCACTCAGTCGCAGTGAGCCGTGACTAGACTAGTGAGCATAAGTCTGGAACCTTAGACGAAGTAATGCAAGTCAGTTATGGAAACAGTGACCCCCAAACATGGAACCCTGTAGGGCAAGAGTAGCCTGAATGAAAATCTGCTTTAGATAGTTCAATGTAAAGATGTAGTGAAGGGACCATTCACAGAGCTGTGGGTAAGACCCGGGATCTAAAACAATGTTGGTGGGTAACCTAGAGACCACTGTCAGAAAGAAGGTGCTGTCACTCCAGGATTGAGGATTCTAGGGGAGAAAGTATCCTTGCCAGAGTGAGGGTCCAAGCACTGGAGGAGAGATGCTCTAGCTATGAAGGAATGGTGCTCTACTCAGAAATGCTGCATTGAAGTGAGGAGGAAAAGGAACCCACTCTCTCTCTTACCTTCTAGTCTCCTGGCAGTTATTGTCTCAACAAAATGCTGGCAAGAAGGGAATCTATATGATACAGTCCTTAGGGATCAGCTTCCTGAGACAAAGGCAGGCATCATATGGGACTTAGTGGAGACTAGGTAGCAAAGAGCTAGGAGGGAAAACAGCAGTCTCACTCTACTAATAAGGAGGTGTGCCTGGAAGGAAGGTGGAGTTTAGAGATACAACTTTAGAGGCTAGAATGCCATTCACCCACAGAAGGTGCTAGTGAAGAAGGAATGCTGCAACTCACACAGTGCAGGAAAGGAGCTTAGTGACTACTAAAGGGATGCTGAGCTCCCTGCCAGCCCATAATTTGATTGCAGTTACTCTCTTTGGTGGAATTAGATAACTACTCAGTCTTCATGTCTCAAGTAAGAGTTTGTCTCCAGTGGGCATGTGACAGTCCCCCTTTCAGTCTGATGGACTGGAGATAAGTGTGCCTAATGTAAAGTTAGAAACTTGAGGAAGGAGCTGGCCTAGCAATAAAACTCCTGGCAGAGACTAAAGTGGCTTCAAAGTAGAACAAGGGTGGGGCCATTTAGCAATGCAAAAGAAAGCTTGGGTGCCTGGAGAGGATTGATCACAGGATAGTAACAAAAAGACATTGTTTATTACATAACCAAGCAATGTAAACATATCAACAGTCTTGAGACAATCTCATTTGCAATTATTAGATTTGTAATTTAGATGAGAGACTATTGCCAATCTAACCAGCAAATCAGCCTTTATATAATGAGAGAATAGAGTGCGTGATAATATATTTAATCTTCAATGAAGACCTGTAATGGACTCACAGCCTCCCACCCCACCCCCTGACTTGTGTATGCCTGAATCTAAATTTAATGTGTGTTCCTTTCTGAAGAATTACTTTTAGTTGGTTTGAAATGAAAAAAAAAAAACAAAAAAATAAAAAACAAAAAACCCGACTGTTAATTGGCATCAATGCATTTTCTTATTCAAATGAGTTTCATTTTGGACTAGTTTGAGAGTGTGAAGAGGAGAAACTAGTTGTAAAAAGGTATGTAAAAAGAAAGCTCTCAAGTGAGTGAAGATAGAGAAGAATATATAAGTTTCCACCAACCCCATCAGCTATCACCAACCCCCACCAGTCCTCACCAGTCCCCACCAGCCCCCATCAGCCTCCACCAACCCCCACCAGCCCTCCCCCCAGCCCCCACAGCCATCTGCCCAGGAAGCATAGCTTGCTGTCTTTGTCTTGGATTTGCTTTCATATGCGTCCACTAATTTTGGGTCAGTTGCTTATGATGTCCCTCCTTTCCCTTCCTGAGGCCAACCTCTCCTTTGTCCTTCAAGATTCTACACAATGTAGGTCCTATACCTTCCTACACTCTACTCTGATGCCCTCTCAAATTAACTGTTTCTCACAAATTAACTGTTTCTCACTGCTATTGATAGAATTTCCTATTTTGTGTCTATTACACTCAACCATTTGAAGGATTGAGTCAACAAAGGATAAGGTATATATATATATATATATATATATATATATATATATATGCCTTAAATTTATGTTTATTATAATGAAGCAGTTTCTGTGCTTTCTCCCTTTTACTTGCCATCAGATGGCTTGGTAGCATTCCTCTGGAATGTTTTAAAAATTAGTTTGAACACTTTAACTCTTGCTTGGAAACCTAAGTCCCAATAGCTTAAGTAACCTTTTCAGATAAGGTAATCATCTAAACAAAATTATAGAGATGCTACACAGTATACCCTGATTTTAAACAGTAAGAAACAAAAACAGTAGAAAATAGAAAAGTTCTATTATTGTTGTATCTAGGACCGTTTTTGAAAATTGATTTCTCAGTCATCATCTAGCAAGAGAACATTCTTGAGTGATATCATTACAAACTGCTTTGGTGCAGCTTGGTTAGTATTATGCATCACAAAAGAGGTGCAGGACACTTACATTCATAGACATGGACTGCAGTCCTGGCCTACATTGATAGTACTGCAATTTACAAGCCGATATTTGAGACCTGCTTCTGTTTTTCTAGCATACTTAAGTATGGAATGACTCAGCTCTGTAGAGAAATGCCCTGTCTTGTGACTTTTGTGCACTAGCATCACAGTTCTAAGTATTCATTCTCTTTATAAATATCATCTAAAAATCATTAAATAATAAAAACCAAAAAAGTTTCCCCAAACAGAAAAATCCCACATTCATTGAATTCATACAACAATGATCCAAGCTAATTAGTATTTTCCAAAATTATATTACTATTTACTCAAATTATTATTATTTATATTGCTGTTGTTTTGTGTGGGCATGTACACATGTGCTTGAAGATATGCATGTAGATGTGTGTCTCCATATGTGGATGACAGCTACTGATGTTGGATATTTCCTTCAATTTCTTGCCACCTAAGTTTTTGAGATGGGCTCTCATAAAACCTAGAACTGATTTGGCAGGACAAGCTCCAGAGATCTGCCTGTTTCTGATTTCCAGCACTGGGCTCATAATGTGTGTGTTTCTACAGCCAAGTCTAAGTGTGGACTGAGGGTCTGAACAATGCAGGTTCTCATACAGCCCTGACAGGCACTTTACTGGCTAAGTCATCTTGTCCCTCCATGAAAGTATTAGTTTTCTTTTTGGAGATTTATTTCAATAAATCTTTGATATGTTTTCTACTGACTAGCATTAAGATGTGCTCATTCGTTCTTAAGCTTATAAGAGCATCAGTGGGAGAGAGACTCTGGAGAATGAGACAAAGTACACTTGGTTAACCATTGGTATTGGTGAAAAGCTCAAGCACTTCTAGGTTAGTTTCCCAAAGGTATTGCAAACATTTTTTCAGGTGAATTTTTAAATTTCCCTTTCAACAACATCTTCTTAAACCAACTTGTTCTACCTCACTCAGGGGATGACTGACCTTAAAGTAAGAGACACTGGCATTCTGATACTGAGTGAAAATGTGCTTATAAAGTTAGCCATTTGAAAAGAATTCAGCTCACAGCTTTAAAATAGCTGATTATGGAGGGCTGATCCTAGATGTAAGGCAAATGAACGGGATTTCAGAAGTGAAAGATTACAAGAGAAGATAGGTTGGTAATACCCTTGATACATCACAGGACACACGTATGAGTGGTGATCCCTGGTTACAGGGCAATGTCCTGCTAACATTATAAAAGCCTTGTTAGGGATTGTGGGTGGGTGAGGTGGGGGGGGGTTAAAATGCTTGGTTTAGTTACTAGGGAGGAGACTTTAGAAGTCCAATACTAATAAATTTATAGACTCTCCCATGTTTATATACACACTATATATAAGCAAACAATGAGAAATGATGTGACGTGGATGGCGTAATTAAGAATTATTTCAAATTAGAATTGATAAACCTCTGAAGTCAGTGTTTGGTTGATGGACCAGTTATATAGATCAATACCCATTTCATTATTTCTGAGCCAGATGTTGGATTTTCTTGATCGTATCTCTGAGAACATAAAACTATGACTATAGTTATCCCTCTAAAACATCCCCAAAATATTGAAAGTAATGGACCGTTTCCAAACTATTAGTGAACTCAATTAGTATGGTCTTTGGCCATGCTTCTTGTATAATCAGTCTCCCTGATGGAGTAGTGACTTCTCTTCCTAGGTCGACAAGAGACGACACTCAGCCTCCCCCTCTCACTTCCCTTCTTCCTTCTCCTACCATCTCTCCTTTTCTCTGCTTCCTCTATCTATATCTTTTTCTCGAAGATATGGTTATTTGTAAAAATTCATGATGCCAGGCAGAAGATAGGCTCAGGGATTGAGAGTTACCTGTTGCTTCTTCAGAGGACCAGAGTTCAGTTCTAAGTGCTAGTGTTCAGGGAACCCAGTGCCCTCTTCTGGTCTCCACGGGCACTCACAAGCATGCACGCACACCGCGCGCGCACACACACACACACACACACACACACACACGATAAAATGCTTAAAAAATAATTTATGATGCCAGAATATTCTTTGTATTACCTTTGTAAATTACTTAAATGAAAAATTTTCCATGGTGATAGAAACTGCTGATATCAAATATAATTACTTATACATAGACTCTGGAAGCTAATCAAAACTCAGCTTAAATGTCTTCTTTTTTTGCTTGTGTTTACTCTTTCTGGCTTTCTTTTTCCTTTTTTATTTTTTGTCTTCCTTGTTCTTTCTCTGTTTTCTTCTCTCCTCCCTTCATTTCCTCCCTCCCTCCCTCCCTCCCTCCCTCCCTCTCTCTCTCTCTCTCTCTCTCTCTCTCTCTCTCTCTCACACACACACACACACACACACTCACACTTACTCTAGTACTTGACCCTTGATTGGTATTGAAACTTATCGTCAGGAAAAGAAAAATGTGACTTGGGAAATCAATTACCATAAATCAAATACAAAAGACCTTTGCTAAATAAAGTAGATGATTCTCTTCAGAAGCTATTGGTTCCAGCCTGCTAACAGTTGCAGAACTTACTAACACAATCATCGTGTTGTTTGTAGGTGATGGACAGGGCTTTGCACTTAGAGATTTTATTAGAAAGCTTGAATAGCAGCCAGTGGATAGCTCTGCAATAGACTTTAAGAAACTGGTACCTGCAAAATGTGTTCCAGGAAACAAAAGTTTTCAGTGAACACAGTTGCCTACTTGATAATGATTAGCTCCAGAAGACTGATAATTAGCTCTAGTCAAACCAGCTTGCAGCCTTATGCCAGACAGGTAGCTCATATTGCTGAATTGCAGCCATGTCTAGGTTTATGATACCCTATTCCTTGGCAGGGTTTTTTGCTTGTTTTCCTTGTTGTTAACTGTTTGGTATTCTTTCCTGTTCTGGTTGGCATACTGCTATGTGGAAATGTGTTCTAAACTTTTTCTATGTTCTTAATTTTTTTAACGATGACATAACTTTAGGACAAGTAATATATAGGAAAATTTGTTACTCCCTACAGCAGCTTCATAAGAATGAATACTATTATTTATCTTATTTAAATTTGAAAAACAAAAACTGAAATACAAGGTAAGTTGGTGTACTCTTAAGGTTTCAATGCCAGTTTATGGCAGATATTGAATCTGCTGTAGTTTACCATCTTTCTAGTCTACCCATTCTTTTTAGTTATTCATTTGTTATCATTTATTATATATATATATATAATAACAGAAAATATCACAAACAAGGAAGTGTCCACTCTCTTCAATGTTTAGGAGTTTTTTTCCTACCTGGAACAAATCCCCAGATTTATATTTATATAAAATACCAAATCAAAGCTGAATCAAAGGTTAAAGTTTAAGGCTATACATATTAATTTAAAGCTTCCATACTAATCAGTTATACTTTTATAATAATTTATATATTCAGTTATTACCATCTTTTGATGTTATATTTTTAGATTTCTGATAATTCAACAACCAATAGTGAACTCTTTTCTTTCAATTTTATTTTATTTATTCTGTTGTTGCTTTTGCCCTTTTTAGTGATAGGTGTTAATTCTTTTCTTTCTTTATATTTTGATTAACAGATGAGTAAATTATTCATGTGCCTTGGTGTGTTATTTCTCATCAAGTTCTGTTTTTATTGTTTATAAATATTCTATCAACCTGTGCTATATTTGTTAGAAATGTTCTAAGTGAGTTGTCTCTTATTTTCGAGCATTCTTCTTTACTACCATGTTAGTTATTATTGCATTGCTATGAACAAACACCCGATAGAATAACTTAAAGTAGAAAAAATTTTGACTCATAGTTTCAAATGACACACTAATTGTCACTTGGCTCTATGAATTTGGGGACATCATGGTGGCATAAGTGTGTATAGAACTGTTCACATCATGGAAGACAGAAATCAGAACAACAGTAAAAGACCAGGGACAGAAAGGCCCACCTTCAGTGGCTTCTGTCTTCCAGTTAGTTCTACTTCAAGTTGACAGAATCTTCCAAATCACCCAGCCAGCAGGGGTCAGGCATTCTGGATTCCAATCCAGAGATAAGACCTAAAGTCCTCACACCTGCAGTGGTGCTTCTATGTGTGTGCTTCCACCTTGTAACAAATGTTATAACTACTTATTTCTGCTGAACAAATTATAGACACCTGTGGCATAAATCACCTATCCCTCAAATGAGACAAAGTACCTGTTGCTGTGGTGTGGGCTTCTGGGCTTGTCACCATCTCTTGATATTTACAATGCAAATATTGTAACAAACCTACCTAAGTATTCTTGAGTAAATAGAAAAGTTAAGAGCATAACTCACGGAGCTGAGGTTGCAGAACTGCTGTAATCTACAAGACCCGGAAAGAGACATTCTCTTCAAATAAGTGTCAGAAGTTCTCAGCACTTACCGACAGACAGGCAGACAGACACACACATGGGCCCATACACACAAACACACACATACACACCGATCTGCTTATGTACTTAGGATAGACTTCATTCTAGAAGTGCTAAGGTCCTCCCAGAATGTACTCTAAGAAAATGACAGTTGTTACTGGTCCATTGTTCAATTTTATTTTTCAATCACTATATTTTCAATTAATGCGTAGTCTTTATGAAAGCTACTATTTGCATAAAAGTTGCATTATTGAATAAGACTAAAATTATTATTTCAAAATGTAAGAACACAGACGAATATGAAAGCCCATGTTTATTATGGAACCTATGATTAACTGCCTTAGGAAGACCTAATGCTGTAGACTGCTGGTGATCTGACATGCAGATGCTTCAGCTTGGACACACACTGTTTTTTGATGAGTTATAGCTGATAGGTTCTCAAAACGTTTGATTACAAAGTGTGTGTGTATGTGTGTGTGTGTCCTGTCTTTGTATAAATACACACAAAAATCAGGTCAAAAAGTCTTTTGGAACCACCTCTGTGCCTGTATATATTTGAAGACCCAAAGCTAAATTTTCACCCTTGAAGAGTGCCATTAGAAATGTTTAGCATCCATTATACACCTCTCTCTAGAACAGAATGATTGCCGGATTTTACATTTCTTTACCAGTAAACAATAGAGTAATAATCACCACTGAGATACGTAATGACTCTATGTTTGCAGGCATGCTGGAATCCTATTTGAAGGCAATCCAGTTAAATTTTAGTCTTTAAGAATGCCTTTGTTTAATGGGTTTTATATTGCGATTTTTATCTTCCTCATACCTGTCATGGTCCCCCTTATTCCCAGCATAGGCTCACATTTCGATCCCCTTCCTTCACATGACACACCCAATCTTCATCTCCTGCTACTTCATTTTCAGAATCCGTAGCTCTGCTCATGCTCTCAGTCTCTCTCTCTCTCTCTCTCTCTCTCTCCATTATCTGTTCCTCTGCTTGTGGGCAGCTAGGTTGATTCCAAATATTTGCTATGCTGAATAAAGCAGTGATAAATGTAGAAGTGCAAATATCTCTGTGGTATGGTTTAGAGTTCTGGGAGTATATGCCCAGTAATGAACTATGAGGGTCATATGGTAGTTCTAGTTTTAAATTTTGAGAAATCTCCAAACTGATCTCCACAATGGCTATGTTAATTCAGTCCCACCAGCAATGAGTAAGGCTTCCTTTCTGTCCACATCCTCTCCAACATTTGTTATCTGATTTCTTGGTGATAGTCATTCTGAATGGGATGAGGTGGTTTCACAAAGTAGTTTTAGTTTGCATTTCTGTGATTCTAAAGATATTGAATAATGAAGTGATTGAAGCGTAGAACAAAGGTCTACAAACTACATAACCAAATTATAAATTCATAATTAACATTTAAGGTATTATTTGAAAGGCTCATCTTGTGGATTAGAAATTGAGAATTGATTTACTGCATTTTGATTAATACATTATAATCCATCTTAGAATATTGCAATTTTTTTGTATTTTTATAATTTATATTTGTAATTTTTTACCTTTTGCATTTATAAACAAATCTAAAATGAGAAAATTATTTATTATTATTTTTTTATTCTTTGAGGGTCTGTATGCCTCACAGAGAATAGTGTACCATTTCTAGACTTCTATTTCTTACAGTGTTATTTTAAGTGTGCTCCCTCAGCTAGTTTTCTAAGGATTATGTTTTTATTAGTATAAATGATACTTGTATTTACTTATTTTCACCATGCTTATGTCTGGTGCCTCAAAGGCTAGAAGAGGGCATCAGAATTACCTAGAACTAGAGTTATGGACCATTGCCAAGATGCCATGCAGGTGCTGGGAATAAAACTTGGATCCTCTACAAAGTAGCAAGTACTGTTAACCCCTGAGCTGTTACTCACTCCAACCCATGCATAATGCAGTTTTAACCTGATAGCTTTTTGGGTAAGATATCCTGATAAATTTAAAAGGCTTTCTGACTAAACAGTACCCTACATGCCACAGATACTTTTTCCTATATTAAAAAATTATTTTATGGGTCTGAGTTACCTCATTCAGGATGCTTTTTCTAGTTCCATATCATTGTCTTTAACAGATGAGGCTGAGTAATATTCTATTGTGTAAATTACCACATTTTCCTTGTCAGTCCTTCAGTTGAGACATCTAGGTTGTATCCAGTTCCTGGCTGCTATGAACATAATTGAGCAAATTGGATGAATAGCTAATGTTCGTGTGCGAACCCTAACAGGGTGAGCAGGGGACGTCCCTGACTCTTTCTGACTACTTGTGGGACCCCTTTTCTCTTACTGGGCAGCCCTGTACACCTTTTTCATCTAGTTTTCATGTGATGGTAAGTGCCTGGTCTTACTGTAGCTTGTTATACAGTATTTACTTGACACTTCTAGGAGGTCTCTATTCTGAGGGGAGGTGGATGTGGGGGAGAGGGGAAGTTGGGGGGAAAGTTGGGGGAGGGGAAAAAGGGCAAACTGTAATCAGGATGTAATATGTCAGAGAAGAATAAAAAATTATTTCATGTATAAGTTCATATGTGAGAATGAGTGTGTGTGTGTGTGTGTGTGTGTGTGTCTGTGTGTCTGTGTGTCTACAGGTGTACACACATGACAAAGTATGTGGACAACTTTTGAGATTCAGTTCTCTCATTTATGGGCGTTTCTGAGAATCAAATTTGGGTAGTCAGACTTAGGGGTCAGCACTTTCATTGTGGAAATTTCTTACCAGCCCTTGTGAGGTATACTTTTGGTAGCTGTTCCATTTGCCACTTGAGAAATGTATTGAATAATTAGATAGCAGCCAAGGGAATAAGGTGTGGGATGTGGTAGTCTAAAATAAAACTTTCCTTTTTCTACCCAAACAGAAACGTTTTTCTACATTCCATGACCATGTCTATAACCCACATTCATTAATGTTGACACTGGATGTGATCCACACCCAATTTTTTACAGTGTTTTTTAAGTATAGGAATGTGGGAATTGTATCAGATGAGAAAAAAAGCACTGCTGTTTTGTAGCTTATTTCTACTTTGGTTATTTTTAGTCCATGAAAAATTTTCATTAAAAATAATTGCAGTCCTTGGCACATTGAAGACAATATGATTACTGAATGAATTTACATAATTATGTCTCTTCACAACTTATTCTTGCTTATTTTTTATTGTTTTAAAACAATACAGTAGTTAGAATGGAGACATAGCCTCCAAATCTGAAGGTCAAAGGATTGCAGGGAACAAGAATAAAGTAGTAACGGCCGGGAGAGCTGCAGTGATGTCCGACTTCTCAGGCCAAAGAGTTACTTTGTCTGCTCCTGACGAGACCCTGGAGCCAACTGAGGGAGAGACCCTAAGCACTGGGCTGTTCCCTACTTCATAATAGAAGTGTGACTAATACATAGTTTCTCTGTTAGGAAAGTGTGGACTCCTAAAGATAACCTAGATAACTCCTAGATAACCATGATAGGAACCACATCATCCTGAGCAGAGGAAACTTCCTTGTTAGGTTGTAGGCGTTGTAGAGAATGTTGAGTAAAGGAATTCATTTAATTGGTTTTAAAATACAGATGTTTACAAACCCAGGCTTCAGAATACTTAAGGGAAATATAAACATGATTGCCCACCTGTTAGAGGAATTCAGCTGTGAATTACATAGTTTTCCATAGGAGGCATTGTTGAATAATCTCAATATTCATTCCTATATTGCCTGTAGTCCTTTCTGGATCCTTGAGAGGGCATTGTATGTGGTTATCATAACTTGATCATTTTCACAAGAAATAGACCTGATTTGGCAGCCCATTCTGGGGGAAAATCTGGTAAAAAAGAAATACAGGTTGGCTTGAGTGACCTGTCTCTGTGTTATATGTACATCCATGAATTAAAACCCTTGGCATTCAAAGCCTAATTCTCTTTGTATCTAGCTCACAGTTTTCTATTTCATCATTTTTCTATTTTCTATTGTATAATGTTGTGAAATATCCCTTTGGAATCTAAGTCTAGATGACAGCGTCTATGGGAGAAGGTAGGCTTATTAGTAGTTAACCTCCAGAACAGGCGGTAATCCAGAACTCTAGTTCTGCTCTTTTGAGCATTGTGCAATTTGGGTGTCACTATATACTACTTAAATATCTTTTAAAAACATGTCAGAGATGTGGTAAACTATCATAATACACATGTTGGCCCTCCACAGGGAACAATCTCTTTTAAAGGGTCAATCATTTCACTATTGATAACTGTGGTACAGACCAGTAGTTTTTGAACAAAACTGGTTAGGAATGTAACTTACTGGCCTCCACTTCAGAATGGATGGCTCAAAAACTGTGGGGGTGGGGCAAGTAGCCATTTAACCAGTCCTAGAACGTTCAAGAAGTATTCACTGAACATGAAACTTTGACCAGGTATCTGTATACGTTCCCAGAGATAAGTCTTTCCATAAATCAGTCTGCTTTTGTTATTTTATGTAGATGAGTCTTGTTTCCTCCTATAATTCCCAAATTCTTCTTTTGTCCAATATTATCGGATACATTGTTTTTAAATTTTACTTTTATTATTTTATGTGTATGGATGTTTTAGCTGCATGTAAGTCTGTATACCATATGTATGCCTGCCTGGTGACTGTGGAGGCCAGAGAGGGTTTCTGATCCTCTGTGACTGGAGTTAGAGATGGCTGTGAGCTGACATGTGGGTGTGGGGAATCAAATTCTGGTCCTCTGGAAGAGCAATATGTATTCTTAATTGCTGAGTCATCTCTCCAGCCACTATGGGCATTCTTATAATTTTTGTAATCATCACATTGGTCAAAGATATAGTTGTTACTGATCAGTATTTGTCAACTAATAACATTTTAAATGTTTAAAACTTAAAATTAAAGTGCTTTTAGGCTACACAAAAATTTTAGAGATGAGATGTAGAAACAATGTTTTTAATTGATTTAATTAATTAATTTTTTTTGAGACATAGCCTTAGTCTCTTGGCCAGGATGACCTGAAGCTCACACTAGTTTGTATTTGTGGCAATCCAGCTTTAACCTTTGGGGATACTGTAATTACAGGGTATAGGCACCACATCTAGCTGACAATGCTTTATTATATTTTTATAGCTTGTAATTAGTATGGTCATATTTGTGAGCTCCTAAATTCTCATCTTATCAAGAAGTTTCTGATAGTCAGAATTCATAGTGCTCTTATTAATTGAGTGGATTGTATGATGAGAAGAGATTTTCAGTATTTGTTGAAGTGAATCTGAGTTCCTTGGTGACTTAGTAATCAGAAGAGGGAGCACTTGGAGAAAGATGTGCGAAATTGTCTTGCACTCAGTGACAGCCAGGCATTTAAACACACCCTGGTAAAAATATTCAGTCTGCAAGTGTTAAGTCAAAATTATTCTTCCTCTCATAAGATGATTTTGGTCCAAATGTCTTTTCATGGTGGCAGAAAGAGAACCAGATTCCTGACCCACAACAAATATCAGTGGTTCTAGAAAAGCACGATTTATGATAAGACACAAGATGTATCTTGGTCTTCCTCTGTTTTTAGCACAAAACTTCTGAAATCCTTGAAATCTCCAGACATGAAATTTTATATGCTAATTTGTTGACTGGAAGATCCTGTTAGCTTCAGGATCAGGGCTTGGCTTGTTTTAGAAGGCTTGAAGCAGGGTTAGAGGTCTTGGGTTTTCAGGCTTAGCCTTCAGACTCTAGGACAGTGGTTCTCATCTTTCCTAACTCTGAAATCCTTTAATATTACTCCTCATGTACCGTGACTCCCCTCCATAAAATTATTTCATTACTACTAATAATTAATTTTGCTACTGTTATGAATTGTAATGTAAGTTCCTGATATGCAGTGGTCTTAGGCGACCTCCATGAAAGGGTCATTCGATCTCCAAACAAGTCATGGCCTGGAGGCTGAGAACCATTGCAGTAGATAGAGGAGATGATCTAAAGTGTAAATTGTCCCCCAAACCAGTGATGTGATCAATAGTGCCTATGTAACCAAGTCCCCATTAGAGTTTCAAAAGATAGAATTCACAGAGCTGAGAAGGTGGCAGTTCTTGCACCATGGTCACTGGAAGAGGGGGAGGAAGCCACCTGCCCTCTCTTCTACATCCTTCATCAGCATCCTGTGTAATATCCTCCATCATGAACCAGTAAACATGTTTCTTGAGTTTTGTATGCTGCTCTAGCAAATTAACTGAACCTGAGAATTTGGACTGTGCTGTAGAGCAGCAGAGGGAGAAACATCAAGCTTACAATTCACACCCAGAGCCAGGGGGTCAGGAGCAGGCTTGTGGACTGGGGTTTCAAAAATGTGGCATCTGACTCAACCTAGAGTTGACTTGGAAGCTTTCAGCTGATGTCTTGAGCTATAGCATTGGTGGCATGGTGTATGTCTGCAAAATTCCACACTGGGTGTCCAAAACATGTTGTGAGAAAGTAGGAGTAGAAACTGAGTTAGAGGGTTTGCTTCTTTGTATCTTCAAATAAGTTAATTGGAGCTGTACCAATTGAATGGCAATGTAAAGTGGCTTGAACACAGTGTAACATTACTAAAAAGGTGAGGAGGTCACTTAGAACCTCAAATGGGGAGACTTGCCATCTTTAGCAAGTGGTTTTCAGCATCGCCCTGGGCCCTTTTCCCAGCACTGCCAGACAGGAGAAGAAAGGTACTAGGGAAGTTTTGGCCCAAGAAGTGCCTATCACTCCTATTAACTTTCGGTTGGCTGGGGTTCGGTTTCATAGCCTGAGGGAGGCTGTGAAGTATCTACGTTGTATCCAGGAAAATAAAAATAGAAACAAAAAACAAAACAAAAAAACAAAACAAAAAACCCAAGCCTGTATTTGGGATGAGTGACAGTCTGTCTCCTGTGGATACTCACTGTTACCTGACTTGACTCTCAGAATTGTGATAAATATGTTTATTTAAAGAGAAAAAAAAAAGCTCCTAGCCTTGCCCTTCTTCACAGCTACTCTAAAGAAACATATTAGAGTCGAATAATTAAAGAATATGCATGCATGCCTTTGGCGTGTATTCAGGATTGCTAGACAAAGTTTCCATGTCTAGTACTTGTAATCAAAATATAAATTTCTAAGCTAACAAATAATTACAAAACAATTCTAGGGCCAAGAAAAATAATTGGGTTTGAGGAAGTAATAGGAAACTAGAAGCTGAGTAATGGCAGGGAATTGGGAGTCGGAAACAACCCTGTATGCCATATGCCTTTGTATGTGTACTTTAAATCCATTGCCTGGACAGCAACAATGCCCATGGAGTGGAAGGCTAATGGATACAGAATCAGGGGATAGATTTATCTCCTGCAAGGAGTTTTGAAGGGAGGGATAGAGCTCTTGCATGGAAAACAGAAGAATTTTATTCTAACTTCAGGTTAGCCAAGTCTGTACATGACTGGTGTTAGACTTGAAGTTACTGTGTTGAAAAGTCAGTAACATCAGTGAGGATACAATTAACCATAAAACACACTTGTGGGTTCATAATTTATGCTGTGTGATGGTTGAAATTGGGTTGCAATTAAGGTTTCATGTATATAAAATCCAATTAACATTATATAACTTGTGCCCAGTCAGATGAGTAACAATGAAAAGAAGTCAAAAGAACAGTCAAAAGGAGAGATGTTTCAAACTTTGGTGCTGCCTGTGGGTGACAAATATACAAGTGTTTTTCAAATTGGTTGGTGACTCCAAGTAACTAGGGATAAAGACTCCTGAGAACACTGAATACAGTGTATCTTGTTCAGGGGGTGGGGGGGGGGGGCACGGCGGTGATGCTTAGCTAGGACTTTTCAAATGAAACTTGCAAACAGTAAGCATGGTTTTCTGTTCTAGGCTTCTCAGTACTGAGCTGTTCCAGTTTCGTAGAGTTTCATATGTCAGGAAGAAGACAGAGAGTTAACAACTCCGATTTGGCTCAGATTTAGAATCTTTCAGTTTTGTGACTTTGACATTTATCTCTTCTTTACAAATTCTTGCCACATCTTCAAAACTTATATTAGCAACCATATCTAGGGGTTATGAAGAGCCCGAGTGTTTATTTGGTCATTGCTATTTTCAATAATACATATATAGGGCTGGAACACCTGAGGTGGTCTAAAGAGAATCTCTAGTCTATCTTTAGTTATTTATCATTTAACTTGTGTATTTTGTGGTACAAATACTAATAAGCTTGGTTAATACAAACTACCCCAGACCCTACTCTAGTGAATGATGGATGATTTCTATTAATCTCTAGGTTTACCCCATCTTTCTCTATCTTTCTGTGTGCTTGAGAGTCCAACTATCTATAATCTATGTTTGCAGACTCCTCATAGTCTGTCTTTCTATTAGTTCCTTCTGTAGAAGACACTGGTTTAAAAGATGGGGTCAATAAGCAGAGTAGGGATCCCTTCATGAAGTGGAATCCAAGAGTATATCTGAACTGGAGTTCTTAATATCTAGTCTCAGCTCCCAACCTCTTGGTTTAGTTTTTTGAAGGAGCTCAGTGGTTGTCACCACAATGCTAACTTCATGTTTTCTGACCCTTTGTAAGTTTGTGTGTGTGTTTCCTGTGATACATCTAAATAAATACTACCTTCGTTAATATTTCATCCAGTTACCTGGGTTGGACATACTACCGTTTGGCTCCTTCTAGAACCCCCAAAGCTATAGAAAGTTATTTAATTTATGAAATATCTACTGAGTCACTTTCTAAATAAACAACACTGATAGACATATTTATCCAATTCTGAAAGCATCTCAGAGAATTGGATATAGGATTATAGATTAGTCTTTTAACAGTTTTAGTATAGAAGTTGTACCATATTTCATAATCTTTCCTGTTCAAAAATCTTACTAATAATCAGCTGAATGTGTAAAATTTAAATAGTCTCAAGTGACACTAGTAGTGCCAATAAAAATTGTCATGAGGATGCTAATTTAAATCAGTCCCCAAAGTGGGTACAGTCTTGTGTGTGGGTTCACAATTAAAATACACTTGTGTATGCCAGCAAGATTTTGCTCAAGGAACCCTGGTATAGCTGTCTTGTATGAGGCTATGCCAGTGCCTGGCAAATACAGAAGTGGATGCTCACAGTCATCTATAAGATGGAACACAGGGCCCCCAGTGGAGAAGCTAGAGAAAGTACCCAAGGAGCTGAAGGGGTCTGCAACCCTATAGGTGGAACAACAATATGAACTAACCAGTACCCCAGAGCTCGTGTCTCTAGCTGCATACGTAGCAGAAGATGGCATAGTTGGCCATCACTGAGAAGAGAGGCCCCTTGGTCTTGCAAACTTTATATGCTCCAGTACAGGGGAATGCCAGGGCCAAGAAGTGGGAGTGGGTGGGTAGGGAAGCAGGACAGGGGGAGGGTATAGGGAACTTTCTGGATAGCATTTGAAATGTAAATAAAGAAAATATCTAATAAAAAATTTTAAAAAATACACTTGCATTTCCTGCTTTTCTGTTAGATCCCAATTCTACTTCATCATTTTTTTCATTAACAAAAGGAACTTCTTACTACATTTCAAGATATCCTAGGATGGAATGCCCATTCAGTAGCAGTAACAAAATTTAATTATCTCATAGCCCCTCAATTCTTTTATAAAAATAAATTCAGATTTTGAGCTTTTGCAAGTGTACGCATTGCTCAAGCTGGGTTCATAGTAAAATTTGGAAGATTTCTCAGTCCTGAGTATTTTTATGAATGCAGCTACCCAGGAGAAGATGGTACATTCTTGGGGGCTGGTCAGTAATGGTCTGATGACTATTGTTCTGTTGTCTAGGCTTCTCACAAACCAACTAGAATTGTTGTGTGGAAACCAGGCTCATTAGGCTTATTAGAGTGGTGCACAGCACGAGAGCTGCAGGGTAAGTGTGGAGAGTTTTGGGTGAATTTGCCAGAGAAGTATGGAGCTAAACAGAGTATATGATAGGGGCTTGGGTCATGCATTCAGTCTATGTGCCCATTAGGTCACAGACATTGTATTGGGCACTGTTATAATTGGTCCTGCCTTGGATAACTGCCACCAGCACCTTTTTCTATAAATGTCTACCATTCAAATACAGTATTTTTAAACCATATGAAAACATTCAGTCTGTACTGATAAAATTCCCTAACCACTCTTAGCAAATCATAAGATTGGCATGAAAAGCTCCATACCACCATGCTATTCAGTTCTGTAGATGGGTTCTGGGCTTGTAGTAACTAACATAGAAGGGAGCGGTGAGAGATGAGTCACACAGGTGACTCAGCAGAGGGAGGGTGTGGGCAGGTGTAGAAGCCAACCACAGGATATCTAAGATTGGTAGTTGCATTCTGGTACCAAGACTTTAGAATAAATGTGTATCTTCCTCATTTTATATTATTTATGTGTAGATGTGTGTCTGTATGCACACGTGAGTACTCACAAAGACCAGAGCATAGTGTTAGATTCTCTGGAACTGGAGCTGCAGGTGGCTTTGAGCTGCCTGCTGTGGGTGCAGAGAACGGTTCTCTGGTCCTCCATCAGAGCTGTAAGTGTTCTTCACCACTGAACCATCTCTCTAGCTCCTCACAAAAATTGAAATCCAAGCATCTCAGGCAGCTTTGTACCAAATAGTCCCGTGAAAGTTAGCATATCGCACTGGGAAAACACTGCAACAGTGATTACATAATGATAAAATAATTGCCTCCTTGCTCATTTTTACTTATGAAATTTAGTATTCTATTCCTGGTGGATTTGGAAAACTCATGGGTAATACAGCTTTTAAAAGTTTTTCTTTGGTAGTCAAAATAAAACATGACATTCAAAATTAATTGAAACCCATGCTTGTGACTACTGAGGTAAAAATATTTCCAAATTAAATTATAAGTGTCCTTTATTTTATTATAATAATCATTCTCCTCCTCCAATGGTTATTCGATCTGAGAGGCCTGAAGTCTGCAGATGAAAAGAAGTCATTTATGAAAACATTTAGTAGAAGAACATTTAATGGGAATGCAGTTATCAACAGGAAAGACGTCATTGCACTCTCTGCTATGTGCAGGGTTGTACGCCTACTCACCTGTCCTATTTTGAGGTAGTTTTAGGAGAAGTGCAAAAGGACAAGGTATCCACTTACAACTTAAGCTAAGCCAGAGTTAAAGTACAAACAAATCAGTGTTATTGAAGCATGTGAGTCAGTTAGCTGGAGAACCTTTTTTTTTTTTTTTAATTGTTGTTTTGTTTTTATTTTGAGACAGGAAGTCAGTATAGTTCAGCTTGGTCTCAAACTGGTGTGTAGCTGTGCTGGCCTTGAATTTCTGTTTCTTTTGCTTCCACATCTCAAGAGCTGGGGTTCATAGGCAGTCACCACCATGGCTAGTTTAAAAGTGTATTTATTAAAGTCCTTGTAACCTTTAGGAAGAATGTCCCAAGTTTCCAGAGATTGATAAGACCTGCTTAGTCCTATCTCTATGAATTCAAGGTCTGAAAATGATGTGCTGCCAAAGGAGGCTCCACTTCCTATCTCTACTTTGGTTTTACTTTCTTTCCATCACAGATGAGAAACAAACACAGCCAACAAGCCAGAGAGACCATATATACCAGGTCCTTCTCCCTCAGAGAACTCAGCTGATTGTTCTGATCTTTTCTTCACAGTTTGTCCTTGGTATTTATTGACTATAGTTAAGGCGGGCACTTTACATCTCCCCCTGCACTAGTAAACACTTTCGTTTGATTGTTTTGTTTTGTTTGTTTGTTTGTTTTGTTTTGTTTTTTGAGACAGGGTTTCTCTGTATAGCCCTGGCTGTCTGGAACTTATTCTGTAGACCAGGCTGGCCTCGAACTCTATTAAATGCTTTCGAAATGAAGACATTTAATTTTAATTCTAATTTAATCTCATGTATTTCCACCCACCCCCCCACCCCCCCCAAAAAAAAAACCAGGGTTTCTCTGTGTAGCCCTCGCTGTCCTGGAACTCTCTGTAGACCAGGCTGGTCTCAAACTCAGATTTCTGCCTGTCTCTGCCTCCCAAGTGCTGGGATTAAAGGCGTGCGCCACCACTGCCCGGCCCAATCTCATGTATTCTTAACTGTTTCTTTATAATAAATTATGAAGCTATGTTCTGATGAGTATTCTAGTTTCTTTAGATGTTCTATGTCTAGAGGTGGGATCCAGTGAGGCTTCCCCTTCCATGTTAGCAAGTCTACTTGTGTTGTCATTGTTAAGGTCTTGTTTAGAGAGTCATAATGTTAGGTTATCATAGCTTTCCTGTCTGTTCTAAGAGATACAGCCTTATAGATGACTCCGTGGTTCTCTGGCTCTTACAGTCTTTCTTGCCTCTGTTGTCATCGTTAAGGTCTTGATTAGAGAGCCATATTGTTAGGGTATCATAGTTTCCATGTCATGTCTAGGAAGCACAATATTACAGCTAGCTGACTTCCTGGTCCTCTGGCTCTTACAGTCTTTCCTTATGTTCCCTCAGCCTCTGGTGTGAAGAGGATGTAGTTGTATTACCTGGGCTGAGCATCCCATAATCAGTTTCTTCTTTTCATTTTGACCAGGTATGGCCTCTGTAATGCTCTCTGTCTTCTGTAAGGAGATGTTTCTTAAATGAGTGGTGAGAACTATGCCTATGTTTGGATATAGAAATATGTACCTAGAATGCGGTTAGGAACTATACTGGTTTAGGAAAGTGGCAGTCGTAGGTTCTCCTGTAAGATCCATGGCCTCACCAGCCCCAGATGGTTGTCTGGGTTTCTACTTCTAGGTGTGATTTGCCTCCTGTATCAGGCCTTATGTCCAATTGGGCAGCTGCTAGTTACCACCAATATATGACTTATTCTGCCATGTAAACTTGAACTTGATATTATTTTAGGTGCAAATGTTGGAATAAGTTTGGTTTGCCCAAGTAAAGAATGGGTGGGAAGTATCAGCACTGTGTATAATCTTGAAGCAAGTGTACATCAGCAGCATCTGACTCTTAAACTCAGATATGTCTAAAGGGCTTATTGATTAGGTACACTGTGCTAGGCTCGATGTAGACGGGATTCTGGAGACATCGGTGGTGTTACATAAATCCCAGGGCCTTGTGCACACTAGGCAAGCACTCCTACCTTTGATCTCAGACAATTCAGCAGTAGCTAGGAAATACTTCCTGGGAGCAGGGTAATCTGGGATAAGAGAGGATCTCTTCAAAGTCTTTGTAGTGGGACTCTATTGGTCAGGGTTCTCCAGTAAGCAGTGCCTGAATAGAGGCATTAATTTTTAAGAATTAGCTTACATTATCATGGAGGTTTGACAGATCTACAATTTGCAGGGAGTGCCAGAGCCTGCAGGAAGTGGTCTGTTGGAACAATACCACTTTTCAAGGATAGGCAAGTCTTTTCCAGAGAAGGTCTTTGACTGGTGCAATGAGGCTCACTGATATAGCATAAGTAAGGGTTTGTTTGTTTGGTTGGTTTTTTTTTACTCAAAATTTATTAAACAATCCTATAAAACAGTACTGCCACAGAAATATTTTTTGAACACACTTCTGTGTATATTGGCCCATTTCTTGTATCACATAAAACTTGACTTCCCAGAAATTTGTCCTGGGAACTTGCCTTGGTCAGTGTAGCATACATAGATCTCGTGTGTTGGATGGCATACGATGGTTTGATTCTGTTCTTGACTCTTGTTTTAAGCGTACTTTGATGTCTGCGACTACTAATACTTTATGTTCTCCTGATCACACAGGCTTTATTTTTATATCCTTTGTCTGTACTTCTACTTTGGGGTGCTTCCTACTAGCCCATGTAGCACCTGATCTTAGCATTCTGACATCATTTCCTTTAGTCTTCTGCACAGTAAACCTGGCTTCCATATTCCTGATCTAAGGTAATCTCACATGGAGCCATTAGTGTCTTGAAATCTAACCTCTTCCACTTTTCTTTGTATATTTCTACAAGTTATTTCTACAAGTTTTTTCATGACCTATTTCAGATCCTCCGAGTCTTCAGCAGCAATTTCCACCAAACATCAGATCTGATACCACATGTCTCTGCTCCTTAATTTGTATATTTTATTTTCAGGATATTCCTGACCCCTTTGCACTTTTTCCAGTATGGAGGACTACTTATTAATTATGATGCCATTCTTTTAATAGTTGGATATGTGTGGTGTTTATGACCTCCAGACCAGCATTCCTATTTTGTTTCATTGTGGCTTTTCTTCTCAGGGGCTTGTGGTTTTCATAGGCCACTGTTTTGAGCAGCTGTTTGTAGAGTTCTTGCTGTGGTACTTAGACCCAGCAAGCTAGCCATCCCACCTGACACTCCATTCTAGCAAATGTTGTGCTAGCTCTCCAGCCTTTCAGATTGGATCTGATTTCCTGGGATCAAATTCCAGACGTGACTTTGCAGTTTGCCGTCTGCCTGGTTGGGGTAGGCAAAGGGAACTTCTTAAAGGGTTTTTCATCAGATATTTCTTCATGGACACTTTTACATTTTACTATATGTCTACTTGTTGATATTTTCCTCTAATGGCAGGATAAATTTTTTGTCTGTAGAATAGTTTTAAGACCCAAACAAATAACTGCAGCTTTAAAATTACTTCAAGTAATTTCCTTGATAATATTTCAGTAGCTTGGAACATTACAAAAAACGAAGCACCCATTTTCTTGTGATTTGAAAGGAAAAATTTAAACCAAGAGGCTTTTAGATTGTGAAGATAATAATTTTACAAACACTATCAGGATTATGGGAACAATAAGGTGTGATTCATCGAATAGCTTTCTCTGACATTTATTCTTGTCTTTCTATGATAGACACATATTAACATATAGTTTTTCTCTTTGAAGAAGTATATTTTTTTTCTTTTAAAATGTATGCGGCTTTTCAAATACAAATTCCACAACCTCCTGTGTATTATAAAACATGATTCATGAAATAGTTTTACTTTGAAGTACAGTGTTTAGAATCTTGTGATCAATAGCACATTTAAAGCCTTTAATACAACCTGATTTATGTCTATCAAATCATAGATGTAGTTTGCTGTGGTAGAGACTACTTGATTTCAGTTCTATTGTAGAAGACTAATCAATCATTATTTCAAAACAGAGGCTTTTGTAACGAGATTCTATATGAGTATTGATTTCAGTTTTTATATTAACATAGAGAGCAAGTATTCTCAAACTTAGGCAATTCAAATACTGTTCTTAAGGAAGATGTTTGAAAGTTTCAATGTTTTTCCTAAAGAACATTCGTAATAAACCACAAGCTACCCAGCCCACTCACACAAGCCTACTCCTACCAGGGCTAGAAACACTGTTCTAATGGGGCTGTAACCTCCTCATTCACTGAAACCACCTCAAGTCCTGATGCTCTTTGAGTTTCTCTGGCACTGGGGGGCATTTCACAAGGCTGGTAGACTGTGGGTATGTGCATAGAGCAGAAGAGAGAGACAACATTGCAGATCAGTGCAGCTGAGGGTCAGATTCACAAGTTCCAGTGATAGCAGAGTTGTTACACCATGAACACACAAACAGAAGGAAGTTGCTGCTTTGAGGGTCTTGCAGGATCTGTATTGCTGATCCTCCCCTTGGCATAGAACTTCAGGTTCTGTGGGATCAACACTGAAACAATGCATATGGCTCCTTGTTGGTCTTCTTTGTGATCATCACTATGGTATGTATAGCATCTTTGCAACGGAGAATAAGGATTCAGTGTTGTTAGGATTTAGCTGTACCTTTTACATGCTTTAAAGATTTGTTGCCCCAGACATTGAACTTTTCCCTTGCTTTTATCTGTTTATTTGTCTCTTTCTTTATTTTTATAAATTAGTTTATATGTAAATAACAGTCACAATTCCTACAGTATCAGTTCTTCCCAAATACATATACACAAGCTACATAAAATAAAAATAGCAAACCTGGAGAGCTTCACATATATGTGTGCTGTATTTTATTGCTAGCATGTGTATGTGTATACAGTGTATATGTACGGTTGCATGTGTGTATGCATGGCTCTGTGTGAATATCAGAGGTCTATGCTCAGCATCTTCCTCCACTGTTCTCCACTATGTTTTGATGACAGAATCTCTCATTCCCTGGAGATCTCTGCTTCATTTAGACTAGTACATGGGTAAGCTCAGGCATCCTTGGGTCTCACTTCTCTAGTCTGGACTACAGATGCATACCACTGTGCCCAGCATTTTACATGAGTACCAGAGATCCAAATTCAGGTCCCCATGCTTGTGAAGCAAGGACTTTGTTGGCTGAGCCATCTCCCTCCCTCAAACTTGGCAGAAATCTAAGCCATGACATAGGAAAGAGTATGTGATACTTAGTTTAATGATGAACTTTTAGGTATGACACCAAAAGTAACATCCATGAGAAAAAAACCTTAATAGAACTTCCTCAACAATTTCTGCTTCATGAACATGACTGTTGGTGAAACTAAAATAAGTCACAGACTGGGCCAAAACTTTATAAAACACATATGAAAAATGGGATAGAGTCTGAAACATACAAAAACAATCTAAAATCCCACCATGAGAAAGCAATCCAGTTAAAAGCAGGTAAGTGATCTGAATAGATATTTTAGCACAGGAGATCTATATGGGAAATATGCATATGACAGCAGGCTCCTTCTCATGTCATTAGCAGTTCTGTTTTACAGCTGTGAACTTCTGCTATATTGCTATCACACTGGCTGTCATACTGTGGTCCTACTGACAGGGTTAAATGCTGGCAGAGATATGGAGCAAGAAAAGCTCTTGTTCATTGCTGGTTGAAAGGTTTTCATATAAAACTGAATGTAATCCAGCAGAAATGCTTCTGAGTATTGACTTAATGAGCTTAACAGTGTCTACAGAGAAGCTTTCACAAGTTCGTCTGTGGAAGCTGTAGTCATAATTGTTGAAAAGTGGCAGCAGTTGGAATTTCCTCTAATAGGAGACTCAATAAGTAAACCTCGATACCTTCCTACCATGGCCTCTTATTTAGTGATAAAAAGTTGTCCATTTAGATTTGGAAAGAAGTCTGGAGAAGTCTTAGCGAGTATTACCAGCTGAAAATAAGCCAGTGGGAAGAGGCCATATATAATGAGTTCAGCCTTGGTGTGTGACAGCAAGACAATGCAGACAGTGAGAAGGGTTCTGGAATGAGGATGCCAAGCACATGGCATTGACCAGGGACTGAGGTTGCTCTGTGTCATACTGTAACATTAGGTCTGTACCAGTATAGATTTAGCAAAGCCTGTAGGGACGTGTGATACAATAAGTGAATCTACTTGGAACAGCTCATTGTATTTCAGTATTTATCACTTACAATAAACTACCTCACCAACCAATGTTAACAGTTGTGGCAGCTTTGGGCCAAGGAAAGGAAATAAATATTTTGATTATTATTGTTTTTTTTCTATAAACTTAAAACTGCATTACTGAAAAGCAGTAACAAAGCTCACTCTGAAATGCTTAGAAACAAATGAAGCAGCATATAACACTCACGTAAAACAGCAGGCTAGAGGTGAGCTACTCTCTCCAGGGTTACCGAGGTCAGTTGTTTCCTACTTCATAGTTGTTTTTTCAAAAATGTACTTTTCTGTTCATTCCCTCTTTTCGATATTATCTGAATTAATACATAATTTAGCTATAGGAAACTGAGAAAAGGAAGATTTTTAAAAGGCAATTTTGCTACTATAGTAATATATGCACTTATTTTGCCCTAATGTATTCAATAAATACCAAATATATGTATTCTGAACACATGGTTCTAGTGGTAAACTAAAATCTTACAGTCTAGTGGCAGGTAAAATATAAATTAAAAGACTCTTGTGATTTGGCAAAGCCTTTTAAGGTTATGGTAAATGTTAAGAGGAAGCAATTGGAAATTTTGGACCAGGACTATTATAACTGATATGCATTTTAGAAAGATCTTCTCGATTGCTGTGCAGCATCCCAGCAAACATGACTAGACAGTGAGTACAGGAACTGAAACTGGAAGGCTGCTTCACGGCTCCAGACAAGGCACAGTGCTCGGTTTGCTTTGGTTGCTCTGCTCCTCTTACCTCTTGCTCTTGTTTTCCTCCTGTGCTGAATGATGGCCAGCAGCTGGAACTGCAGCTCAGGCTCTCAGGGTTGACATCCTGATGCCATCCCTTCCCAGCACAGAGATGAAAGCATGGCGTTAAATCTACTCACAGCTCAGTAGCTAGGCGCACATAAGAGTGGCTACATCTAAGAAGTGTGAGAATGATATACACCAGTGATATGTATGGAGCCTGCTACAGAGTAAGTGGTGGGCATATGTTCCTAACCACATTGACCTTAAGGTGTTAGTGAGAATTTCATTACTCTAAAGGTATTGGCACAGTGCACTGTGCCAGAGTCAGCTTTGAAATCTTGCTAGTGGTGAGCCCACTGTAGACAGTGATCTGTCTCTTTCATACTGTAGCTGTATTTGCTAAAACTCTTAATAAAAACTGTACTCAGTTTGAGTGTACAGTCTTTGCATGCTGGCTTCTGGAATTGTTATGGGTATACAGTTTTCCTTTATTTTATGTTATTTCACTCCACGTTCATATTTTCCTGAAGGCAACTAGTTATACTTTCAAAAAAGTAACTGTTTATTATTATAAATTTTGTAATATATTACACTTTATTAAGATTCAAATTTCAGCGCGTGTTTTATATGGATTGTGTTGTATGTTGTTATTTTTGTTTGCAGTTTGAATGTGATGTCTATTTTTTTAGTTTCGTTCCGTTTTCCATCATCACACCTGTCTACACACACACATACACACACACATGCACACACGCACATGCATACAAACACTCATATGTCTCACCATTCCTACATAGACAAATGCACACACATAGAGACTTCCAGCTCTTAGAGGTGAACTACAAACCTTATAGAAGGGGCCGACATGCCCAGAGTATATGCAACTTCCTCTCCATTCTTTCTTATCTCAGACATTATTGCTTTTGCTCCTTGCTCATTGTTTTAGATATGTAAAACATTTAAATAGTTGCTATTTTAATAAATCATAACAATCTCATTATGTTTTGAAAGTCAAACATAGGTCAAAGCTGTTGTTTCTTTAAAGTAACTTTTACTTTTTAGGTTTATTTTCTTTACTTGAAAAAAATCTCACACTATTTATATATTTATAGTAATTTGAACTTATTAAAAGGGCAGTATAAATAGAGACTCAAGTCAAATTGCCCCAGGCAGATTAGAAGAGCCATGTAGCTATATACACCATATACTGTTTGCCTCAACTCCAGGCTAATATTTTCAAATGGGAAAAAGATAAAATCTGCATTGTTAATAGCTATTGATTTGACTTAATAAAGTCTAAACTCATACTAGAAAATATTTTAATTATGTCTCTTAAAATATCAAAGAGAATTGATTGAACATTTAAATATTTTACATAATGGCATTTATTTTTCTATGCACATTTTCTCATTCCTTTGTAGCACAACATGGTTAAAAAAAAAAAAACACCCACACTCATAAGCTTTAGCAACCCACAGTAGTCTGTGAGTCTATCTGCAGGTGACTTGAGTTCTGCTCTGAATTGCTAAACTGTATTGCTTCCAACCAGCAGTAGAATGCCCATCTCCCCACCTGAAATTGCCGTGAAAGATACAAAGACCTCATCCATCTGCAAAGGAACAACCAACTACATTTATTTTTGGAAATAAGGGAGGGAGTTGTTTTGCTCTATACATAGACTCTACAAGTAGAGCAGTTGTATAACATGGTCTATCTGTGTAAATTACACCTTCTCCACGGTTCATTTAACTTCTTGAATCTGGTACATTTCCTTTCAACCCGAAGCACATCTGATGCAGATTTCCTGGGATGCTCACGCTCTATCTGGGGTTTGGAAGCCACGGACCTCGTTTACAGGTGCATGCACAATATGGACCTTTGGAAGCATCCCGCCCTCTATAGGTTTAACTTTTCTTTTTCACTGGGTAAGAGAATAATATGAGAAAAAAGTATTGTACTTTCTCTTGTTATTACTGTACCTGACTTATTGCTCACAGAGGAACTCTGAGTCAGTTAACTCACTGATGTGTAAAGTTCTAAACTGACAGGTGAGGAGCAGATAGAACCGAGTGTCTTAGCTTATGCAACCAAGCTCCAAGTGAACTGTTCCTGTTTGAAAATACTCACTTCAGACCTTTTTTCCCCTTGGAAAGGAAATGCTTGTGTGTTTTTCAAGTCAACTGCAGCCTACTGTGATAGCTGGTGCTTAAATGTTACAGTTTCAAGTTGTGTAAAATCAGTCATTCCTTGTAAAGTAGTTAAATATCAGGAAATGACTTGATTTCATAACCTTTTAAAATTAAGTGAGAAAGTAATCAGAGATTAAAATTCTTTCAGTTCACACAATTCTCGAGAAAAACATTTTTATATTCTTTGTCTGAGACCCTGCTTACTCTAATACAGTAGTTTTCAACCTGTGTATCGTGACCCCTTTTGGTGTTGCATATAAGATACTCTGCATATCAGATATTTACATTGTGATACATAACAGCATGAAGGAATAATGGAATAAATTTATTGTTGGAGGTCCCTATAACATAAGGAACTGTATTAATGGGTTACAACATTAAGAAGATTGAGAATCATTACTCTAATAACTAAAGTTTATATCTGTAGTCTTATGTATCACATTTAAAACAATAAAACAACAGAAAAATATTGTCAAATATTTTCTAAGTCAAAAACATAATAGTTTTACTCAAGGTTTTTGAGATTAAAAGCATGACATTAAATATGGATTGCTGTCATCATTGCTTCCCCATTAAAACCTGATGCTTAGTAAAATATATTAGTTTCACTTTATGCTAAATCACTGTAGATAATTTACATTTATACTACTTATGGATTTTTAATTTAAAAATATAGCTTTCATAGTAGCATATATGTTATTCATCATAATATGATCTTTACTATCTTGGAAAATATATATCTCACATAAAGAATTTAAAAAATCATGTTTAATATGCCTTTTGTGAAATTTGAAAGCACAGGCAGATATTTCCTATCTTAGTTTGGGCCTTTCTTAGACTCATGAACAACTGAAGTGGGAGATGCAATTCATCGCACTGGTCTCAGTTTCTAGACAGTATGATGACTGACTGAATGAGTCAATTAATTGGTAAGTGGACACACCAAGAAGATAGCACAAGGATTAAAGTGGTGTCCTCTGTCACTATCATATGCTTGTCTTGTATTTTATCTGGCCTACCTGTATATTTAAAAAGTGTTTTTGTTTTATATTGCTTTGTTTATTTATTTGCATATGATAAACTAAAGTTATATACTCATTTATTTGCTCAAAAGATATCTATAAAATACTTACAATTTTGGCCAGTCACTATGGTTAAACATGGTTAGAGCAGTATGCAATTCATTTGCTTTAGTAAAACAATATTCTGATTGTGTGTGCATGGGATAGCAGACAATCAGTTAATAAAGCAATAAATGTAGTCCTTACCAGGCTTTTAAACTACAGTAAATGATATTAAAGCAGAATCACAAGGAAGGAGAGTAGGCATATTGTACAGTAGACTCTGGGTAGCAGTGAACATATATCCAATGAAGGGTAATATGCTGCAAATAGAGATCATGCAAATTGAGCTCACACTCCATGTATATGGTACAAGATCATAATAGGCAGCAGTTTTGAAAGCATCACACTTACTGTACTGAAGAATGCAGAAGATGGAGAGGGAAGGATATGGCAGGAAAGATTGAGTGGGTGGCAGAGGACAGCTTCTGGGACTTCCCTTTGATCTTGAATGAGATGGGAAGCCAGAGGGTTTCGTGTTCTGGGGTGATATGATCTGCTTGTGATTTAAAGAGAACAGTTGCTCTGTTAGCCTCATGGAAACAGTAAGTATATGAAGCTAAGGGTATAGGAAACCAAGTAAATAGCACTGGAACTTTCTCACAACACATATAATTAAAACACTAAATGTATAAAACAAAGAAAAGGTATTAAAGGCTGCAAAGGAGAAATACCATGCCGCGTATAAAGGTAGACCCTTTAGAACAACACTTAACATTTCAGTGTTTAACACTCTTAAAGCCAGAATGGTCTGGACAGGTGTTCTACTAACTCTGAGAGACTACAGATGGCATCCCAGACTACAGGACCAACACAACTATTTATTATAGTTGATGGGGAAAAAAAAGCATTCTACAATACAACCAAATTTAAATAATATCTATCATGGATTTAGATCTACAAAAGGCAGAAGGTTAAGTTCAGAAGCAAACTATACTGAAGAGCACACAAAGAATAAATAATTCCAGAACTGTTAAGCAATGGAAGAGAAAGAAGATCCCAGACCATAACATAATCATGAGAATCAATAAACAATATCTATTAGTACTCTAAATATTTTTTCTCTCAATTCCCTAATAAAAAGATGGTCTAAGAAATTGATTGGAAAACAGGATTCATCTTATTGCTGCATTTAAGAACCACTCCTCACCATCAAGGTAGACATAGACATCATTTCAGGTTAAAAGATGAAAAAAGGTATTGCAAGGAAATGGACCCAAAAGCAAGCTGGTTTAGCTATTTAAGTGTCAGACAAAGCAGATAGAAAATTATGTAGAGAGGATATTACAATGTAAGCATTTATAGGCCAAAAACAAGGCACCCAAGTTTATAAAAGAAATGCTATGACAGCTTAAACCACAGGTTGACTCCCACCCAGTGATAGTGGATGACTTCAGCACTTCACTGTCACCAATGGACAGGTCATCCAGACAAAAACAGAGAAATGCTGGAGCTAATACTTACAAAACATAGCATCCAGAGACTAAAGGATACACTTCCTTCTCAGACACTCATGAAAATTTCTCCAATATTGTCCATGTATTAGGACACAAAACAAATCTCAACAGGTATAACAAAATTAAGATGGTGCTGTGCAGCTTATCTGACCATTACAGATTAAAGCTGTATACCAACAAGAATGGAAGAAGAAAACATACAAACTCCTGGTTTCTGAACAACTTATTATTGAGTGAAACTGGGTGAAGATAGAACTCAAAAACATAATTAAAAACTTTTAAGAACTGAATGAAAAATGAAAACCCAACAAATCAAAACCTATGGGACACAATGAAGGTGGTTCTAAGAGGCAGGTACATAGCATCTGAAAACTGGATTAGTAACACACCTGAAAGCTAATGCCTGAAAAGAGTAGAAGGGAAGAAGTAATCAAACTCAGGTCTGAAATCAATAAAATAGAAATAAAAATGTTTTAAAAAGTAATGAAATGAAGAGTTGAATATTTGAGATTGACAAACCCTTAGCCAAACTAACTAAAAGACAAAGAAAGAAGATTCAAAATAATAAAAGGGGTGAAAGAGGGGATACCATAACAGACAGCAAGGAAATCAGACAATCATAAGTATATATTTCAGAATCTGTAATACTCAAAACTGGAAAAACTAAAAGAAATGGATCAATTTCTTGACCAAAGTTAAATTAAGATCAAATAAGTACTATAAATGACCTATAATCCCCAGTAAAAAATACAAACAGTATTTAAAAGTCACTAAACAAAAGAAATCCCAGATTCATATGGGTTCAGTGCAGAACTCTACAAGATCTTCAAAGACAAATTATCTGTAATACTTCACAACTTACTCCACAAACTACACATTGAAGCAATATTTCCTAATTCTTTCTAGGAAGCCACTATTAGTCTAATACCAAGCCACACAAAGACTTGACAATAAAAGAAAATTATGCATGCAAAAACCTCAACAAAATAGTTACAAAATCAAAGGATACAAATAAATTACATACCATGATCAAGTAGGCTTTATCTCAGAGATTTGTGGAAAGGTTCAACATAAACAAATTAATAAACATAGTACATCACATAAATAGACTGAAAGATAATACACACTTGATCATCTCAGTAAATGCAGAAAAGATCCTTGACCAAACCCAACTTCATGATAAAAGTCCTGGAGAGACTAGGGATACAAGGGACATACCTCAGCATAATAAAGGCAGTTTGCAGCAAGCCCTCAGCCAACAACATCCTAAATGGAAAGAAACTGAAATCATTTCCCGTAAATGAGGAACAAGTCAGGAATATCCACTGTTTTCATACCTGTTCAATGTAATATTGAAGTTAGAGAAATAAGACAACTGAAGGAGAACAGGGGGAGATATATGTGCATATATATATATATATATATATATATATATATATATATATATATATATATATGAGAAAAGAAGAAGTCAAAGTGACTTTATTTGCAGGTGACATGATTATATACATAAAAGACCCTCAGCACTGTAGCAGGAAACATCTGAAACTGATAAATACTTCCAACAAAATAACAAAATACAAAATTAACACACAAAAATCAGTATCAAATGACATGCAAACTGAGAATTAAATCAGAGAAACAGCATCTTTCTAACATCTTCCCCTACACAAGCACATGTGTATGTATGTTTGCATACATATGTATGTATATATACACATATATTAATGTATTATATATGTACATATGTGTGTGTATCTTTGGATAACTCTAACCAAGCAGTGAAAAACTTATACAATATAAATTTTAAGACCCTGAGGGAAGAACCTGAAGAAGACACCAGAAAATGGAAATATCTCTCATGTTCATGTACTAGTAGGATTCATATTGTAGAAATAAAGGTAAAATGACCAAAATATATTATATGAAAAATTGCTTTAAAGAACATAGCATTAGACTCCTTGGGAGGAGTATAAAGAAGGAATATATGTGCAAAAGATAAAACATGAAGCTTGGATTCTGCCAGTGTCTGGGACTCAGATGAATATCAGCCGACTAGAATTAGATACTGAGGAGAAGTTACTAGTGAGGCCAAGGGAGAACCAAGCAAGATGAGAATTAATGGACTCCTCGGTGCTGTGAAGAAAATGTATTTTTTGAAATCTTCAATGAGGTTCTGAATCAAAATTGAGTTTGAGACATGGCAGACATTGACTTCTTTACTATATCTGGGATGATAAAATATAGCATCATAGACACTCTGGATAGCTTACAAGTTATTCCATTAAATGGATGTATTGATCAGCATTTCTCATATGACAGTATCTTGCTTTCAGAATGTGTATGTATGATTGTGAAGTAATGAGGTGTTCAAAAAAGATATCCTGGAATGGGTAATTGCACAGCATTTTGGTATCTCCTTGAAATCTATGTGTGTGAAGTTGCTTCTGCGACCTGTTTCAGACTTCCTTTCAGAACTGTATTTTTTAAAAGCCATACAATAAAAGTACTCATAGTATTTGCAATTAGAGTGCTAGTCATATTTAAAAACTTTCCCCTGAGGCTTTGGGAATAATTCCAATATCAAACATTACTTCCAAATGTTCTACCTGCCATTATTGATATGTTCTAAAATAAAGATGCAGACTCTGGTGGTTTGAATGAGAATGGCTTTCATAGGCTCCTAAGTTTGAAGGCTTTATCCCCAGCTCATGGAATCCATTGGGAAGAATTAGGAGGTGTGGTCTTGTTGATGTAGGTGTGCCAACATGGATGAGAATTGGGGTTTCAAAAGTCATGAACAATTCCCAGTGTCCTCGTGCTGCCTCCTACTTGGAATCCTTATGTGTGCATTTAACTGATACTGCCACTGTGCCTTTGTTCTGCTATATGAGGGATTTTAACCCTCTGGAGCCATAGCCCAATGAACAATTTCTTTTAAAAGTTCTCTTGGTCATGATGTTTGTTATAGAAATAGGAATGTAACTAAGATCCTGGCTCTGAAGGAAGGAATATGAAAGAATTTCATCACCAACACTATATATAGGATAAAAATCCTTCCTTCTCTCTTTGACTAAAGATACCTTCTTTTAGTGAAAAGTTCTGAGGTTTATATATACATAATACTTCTTCAATACTACATTTCCTCAAGTAGCATGATTATATTGTTAGTGGTTCACATTACTATTTTCTCAGAGATTCATATTTATTCTACTTTTGTTAGATGGCATGGATTATCATGAACAAGCTATATATTTCCAGTTATTGAAGAAAGGCTTCCAGTTAATTCAGAGTTTAAAGATTAAGCAAAGTATATCTGTCAGGTATTTATTCTTTGCCACAGAAGGAATCTAGAAATTGAACATCCATGCTCTCTCTTGAATTCTCTGGGAATGGTAATAATTTAATGCCAAAACAATGTCATTATTCAAATGTGAAGTGAAATGGAACTGGCTTTAATCCTATATTGAAGAATTAATACATAAAATCATTTTGATGTTCCTTTTGTAAAATACAATTATGATAATGTTTATTAGTATGCCAGCTTTCTGTTAGTATAACAAAGTATCTGAGCTAACCAACTTGAGAGTTAGAGAACTTTATTTTGACTCAAATTCAGAGTATCCAGTATATGATCATTTGTGTTTGCTGCTTTCTGCCTGTGAACAGGCACATACTCTGTTAGGGAACTTGTGATAGGATGACTCATCTACTTCATGCTGGCAGGAAATGAGGAGTAAGAAAGAAGGAGGACCAGGTACTCCATTTCTCCCTCAGAGCACATCCTCAACTACCTAACCATGTCTCTCCTATTAAGACATTAGTGTTTGCATCTTTAACTATGATCTTTTTTGTGCCATATTTATTCATCATTTCTTATTTTATGTAGCAACATTTTTATCTTTTATCCCATTTTTCATTCATTGGCCCTTATTTTTAATTTTTAATTATTTTTTTCTCCTATATATTTTCTCTGTGAATATATCTGTTAAAGCTAAAAAGAAATGGTTACATTTTAATTATAATTGAGTTCATTGTGAAATATTATGTGATAAGAGTAGACTCAGAATAATAGATCAGAAATGTAACTGAAGAAATTTGCAATATAGTGCCAGGAGGTAGTTGGCATTTATCAATGAAAAGTAGTGGTGATACATAGCATAAATAATGTGATTTACTAAAAAGTAGCAGATTTCATTATTTAAGTTATGATTTTTAGCATCCATAGTAGTCTTAGAAAGATGAACTTGGTAAAATCTCACCAAATATCCCCTTTCTACTTCTGAGTACATGGGCCAATACTGGAATGCACATGAGCATCTGGAGACGAGAAGGAAGCAAAGAGCATGGAGGGCTGTCAGAGGCCTGAGTCGTCAGTTACCAGATGATCCAGGAGTTGGCTGAGTGTGCTGCTAAACTCCACATATTTGTTTGTTCTTGTACACCAGGGGACAAGAAATGGTTCATCTCTTATCTTCATGAATTTTTATAATATTGGCAGATGAGTCAATGTTTCTCATAAGTTCATCATTTATATCTCTACCATAATTCCTGTACACACACACACACACACACTATACATGCATCCAGGCAAGAAACTCATGCCCATAAAAATAAATTTTTTAAAATGAGAAGTTTATAAAATATCCAGTTTTATAAGATGCCATAGAAGCTGTGCAATCAAAGTTTCAAGAAAAGAAAGTGCCATAGACGTCTCTGGATCTGGCATGAAGAAGGCAGAAATGAAGCTAGACTGCAGATGACCACTGGGGACAGAGGCATGAAGCTGAGGTCAGTTATGTACAAAGTCAGACAACGACAACATGAGTACTCTAGAAAAATGAAAAAAAGAAAAGCTAGGAAAGGTGTTGGAGCAGAAACAATGATTACCTTTTCAAAGAAACTAATGAACATTTGAAGGAGTAAATAGTTTATGAAGAAGCTAAACATGAAATAAAAACACAAACCATCAAGATGAAAGGATGCAACGGCTCTCAGAGCCAAGCTGAGGCTTTATAGCTGAGAAGTTGGCTTTACAAGGGACCACAGCCACATCTTGAGGAGAGGAGATTTTCAAAGGGAGGGTAAGAAAAATGATACAATCAACGGCAAATCTTTGGAGCTACTTTGTGAGAATTTCTCGGGGATGGGTAATGAAAGGGGAGTAAGATTCCATGTTGTTGCACTGTTAGACGGAGTCTGAGGGTACTATTAGAATATAAGCTCACAGGATAGCCTGCAGGAGAGAATGGCCCAATCTTAAAAACAACAAAAATACTCATAGAGATCTTTTGATAGGATGCAAAGTCTGCTACAAAGAGCCTTAAAATAAGTGTTAATATAGTTTGTGATTGTTTGTTTACAACAAAGAGCTGATTGTGGTGACTCAAGGCTGAAATTTAAGCAGAAGCCATGATTAGCAAAAGTTTGAGGTCAGCCTGGGATGCAGCGCATGGGATATATTACACCCTTCCCCAAATCTCAGGGTCCATCTTGGAGAATGGGAATGAAAGGGTGAAAATGCCAGAGATTGGCAGGCACAGGACTGAATTGGTGTGCTCTACCATGAGCTCATGGCACCTGCGGTTGCCTATGCATGGCCTGCATGAGATCAAGCCAGCGAATGTTCCAGCATGAATGGGTAGGGACTGTAACAGCTTCCTCTTCTTAACTGAAGAACAATGGAGAAATGATGGCTTCCAGGTGAGGGAGGTCAGTTTCAAGGGTATAATCCAAATTACTTCCATTTACAGGGATAAAACAGATATATACCTGAAAAGTTTTTAATATGCTCTGAGTTAAATTTTTAAAATTACTATAATTTAATTAAAATCTAAAATGAATTATTTCTAATGGTAATAATTCATAGAGGTAATAATTCATGTCCTATAAATTAAAAGTGCAAATCATGACTGTTTTAGAGGTTGGTATTTGATATTATTATGGGGAGTGGGGGTAGTAAAATCTTTGTGATACGTTAACATGACTGATGCTGGGAATTCAATGGGCTGGAAATACATACACATAGTACATACAGTGGCTTGTTCATGAAATCTTAAGTTCAAGTAATCAGTCACCAATTGCATATACATTAGTAATATTATAACTGTCCTCCTTAAAGGAGCATGTTGATATGGATCCTTATAGCAGGGAATTTTCTAGTCTAGAAAGTCAAGGGAGGCCTACCTGAACAGCTAATGGTTGAATTCTGGCCTGTGGGGTGGTGTTTTGGTGCTTTCTGGGGAGCATGGAGAGACCTGGCATCGGGAGAAAAGCACAGAAATGACTTCTTGTACTTAGAACCTAACTCTGATTTTTTACCAATGCTTGTGCTAATATCATTTCAAGTGATATTTGCACAAGTGTCAAAGTGGAGATAATCTTTTTGGTTTCTGTAGGAAATGGGAACTCAATAGAATTAATTTGAAAATTGTAATTCCTTGAAATGACACGAGAACATTTTTTGTTAAAATGAGAGAACACTGTTATAAGTCATGTTACAGAATATTTAACTCAAATTCTATACTGGATACTGAAGAAAAAAGGATAATCATTTAGATATTCTTTGCTGTTTTAGTTTTTTATTAATTTATTTTTTCACAAACATATGGATGTGTATGTGTGTGTATGTAATTTAATTATATGCCTTATGATCCCTTCTCATTCCTGTCCTCTCACTGAACCCTCTTTTTTTCCCAACAAGTCCCCCTCTTACTTTCCTATCTTTGTGTGAGTGTGTGTGACTCACTATATTCAATTATGGTTACCTGCATAAGCACAAGTTGGGGTTCTTTATATTAGCAAAGGCAAATTACCAGTGGCTAAATGATGCAAGAATATTGCACCCCTCCACTAGTAGCCATTAATTGTCCCTTAGGTCCTCATGATCCCCTTCCACATCACGATGGCATGTTGATTGGCCAAATTGTGGGCAGATCTGTCCAGGTAGATACTGTTACTATGAGTTCATGAGTGCAATAGCTGTGTTAGAATACAATATTTGTTAGCACCTTTGGTGTACAGCTCTTACATTGTTTCTGTCACCTGTTCCCTAAGGCTTGGAGGGCTGGGGGGGGGTGGGTAGATGATAAGAATGTCCTGTTTAGGGATGAAATTCAATAGTTACTTTTCCTTAGCATGTTGACCAGTTATGAATCTATGTAGTAATTGTTGCCCACTGCAAAGAAAAGCTTCTATGACAGCTGAGAGGCATACTAGTCTATGGATATAAGCATAAGAATCTAAAGGACAATGTGATATTATGTCCATCTAGGAAAAAATAACTAGTTGTAGGTTCTGCCCTAGGGCTCCGTTAACAGTGGTCTTATGATCATATTTATAGCTCTAGTTTTGAATTTCTCCCGTGGGGTAAGAATAAAACCCAATGAGAATGCAAGTAGTTATCATCCCTAACAGTCATGCCACAGTTGCAGCAGTGGGCACCTCTTCCTCATGCTGTAGTCTGTAGATGGCTAAGACCTTTGATGACTTTTCACCCTCTGGAACCTTGTACCTCTGTCTCATAATTATGAAAGAGAGCTAGCAGTAAGGAGCTGTTCAGCTCAGTTTTAGCTTTGTTCCTCCATGTTCTATGTTGGAAGCCTGTGTAGTGTCTTCAGCAATAGGATCTCGTCATCTAGTTTTGGGGGACAGTTGAGAACAATAGCAATGCTGATTTACAAAGTTCCATGTATCATTTGTCTCATTTAAAATTACCAAGTTAGCCTTCCCATCTGATAACAGGTTTTCAGTTTTTATATTTAGCACTTTAAATAAAATCACAGATTTCAAGTTAACACATAAGCATTCTAGAGAATCACAAAAATGTGAACTGAGACATTACACAGGGTTTTTTCTCATCATTTTCTTTACATATAACATTTGAAATGCATATTTCTTTGATTTTAATATTGGAGAAGAAGGATCCTTCCATATAATATCTGTATGCAAAGTATAAGTATGCATGTCCTCACTATAGATGCCGAGAAAAGATCAAAAAAGAGACTTGAGCCATGTGTAGTCATGATATAAATCCTTACATTAAAATAGTTTTATTCATCTGTATTTTAAGCTATTTATTCTATTGGATGACAGACAGTATCTTATGAACCTGACAATTATTTTTCTTTAAAAGCACTCACTTGTTAATATATATGAAAAATTAAGAAATGGACTTATTTATTTACATGCATTCTCAATTTTAACTTCATATCATCGTTGGGTAGATGAAGCTAAATTTTATAATTTTCTTGTAACAAGAATTTCAAGACACTGAAAACCTTTTGTTAATTTGAGTGTGTATGAGCTCATATGGTTTTCATTATGATTGCATAGTGATTGTTCAAATCTTTTGTTTCAGAAAAAGGATTTTTGTCCATTATTTTAATTTTTAAGAATTTATCAAATAAAAATGATGTCATCAAATAAAAGCAGTCTTGTTCTCATTTCCTTTCAACTAATCACTTCCCAGAAAGATAATCCCCTTTTAAATTAAAGATACTATCCATGAATCTAAATAAAGTTCCTTGGCTTTGGTATGATTTGTTGAATGCCTGGCTCATCAGCGGGCCACCCAGAGCACAGACTCATGTTTAGCTTTAGAGTCTGCCAAGTCAGCTTTTCAGCTCACTGTGCTAACTGAATTTTATGTACAGACCATAAACTATATGTTGAATCTATTCAGATAAAATTTGTCAGTTTTTATGCTCTTTTACATAGGGTATAATATTAGCTTCCCACATCCACGCACACTTAGTTTGATGCATTGTGAGGTTAGCTGGTAGTTTAGTGGTTCCCTTGCTTTATGTCTTCCCAGCTGAGTATTAAGCTGTCTCTATCTAGTATTTTATTTTTTCATATACAACTTCACTAAGAAGACTGTGTCAGTTGGCTAATTTGATTGAAATCAAATGCTGTAACTGTGTTAAGAAAGCAATTCCTCTTTGGCTAGACCTTATCATTCTATGAGTGAGTGTCTGTGTGTGTGTGTGTGTGTGTGTGTGTGTGTGTGTGTGTGTGTGTGTGTATGCATGTCTGTCTGTCTGTCCGTATCTTTATTTTCCCTTTTTCATGAGTTGAAATTAGGATTCATAATGCATGTCTTGCATTGCAGTAAGGTTCAGTCATTCACTTGTCTAGAGACTTCCTGGGAATTTCTGACATTGGGAAAAATCAGATATAGTGGACAAACTGTTAGCTCAAGAGTGGTGAAAAACTGAACTCTTTAGAGTGACCCCACCCCAAATCACTGCTTTCACGAGAAGCAAGGCTCATTGGAACACATGATAGTGGCAATGTTTGCTCTGACAAAGAAGCATATTTCTAATCTCTTTAGTCTAAGTATTAGGGAAATTGGATTGCATTTGTTATTTCACAGAAGCTCTGAGAACACACAGTATGCTTTTATTCTGTGCATCTTTCTCCATGATGGCCAGCTCCATGACACACTGTGCTAGCCAGGCAAGGGAGAAAACTTTGTTTGTTTGGACATTTCACTAACTATGTAAAAGGCCAGGTTAGACTGCAAGCATCAGTGTGTCCTCACTAGAATGTATTTCTAATTGACATCTGCTAATTATTACTACATAGAAGTCCTTTCTAAGTGCTATATATAGTAACCTATCTGTTTTCACAGCTCTTTGAGATTCTTACATCACCCCCATTGAAGAAGATGAAACACAGAGAAATGCTGTGAAGCTTTCTTTAAGTTAGGACAAGAAGAACAGAGCCAGGGTTTGAATGTAGGTAGTCTTGTGCAAGCTCTGTTTGATCCCTGTGGTATGTTCCCTCTTGAGCTAAGAATGAGATGTAAACCTGATTTATTAGGTCAAAAGAGGAGAATGGTTAATGAACGTCAAAAGGGGCATTGTGGTTCTGGCAGGCTAGCTACTCTTGGTTGCTGTAGCTGCCGGAACATGGGAAATCCTTTGCATGCTCCATTACTCAGATCTTTATGATGGTTCCCAATAAATATGAAATTATCCCAATTTTTTATTTAAAAATGTGAATCTTGTTTTCCACCATCAATGCTAATATAAACATTCTTGTAGCTTCACTTAAAACCCAGAGAACAGTTGTTCAGTAAATATTTTGTTTTTCCAACCTAATTTTTCTCCTTTTAGCAGTGAAGATGTTTAATCTCTCTCTCCCTTTTTATATATCTTACATATAATCTATAAAGCTATATCTTTATCACACACACACACACACAGGATATTGCTTTGTGTATAAAAGAGAACACACCAAAACCTTGGTTTACTAAAACTAACAGTTTCAAATGTCCTGTATTGTACTATTTCATCCTCATATCAACAAATGTTGTTTGAATGAGAGTGGCCTCAAATAGGTTCATATGTTTGAGTGCTTGATCCTAGTTGGTGGAACAGTTTTGGGAAGGATTATGAGGTGTGGTGTCATTAGACAAGGTGTGTCACTGGTAGTGGTATTTGAGATTTCAAAAGCCCACACAGGGCCCAGTCTTGTTCTCTCTATGTTCAACTTGCAGATCAGGATGTAAGGTCTTGATGATGCACCTCCATGCCTCCCTGCCTGGTAAAATATGTTATCTGATATGGCTGTGCACTCACCCCACTGAATCTGTGAGCACACCCCCCAATTAAATGTTTTCTTTTATTAGTTTCTTTGGTCATAGTGTCTCTTCATAGCAGCAGAAGAGGAACTGAGACAACCATGGTAATTAAAATATATTTATCTCCATTTTTCAGAGTTAAAAATGGAAGCCCAGAGAGGTAGAGTCACTTGTACAAAGTTCCAGAGCTAGGAAACATTAAATGTGTGATTACACATCAGGACTGCTGAACTTCTTCTGTTACTATTGTGGTTTTATATTTAATTACTCATGAACTAGAAATAACATTTCAAAGGAAAAAAGCCTGTGAATACACCACTTTCCTTTTGTACAATAAAGGGCTATCACTTGCTCATTAGAGAATGTTCCTAAGGCAGTTAGTGGATTACAGCTGGTGCCAATACTAAAATAATGGGATCCCTTTCCTGTTACCACTATCATGTATACTTTATCCTGAGAACCGAAGGTCCACACACCATTCCATTCCTCCCATTCCTTTCTAGTTGCTCTGGCTTACTTCCAGACACACACCCTTGCCTTCCCAGTCTCAAAGGCTGTAATCTCAGGTTCTGCATTTCAATCAAAGTAAATATGGTTCTAATGCAAGGATTGCTGTGTATTTTCTCAGGCTAACCTGTATGTTTAAAGATGTGGGCAGCCATGTTGATAGAGTCTGTGAATGTCATCAACCATTAACCATAAATCCTAGCTTATAATTATCTCTAACTACCATCTCCCATAAAGGCAAGATGAAATAGAATTTTTCTTACACAAGATATCCTGGCAAGTAAGTTTTGCTATTATCTGTATATGAAAATATATCTCTATTTGCTTAAGGTTATACTGTTCCCTCTAAGAGTGCCATTATACCCACTTGTAACATTTATATGTGCTCTGAGGATAATCCAGGTGCCAACATATTCTGTACTGTGATGGAATTCTATCTTTTCCATTTGCCCCATTGGAAACACAGTCTTACTGCATAACCCAGGCAGCCCTTCCTCATGAATTTACATTAAAGGTTCATGTCATCTTGCCCAGCTTCTTTCTGTGATTGAATCAAGATAAGAAGGATAAATTCCTATCTGAATCAATAGTACTAATTCTTTCACACTGGGAAATCCTTCTCTGTAGTTAATGTCTGATAAGTATCCAGTCATCTGAGTCTAGCCCAGGCATCAATATGTTTTGGAAGGCTTTTCTAATTCCAACTTAGAATTCATTCAACTATTACTTTTTAAATCTTTGGCACCTTAGATCTTAGAAGAGGCCACAGCTGTTGATCTCTCCCTACTCTGCTTCTGCTTCTAGGTGGTTCTCAGCCTTCCAGAGCACTAGATGGTAAGGGCAACGGATGAAACAGGTGGAACAAGTTGTCATTTCCTTTATGTACTCTGGTTCTTGTCAAACTAGATTAATTAGAATTATAAACTTTGTGACACTCAAATATAGCTTGAATTTTTTATAGATGGGGAAATATTATTCTGCTGCACAAATGTATTCTAAACTGACCCAGCTTTTAGATAAAGCTCTGGTTTAGTTGTGAAGATGGTTTAGATACTTCACCTGTATGGATTCATTTACATTGTAGCATCGCCATCTTAAAGGTGGGGTGCTCTGTTCTAGGAGTGAAGATCTGCCATTATTAAAAATCTTAACTTCATTTAAAAGACAAAGTCCTAGCTTTCTTTGTTTAACCATAAGGCTTCCCAGGACTGTGCATTTGTTCATGAATTACTGTCAGTCTCTACCGTGTGAGCCTAACTGAGATGCTTCTGGGAAGAAGTGTTGAGCAGGACAGTGGCACAGGCCAGCAGTTGCAGCATGTGGAGGATGTCCCTGTGCTTATCCTCAGAATATGGCTCAGAATAAGAGTGAGGAAGGACTCAAACTTGCTATATTTAATGTCATTTTCTTAATTCTGTTAGTCTATTCAGATTTGTTTGGAGGTAGAATGTTAAATATATCTTTGCCAAATATGTTTACCTGTATTACTTTATATAAAATTTCCCATCTATTATTTAAATAATCCATATTTTTAACTATGAGACTACATTCTAGAATGCTTGTTCTTTAATTACAACACTTTGATTCATAACTTTTGCATTATAATGTCAGTTTACAAAAGCACCAATTAGCTAAATAGCCATTTTAAGTTGTACTTAGTTCCCTAATTTATTAACCAATGGAAGTAGGTTTTTAGGGGCAAGATCTTTGAAGACAATTAAAGGGTTGCTCTCTCTCTCTCTCTCTCTCTCTCTCTCTCTCTCTCTTTCTCTCTCTCTCTTTCTCTCTTTTGTTGTTGTTTTTTTGTTGTTGTTGTTGTTTTTTTTTTTTTTTTTTTTTGAGACAGGGTTTCTCTGTGTAGTCTTGGCTATCCTGGAACTCACTCTGTAGACCAGGGTGGCCTCGAACTCAGAAATCTGCCTACCTCTGCCTCCCAAGTGCTGGGATTAAGGGCATGCGCCACCACCGCCCAGCTTAAAGGGTTACTCTTTGTGGCTTCTTTGCTTTACTTTAATTTTCTTTTTTATGATTTTAGTAGATGAGTCAACTTTTTAGTTTGTTCTACTATGTGTCTGAAATGATTTTTCCAGGAATTAACTCTAATAAAAGAGCCTTAATTCACTCCAGTTGTCTGAATTGTGGCAGGGAAGATGTAAAGAATGTCTCCAATTCATCCAGAGTTTGGTTTTCCCATGGCCGACTCCAAAGTGATTTGGGTTCTTAGGAGAAGGAAAGAAACAGGACTCAAAAGAAAAGGCTTCAGCATAATGTCATGCATACCTGGGAGTTGTACAATGGAGTTGGCTCTTCAGTGAAGAAACAGGTTAGCCTTGTCTGCCTACAGCTCAGTCACAGTTTGTGAAGGAGGGCAGTTCTCCAGAGAAGGGAGCAGGTGGAAGCCACTAGCAGTCAGTGTGTATCAGAGCTTTCATTCATTGCTAAATAGAGTGTAACTATTAGTTACAGGGCTAGACATGTAAGAAAAGCACAGGCAGCTTTTTTACCCACAGGGGGAAAAACCTGGGAGAATTACTGTGTAGGATAAATTCACATGGGCAATAAGGACCAACAAGAAGGCATAGCTATTATCTGAGTGTTAGAAATTAAAATCTTTCTAAGCACAGGGTATGAGTTTGTAAATACAGGGAGGATGACATGTGGTAATGGTGGACACTGAGACTGGATGAAAGCGTCTGCCCTTATGAGTTGAGAGAAACACAAAGGCAAACAAGTCTCGGTGACAATACATCTTCAGATTGCAAGAGATAGAGTTCTTTGCCATAATGTGAGCAAAGGGAACTACTGAAGATAACATATATGTTAACAATTTCCAGACTTAGAGAAAAATAAGTAAGGCACTAGCTTAGGTAGAGGCAAGAACTAGTCATACATGTGGATTAGGGTGTTAGGATCAGTGGAACAGCCTCAGAAGAGATATGCCATTAGGATACAATTAGAATCTTTCAGCCTGAGCTTCATGCAGTTGGGCTCAAGCGTTTTATCCTAGAGAAAGGACAACTTGTTGGAAATCTTATCAAAAGCGAATATACCATGACTGATGCTCCTGACAAGATATTAACCAACAAAGTGGTATTGAAGTTCAAGAAATATTAAGGTGCTGTTACTAAAACATGAGGCACTAGGTGGATGCTTGAGAAACAAAACATCTATGTTCCTACTATAGAGGGTGTGCATTGCACTTTGATTTTATTCTCAGTATGACATGAAGAGATAACATCATGTGTGGGAACAGGATGAACAGGTATGCTCGGCAGGTGACAGGAGAGTCTCTGAAGGCTGACTAGGAAAGGGGTCTAACAGGCAGGAGTGGCAGGGGCAGTAAGCCAGGTCTAGATTGGTATCACAAGGAGAGCCTAAAGAGAAGCAGGACAGACAAGTGTCCCAGAGATCAAGAACAAACAGGAAGAGGCCAGGTAATACCAGTCAGGCATGAAGTGGAAAGTGGCTCTGAGTCGAGGCCGGAGACAGTGCAATCACATGCATTTTGGATTAATAGAAAATGCTAAAGCAAAGCGGGGATGGAGGGGAAAAGGCAGAGATTTCTAAAAGGCAGCTACTTTCTATAACTGCAGGACTGAGACCAGACATTTAAGCCAGGGCTTGATTTCTGCAGATCTGATGTTCTCCTCTGAGACCTGTTTTGGTCTGATCATTGTGTGGTGAATTAGCTTTCCAACAAACTGTCATCAGCTTCTATCTTTTCTCATGGAGCTTGTTTCTTACACTTCCTAGTGATTTCGAAGTGTATTTGTGGTGAAATGTGTCTGCTACCTCCTTTGGGAAGCACACAGTTTACTAAGATAAGAAAGCATGAGGCGCTAGGCTAAGATACAGATGGTAGGAGGAAACATAATGGACAAACTCTCTAGCCAACCAGACAGATGAGGAACAGAGACTAAAGTGACTTTTAACCAAGATCAAGTCTGAAATGAGTGATAAATTTAGAACCTTTGTGCAGGGACTTCATGGCACTCTGTCACACATGCCCATACCTGCACACATACCTCCTTACTAAAGAGTGGCATGAGCAGGCTCCATAAACAAGGCAACCAACTTTATTTGTGTCCAGAAGGAGAGTAATAGAAGCAGCCAAGATTCACTTTTTCCCTCATTTAGACATTTCTCTAATACCTTAGTCTTTCCCTGTCCCTGTCTCCTCCTCTCTCTCCCTCTTCCTCTTTCTCTCTCTCCCTTTCTCCCTTCCTCTCCCTCTCCCCCCTCTCTCTATTACACACACACCTCTTATACACACATCTCTCTCACACACATCTCTCTCTCTCTCTCTCACACACACACACACACACACACACACACACGCATACACACGCACACTCTCTCCCCTCTCCTCCTCTTCCCTTCTCTCTATCACACACACATATGCACTCACACACATATGAACCAGCCCCTAAAATTTCTGTTGTGTTCTCTCTCTCTCTGTTTTCACTAGTTGGAGAGGATTATCTGGGATTAGTTCTGGCCTTAGGGCATAACCAAGAACACCTCATTTGCAAGCTTAGTGACCTGGATTGGAACTCCATCACCTACATGAAAAGATGAGCAGGGCTGTATGTGCCTGTAATCCTAGCAGGATGGGGTGGGCTCTAAACTAGCTGATCCTAAGAGTTCCTTCATGTGTCAGCCTAGACAAAACAGTGAACTGCTGGCTCAATGAGAAATCCTGTCTCAGGAAACAAAGCAGAGAGAATAAGGTACCAGATGTCCTGCTCTGGCCTCCGTTTGCAAGGCCATGCAAGCACACCACACAAATGACTGGGGGTCGAGAGAGAGAGAGAGAGAGAGAGAGAGAGAGAGAGAGAGAGAGAGAGAGAGAGAGAGAGAGGAGAGAGAGACAGAGAGAGAGAGAGAGACAGAGAGAGAGAGACAGAGAGAGAGAGAGAGAGACAGAGAGAGAGAGACAGAGAGAGAGACAGAGAGAGAGACAGAGATGGAGAGAGGTCATTTAACTTAATCTATGGCCTGTACATTCATCCACACCAGCATAGACTCGTGCACATAAGTACATATACATGAATCAGAAAGAGAGCAAATGCCTTTGAGTTAGATTCACATATCCTCAGGGCAGTGGCAATTCACCCATGAAGATCTTGATTAAGTAACTATAGACAGATAAGCATTGTTTGGGCTTTTAAATGTGCCTCTGCCTACCTAATCAGCTACACTACTGAATTTTCAATTTTTTCAAATTGTCCTAAATACATAGCATTTATTTTTACCAGGTCCCAAATTGGTTGTAATGCTGAAATGATAGCAATAATGACTATAATAATTCCAACATTTGGGTGAGAATTTGAATATGAAAAAGACAATAACAAGTACAGTTGAAAATGTGCCTTTAAAAGAGATATGATTTAAAGTTACAAATTGCCTTGGTATTTTAAGATTACTTTTCCTGTTTCCTTGTGGAGTTCTGTTTGATTGTCAGTAAATACTGTGATTAAAGTTGGTATTTATTACCTAATTGGAAAATAACATTTTGCACTAGCTGGATAGCATTGTATGCAGATTTTGAAAGCTATTCTTATTTTACTCCTGCTCTTCAAGATTCATGAAATTAAGTGACAGATGCACTCAAATGTACTTGAAGACCTATGTGCTATCAGATCACCACAGACCTTCATCATGCTGCACACTGAGAAGTAGACTCAATTTAAGCCATCTGTCTGACTGCACTGTGCAGGACACCCCTTCCTTCACTCTCTAATAGTTCACCTTCATTTTTTCTTGTAGAACATTTGCTAAAAGAACTTGAAATAAGCTTGAAATTGAATTTCGGCCATTAGAAAGTATTTGTTGTATCCTATTATACAATGAGCTGTTTGGATTTTCACTTTAAAAATTTAGACTTCTATTACATTCTTTGAGTTTTGTTGTCATTTTTACTTAATTTTCCATTAGCCATCTCATCTCAGCTTTACATTTCCCTCATGTCTGTATCATTATACATTTGCTAAAACAACCAAGGACTGGGTTTCCAAAAATACTTTGTCACTTCTTTATTTCTCTTTGTCTTCCCTCCCTTCCTCCCTCCTACTCTCGATTCTCTGACCCTTAGGTACAAGAGCACCATTGAAACTGGGCTCTGTAAGTCTGTGTTTCGAATGTTTGTGGTTTTCTTAAAAGCTATCCATATGTTGCAAAAAGAAGTTCCTTAATGATGGGTAAAGACTGCACCTCTCTGTGGCTATAAGGATAAATATTTAGAATATAGTTAGGAATTATGCAGCTTAAGTAAAGTGGCAGCTGCAGATCTCCCCCAAGACCTATGACTTTACTAGGTACCCTACTATACACTTAGGCGCAGGGTCCCGAGGCCGCTGAGCGGGAACTGACATGAATGTATCCTCCTTGGGGATTAGCTTTCCTGGTACCAGAAGGTGTCCACACAAGCTTTCAAACAACCTGGCTAGTTGGCTCGGTTTTTCAAACTAGGTATGAGTTCCCTCTTGTTGAGTGGGTCTTTAATCCAGTCAGAGAGCTGCTGGTTAGTGCCAAGGTGTGATTGGCACTATGCAGCCTTAGGGTTATTGCGTCATGCTGGGTGTTGTGGTGGTCCATGGTGTCATAACTGGGTAGGACTGCTGAGTGCTTTTCTCCTTTGAAAGCTTGTGTGGACACCTTCTGGTACCAGGAAAGCTAATCCCCAAGGAGGATACATTCATGTCAGTTCCTGCTCAGCAGCCTCGGGACCCTGGGCCTAAGTGTACAGTGTCTTTAGTAACTGGTATTTTCCTTCAACAAAGGACAATAGTAATTGCCTCTGTTTTGGCAGTCTCTTGGACAACACTGACCAACAACCCAAAAGATGACTTCTTATGCCTGGCTTTGGGGGTTTTGTTGGCGTTGGTGTTTTTGGTTCTTGGAGGAAGCATTATCACCTATGTAAGACAACTTCATTTAAACTATATGTGTATACATGGGCTTACATATATGTTAGGGTGGGTTGTTTTTTTGTCAAATGTAACTAGTTTGGTTCCTTGTAACTTTTTCAAACATCCTTATTGTTACCTCCTTTCCCTTTTTCTGTGTTTCTTTCTCTACCCTTTCCTAATTGGAGCCTCCTCTTTTTCCCACGTGTCCAATCAGATCACTTGTACCCTGCTGTTCACTTCTGTATATCCCCCAGCCAGCCAGCCAATGGCTCTACTTTACATCAGTGGTTTCTGCAGTTACTGCAAGATGTGTCCTCACATCTGAAGATTTGGAACTAGAAGTCTCCAGTGAGAGAGAAGATACAGCTCTTACCTTTCTGTGCCTGAGTCATCTCTCTGTATTTTCCAGATTCACACATTTACCTACAAAGTCCATGATTTCATTTATCCTTCCAGTAAAATAGTTTTCCATGGGTGTTTTTACTGTGTTTTCATTACTTATTCGTCATTTGAAGAACATTAAGGTTGCTTATTTTTCCTGAGTTACTAGGTAGTATGAATAGAGATGCAATGGCCACGGCACCTGTCTGTTGGAGAAAGCACCTGCTATTGATAGGTTGATGTTTATCTATGTTTTGACATACAGTAAGTGCCTTTTGTAATGAAGTTGGGAACCCTGGAGTTTGGTGCACATGTGTTTAGGATAGTAATATTTCCATCGTTCATTGATTAGAATGTAGTCTTTTTCTTTATTTCTTCTAATTAGTTTTGGTTTTAAGTCTATTTTGTCAGCTATTAGGATATTGACACCTGCTTTTTTTTTTTCTTATCTCATTTGATTGGAGTACCTTTTCCATCCTTTTTTTCTTAGGTGGTACCTATCATTAAAACTAAGGTGAGTTTCTTGTAGACAGCAGATATATGGGTTTTGTTTCTTGATTTTTTTTCAGTCAGCCTGTGGTTTTGATTGGAGAACTGACGTCAGTGATATTTAAAGTTCTTATTGTAATGTGTGTGCTGATTATGGCTATCATGTTGTTGATTTTTTATATTGTTGTTTGTGGTTTTAGTGGCACTTTCTGTTTTAATAATTCCGGTTTTATGTTTCTTCTCATAATCTCTCTGCTAGTCTTGTTTTTCTCTTCAGCTCAAAATGCTTATATTTTCTTCGTTTGTCTTGTTTTATATACATTTTTAGGGTATTCGTATACATTTTGTTTTTCCTCTAGTGATAATGGATAGTTTGTCTGGGATTATTAGTCTAGGCTAGCCATCATAATTTTTTAGGAGTTGAAATACATTACTTCAAGGTCTTTGGCTTTCAGAGCTTCTATGTAAAATCAGCTGTTATTCTGATCAACTTTCCTTTAGACATGGTGTGCATTTTTCTCTTACAGTTTCTAATATACTTTGTTTGTTAGGTATCCTTAACAATGATATATCATGTGGCTTTTATTTTCTGGTTTTGTCTTGTTGGTGTTCTGTGTGCCTCTTTTATCATACAGATTTGCCTTTCATTATTTTGGGGAGTTAGTCTATGATCTTGTCGGTGATCTGGTCCATGCCATTTACTTAGGATTCTTCTCCTTCACCCATGTCTTTAATGTGAAGGTTTGATTTTTTTTTTTATTATTATGGTATGCCACATTTCTTTTGTTTTCCATATGTGGTGTGTGTGTGTGTGTGTGTGTGTGTGTGTGTGTGTGTGGTGGAGGGAGGGAGAGAGTGTTTAAATTTCATAGTCCTTACTTATGTGGTCTAGCTCCATTACTTTATATCTGAGTCCTGATACCCTGATATCTTTTGCTCAATTAATTTACTTGTGAGCCTTTTCTTTGAGTTTTCTTGAGGAATTATTGGGTTTCTCAACTCCATCTTCATTTGTGCTTGAGTCCTCTTTGATGTTTCTATTTCCTTATTGAGTTGCATTCTAAGTTCTGGATCTCCTCATTTTGATCAGCCTTATATTTCAGTTTTCTAGGGCATCACTCAGATATTTATTCTCATTTATCATGTTCTGTTTTTGAGTAATTTAAAAGTATATACTATATGAAAACTAAACTAAACTTTAATACAGAGGAAGAGTTCTAAGTATCCTACTATTTCTTGTTAAGATTTTTTTAACAATATAAGGGTAATAAAAATTCTTTGTAACTTTATATTTTAATATATAAAAGCTTTACATTTTATTGATAGTTTACAAATCAAGAAAATTTTATTTTATTATACATATAGTTATCTATTTGAGATTTCATGTAATAAAAGTTGACAGCTAATTATAAAGTAATCAGATGTCTCCTGTAATGTAATGTCTCGTGTGAGGCTATGCCAGTGCTTGGGAAATACAGAAGTGGATGTTCACAGTCATCTATAGGATGGATCACAGGGCCCCCAATGGAGGAGCTAGAGAAAGCACCCAAAGAGCTGAAGGGGTCTGCAACCCTTTAGGAGGAACAACAGTATGAACTAACCAGTACCCCCCCCCCCCCAGATCTCGTGTCTCTATCTGCATATGTATCAGAAGATGGCCTAGTCGGCCATCATTGGGAAGAGAGGCCCCTAGGTCTTGCAAACTTTATATGCCCCAGTACAGGGGAACACCAGGGCCAAGAAGCGGGAGTGGGTGGGGAGGGGAGCGGGGGGAGGGAGGGAAGGGTATAGGGGACTTTTGGGATAATATTTGAAAGAACTCAAATGATATGTACTCACTTATAAGTGGATATTAGCCCAGAAACTTAGTATAGCGAGTTATAAGATACAATTTGCAAAACACATGAAACTGAAGAAGAACGAAGACCAAAGTGGGGACACTTTGCCCCTTCTTAGAATTGGAAACAATCACCCATGGAAGGATTACAGAGACAAAGTTTGGAGCTGAGCCAAAAGGATGGACCATCTAGAGACCGCCATATCCAGGGATCCATCCCATAATTAGCCTCCAAACAATGACAGCATTGCATACACTAGCAAGCGTTTGCTGCAAGGACCCTGATATAGCTGTCTCTTGTGAGACTAGGCCGGGGCCTAGCAAACACATAAGTAGATGCTCACAGTCAGCTATTGGATGGATCACAGGGCCCCCAATGGAGGAGCTAGAGAAAGTATCCAAGGAGCTAAAGAGACCTGCAACCCTGTAGGTGCGACATTATGAACTAACCAGTACCCTGGAGCTCTTGACTTTAGCTGCATATGTATCAAAAGATGGCCTAGTTGGCCATCACTGGAAAGAGAGGCCCATTGGACATGCAACTGTATATGCTCCAGTACAGGGGAAAGCCAGGGCCAAAAAAATGGGAATGGGTGGGTAGGGAAGTGGGGGGGACTTTTGGGATAGCACTGGAAATGTAATTGAGGAAAATATGTAATAAAAAATATATAAAAAATGTAAATGAAGAAAATATCTAATAAAAAAATTGAAAAAAAAGTAATCAGAATCAATGATTTTCACATTTTATTTCTACGTTATATATTAAAAATGTATAATGATTAAAATAATTTAATTCATGTCAATTTCCCTTTACTTGCATAGTCAAAATGGTTTGAAAAACAATGAAAAAATTGAAAATTTTAAACTGCAGCATTGTATGTAAATTCAAATAGTTCTTTCCTCTTACCTTTTATAGTTCCCAAGCTGAATTATTCTTTTTGTGAGATTTGTGATATTTAGGGTTCTAATCTTTTATATTTTCCTGAATTTATATCATTTAATATTTCTATTCTTCTGAAAATATGGTACAAATTATAGGGGATTCCCATATATTTTCACATAACTGTTGGAAACAGAGAACAAATGTCTTTCTTATGTTTATTCATGTACCATTAACCAAATATTTATTAAATAGGTTTATTTCTCAGAAGCTGAGGACACAGAAATGAACCAAACCTGGTTTTTCTCAGGGTACTGCTGCCCTGGCAGGGCTGAGAACAATGGAAAGACAGTCTTAGATGATGAACCAAAGTGCAGCTTAGACTTGAATAGAGCTTGCCATGGAGTCGCACCCTTCTAACCCTGTGGCATAGTGGCTTGGGTATGTGGAAAAGTAGGGGCTCTTCTATCTGCCCTTTGTTTGTAAGGAGCTGGAGAAAGGCAGTGGGGAAAACTCATGAATCAATCAACTGTGTAGAACAGCATTCCAATGAGTTGCATAAAAGAGTTGGAAAGAGACTGAAGTTCCTTAATTCATGAATCTCTAAAAAACGGCTGAGGACATGTCTGCTCTGCTATTGCCTAACCAGTTCATGAAAGACAGCTTGACATTTTACTGCCTTGTGTCCATCCTCAAATTATGTTACTTATTGTGTTCATATTGGATCTAAGAAATGCATAAAGGAATGTTATTGTGAATACATGTGTGTAGAAATAGGGGAACAGATGGGCCTGGATTTCTGTAAAAATATTCATAGTGTATTCTTAGGCAGAGGAATGTGACAACAACAACAAAACCCTAGCTAAATGTATTCATGGCAAAATGACATGGGTAGTGTCAGTAGGGGATGTCAGAATTTACTATGTAGGATATTTTAAGTGCAAAGGAGTGCCATCATAGTGACATGGACCCCAGTTGAAGCTCTGGATAGCCCTAAACTCCATTTGAACAGGCACTGGGATGCAGGGATTAAGGGCACACAGACTTGCTAAGGCTGCCTGGGCTAGGTTGTACTTATACTACTTATTACTTTAGATACAATACTTATTTGTGCCCTGCTTTCTGTATCTACAATTGGTGACAGTAGCCATACCTGTCTTGTAGTGTTATTGGGAACATCAAATGTATGTATCAGGTTTTGAGGTGAATATTCGGCACACAACCAGGAGTGCATTAGTGATTAAAAGCTGCCTGCAGCAGACTGTATTAGGCTTGGAACTGGTAGGCTATTTAGATCACTTTAAGATATCCTTTCTTGGCCCCTTTCCTTTGTAAGAGATGAAGAAGTATTTGACTTAAGAGTGCTTAGGGCAGTACTCGGGGATGTCTTCAGAGCAACATCATAATGAGATGACCATTAGTTGGAAGTCAAAAGGTCTGTGTTACCATGGCCAGCATGTACTCAGAGCTGAATGATTTAGAGGAGTGGCAAACAGGTCTGGTGCTTGAGAGGTTGTTTGGTCTTCTGCCAATTGTTTCCATTGACCAGAAAGTGCAGAAATGTTTAGGTGACAGGAAAACAAGAAGAAACTGCAGAATCTGTTATAAAATAAAGTTGGCAGTGACCTTGATATATTAGGAAGTGAAATACTTTTTTTTTACTTCATTGCAGAAGATGTGGAATGCACTGAAATTTTTTTTTGGCTTGTATCAGGTCTCTTCTGTTATTATAACATTTACATGTTTAACCAAAATCTATCCTGCTTTCTGTTTTGCCTTTTGTATGTTTTTCTTACCCTGCTTATGAAGTCAGAAAAACTTGTTTTATATTTTTATTAATATTATTTATCAATAAATGCATTTAATGTTTATAGTTCCAGTGTAATGTAGTGATGCTTGCCCTTAATTCCAAAACCTGAGATGCAGAGGCAGAGGCAGAGGCAGAGGCGGAGGCAGAGGTGGAGGCAGAGGCGGAGGCAGAGGAGGAGGCAGAGGAGGAGGCAGAGGAGGAGGCAGAGGAGGAGGAGGCAGAGGAGGAGGCAGAGGAGGCAGAGGAGGCAGAGGAGGCAGAGGCAGAGGTAGAGAGACAGAGAGACAGAGAGACAGAGAGGCATAGGTAGAGAGACAGAAAGGCAGAGAGAGAGGCAGAGGGGCAGAGAGGCAGGAGTAGCAGAGAAGCAGAGAAGCAGAGGCACAGGCAAAGAGGCAGAGGCAAGTGAACCTCTATTAAGTTCAAGGTCATCCTGGTTAACATAGTGAGTTCCAGGAGAGTCAGAGCTGCATAGTAAGACCCTGTATTGAAAGAAACAAATAAAAATATATACTTCCAAGCAACTAATCTTATTATTAATAAATCTATACTTATATGCATATATGTGTGTGTTCATGTGTATATAATCAGAAACAGGATGGAACTGAGAGTCAGGAAACCTACTCTCTAGCCTTAATTCTTCCCTCTTATACTGTTTGAATGTATTCATCCAGAATTCTATTATTTATAACTAACTCTTTGCCTTCCTCTTCTCTCCCCTTTTATCCTTTCCCTCCTGTCCCCAACAGGTGAGATAAAGACCAAACGTTTCTTTACTGATAGAGGGGTGGGAGAGTGGAGGTTTTTCCAGGTAGAGGAAGTACCACAAACCCAGAAGCCCAAAAAAGGAGAGACAGAAAACAAATTGATGCTTTGAATAAACTGTTAGATGTGCAGAACCTTCAAAGTAGTGAAACTAGACAGATACAAAAATATCTTGAAAGCTCCTGAAATCTTGCAGGAAGTGGAGAGCCCTTGGAAGTACTTTGTACTCTGATAGTAGAATAGGAGGATAGAATGTACACAAAAGACCAAGTAGGTTAGATAAGAATGTGTATCAGGGCTAGGATGGCTCCAAGATTTATGATTCGGGTGTCTGAATCTATTGTGCTATTATTAAAAAGATATTCAAAGGGGAATAAGGAGGAAAGGCAATTACTGTAATTTTAAGGAGCAGGATTGCAGTTCATTTGGAATATCTACCTGGAACTGTTACCACAAGGTGTTTATGTATCTGGAGATTGGAAGAAAACTTTTTGGTGAGCATCTCAGTTTATTAGCTCTTGATATAGATGTAGAAGTGAATTATTATTCGGGAAGTACAAATGTTCTATAAGAGAAATTAACTGGAAGGAGACATAGTTTATGAATATGAAACTGAAGCAGTTCTCAGTGCTAGCAAGGCTCACGAAAACACACGTTAGAGTATCTCAGATGTTGCAGTGGTACCTTTCATAGTACATTATTGACAAGTCAACCACATGGGAGCAGGTATCAGTGATAAGCATATCTGAGCATGTGTTAGATTTCTAGGAAGAGGGAAGGAGGATAGCAGATACTGAGGGATGCAACTTTGTGATGTGTACCTCTAAGACTGAGGGGGGTTTTAGGGGGTGGGGTTATAATATAATTACATCAGTCGTCCCTTACCTTTCCTCCTTTCAAACTGCCTTATATATTCTCTTTGCTTTTTGCTCTCTGTCAAATTCATGAACTCTTTTTTAATTTGCTGATGTATTTATATTCTTACATACATAAATGAATGTGTTCAGTCTGCCCAATGTTACTTGTATGTGTGTTTGCAGAACTGACCATTTGATATTGGATAACCATTTAGTGTGCTCTTCTCTGGGAAAACTTTCTCTAGTGCTCAGCATTTCTTTTGCCTATAGCTCCTTGTGTAGGATATGGCCTCCATGGTTTTCCCGTATCCATGTTAACTTATCTTTTGTTCTCCTTCTGCAGTTCAAGCACATGTTGCAGCATAAATAATTTTACAGTGGCCCACTCCCATGTAAGTATCCTCGGACTCAGGGATCAGCAAGACCTTGCTCATTGTCTCGTCAGGTTTCTTTCTGGACAACCCTGAAGCATTGAAAGCAATTCTATACTCCATGTTCTTTACCCTCTGTACATCACTAGACACTCCTTTCTTTGCTGTAATAATCGTATCTTGGCTGATTAAATCAACACTGATGCCTTAATATTATCCAATACTGATTATACTCAGACTTCATTTATCTTAAAAAGGTTTTCCATATATTTGAATTGGTATATACCCCATAAAACCCACACATTGCTGTCAATTTTGAAAGTTCCCTGCTGTTGCATCCTCCTTTCCCCCCCTTGAGGCAAACCAGAGTCCCTTTTTTACTCCCCTGTGTGCTTTCTTTGCTGTGATGTCAGGCAATGCAGCCCTCGGTCCTCTGTGGCCAGTGTAAGCGAGTGTTAGGCTCAGCACTGTTTTTTTTTTTTCTCTCACTCATTTTTATTTTTCAGAAAAAAAATTCCAGTCAGATGCTAAGTGCCTCATAGATGAAGTTGAGACAGTGACATTTCAATGTAAGAATTGTTGATACTTGAAATTATTTCTTTAATAATAGAAAAATCTCAGAGTGAATCCTTCTCTTAAAAGGTCTGGCCACCACAGTGTCAGTGGTCTGTTCCCAAATTACTTAGGTCTTCAAAATATTACAATGACTATGAAACATTCATTTAAAATTACAGTGTCAAATTGATTTCCCTGTAATATCAATTAACTTAAATTATTACATAGCACACATACTTTCAATTATTGTTTCCTCTCTTTTCTGTGTCCTTTATTCCATCCCTTCAAAAACAAGCTATCTGTTCCCATGGAAGCCTTTACCAAGACAGATAAATATCAGCATCATGGTTGAAATACCAAAGCACAGAGCCAGCAATTATCCCTCAATGTGTGTGTTGGCGTAATAATACACAGGGACTTGAGCGTATTGCTAATAGCCATCAAGGGTAGCAAGCTAGTCTCTAAACAAATTAAAGTACCCCAGAGGACTTCTTCAGCACAGTGTCATCAAGATTTGGTGATATGAACTGCTTTGTTAGGGCTTGTTGTGAATTTTACATTGCCCTATTGTATGTGAAAATTAGTGCCAACCTTGTAAATTGGCCCATATAATACGCAGATCAACCAAGAAGACATTGAACTAGCCAAAGGAAGCATAAGGTACATAACTGGGAAAGGACATTTTGTAGTGAATAACAATGTGAAAGTGAGAATATCAGGACTTTGAGTTTAGCTGGGACTTGACTTGGAAAATGTGCTGGTATCTGTCATTTCTGAACTTAATGTGTCAACTTGCATCACCAAGGAGAAGGGTACTCCCAGGAATTGAGGAGTCTTTGGCTTAAATAAATCACAAAGCTGACTTACTCTCACTTTTATTCTTTTTAAAGATAACATTGACAAAATAGGTCTTGTCATTCTCAGAATAAATAAGAAAGATAAAGGGGGTAAAGAATATATTAGAAAGTTCAGGGCTTTTAAAATTAAATTTGATTTTTAAGAAAAATTATATGAAAATGCTTTATTAATAGTTCCTTTGTGCCTTATTTTATACAATAGATATTAATGAAGTAAGAGTAATGAATATTTTTCTCACTAGTACTCTCACATTTTGTAATGCTGAATCCATTCTTTAAATATGCTGAAATTCAAGGGTCAGATTATCTTCAGCCTCACAGACAAAATAATTTATTTTTTAATGACATGTTTTAATAATTTTTATTATAGATACAGTTTGTTGTATTGAAAACCTCCTTTATGCCTCTGCTAATTCCAATCCTGGAAAATATTCCTGTAGGTGCTACTCTCATTCTTTGTCAATATTATATAAGTATTTCATCTACAAATAGGAATTAATATGTATTATATCCATGAAAAAATTGTAAGGCAGGGCATTAAAAACTGATACACATAAAGTAATTTGTTTTGTTTCATCTTCATTATGGAAAAAAAACATGAAGCAAGTTTGAAATTATACATGAACCATAAAGATGTTACCATCGTTGCTATTGGGTTTACTATTGGGGCAAATTTTTCTCAAAAGCAGCACACAAAGTCGCATGTGGTAGAGGTGGGTGGGGCAGACTTGTCATCCTAGAGTTTGCGAGGCTGAAGAAGGACTGCAAGTTCAAGGACAGGCAAGAGTGATACTCTGTTAAGAAAAAATAAGTGTGTACGTACATACATACATACATACATACATACATATATACATACACACACAAACACACACACACACACACACACACACACCTCTTAATCTTCTCAACAGAGTTATTACATTCCCAGGTTGATTTAATGGTTAGAATATGTCCTCTAACCTGAAATAAAATATTCTTCCCTGGAATTTCCACTGAGTCTCTTCTCGGTTGTAATGATTACCACTTCTTGATCATCTCCCAAATCTTCTAGACCTGGCAGCCTTCCTGATGTTTCTCTTATTTTCTTAACTCCATTTTTCTCTGTTATAGTTTCATGGCCCTTAATGATTTTATTCAAACTCCTTTATATATCTGGATTTGCTATGTTGTTGTAATTTCTTTAAAACTAGTATAAGTGTCCTACTGCCTGAGTAGTGTCGGTTGTTACGTGGCTGTAGCCTAATACATGCAATGTGGAGTGTAAAGCCAGAGGATACTCTGGTTAAGTAATCTCTACATTGCCTTAATTCTTTTTCCTTCTTGTTTTGCTATATATATGGATTCAGACAGCTCTACATTCTTTTACGAGCCATGCTATATTCATATTATTTACATACATATCTTCCTTTTCTGGCTTTCATCTTTGGTCCTTTCAAAGAAATTAGAGTTCTAATTCCAGGTCTTTCTCCTGTGACTTGTGAGTCTCCAACTGAGGTAGTGAGACTGAGAACTAATTTTTGTGTTTATAAAGGGTGAATAACATATGTATGTGTATGTGGGGTTGAGGGAGGGGTGGGAAATATAATTGATGCCTGGCTTTTATCAAAGTACCTGATATGTGATAAATCTACATTTTCCTTCTTATTGTTGAATTTATATTTAGGGATGTCAAAGTAAAAAAAAAAATAGAGAGATAAATCTTGAGTCAATGTATTTGGGAATAAACCCAAGGTTGCAGTATAGGACACACAGGTAGTGTTGGCTATGGTATCACCAAGAAAAGAATGGAGGGTTAGGGTTTTCCTGGGGAAAATAGAAAAGGTGACCAGGAAGGTGGTTCAGTGAGTAAAAGCACCAACCACTCAATTTATTTGTTAAATGTGATATACATCTATATTTCCAGCAGTGCTATACTGAGATGGGAGGTGGAAACAGGAGAATTGCTCAGAAATTTGAGCACCAGATCTCCTAGAAAATGCAGTGTATGGCAGAAAGCAGAGCTTTTTGACCCCAATGAAGCAGAAGGTGACATGTAACTCACAGATGTTTTCTGACTTCCACATGTGTGCCATGGTGTACTTCCTCCCAAGAGAGAAGAAGGGGTGGGGCAAGGGGGGTGTTTTGAAAGAATTGTATTGGTACCTGAGGCTAGCATGAGTGCTGGTGAACTCCAGTTGTTAACTAGATTCAGATACCAAGTAAATGCAAACCTAGAACTCACCGCATACTATTTTCTCAAGTAGGTTCTGGAGACAGTGAACTAAGAAAGTCCCCCTGTAAAAGGAATTCACTGTCTTTATGATGTATGTTACTAATTAGCTTTCTGGTTGCTGTGACAAAATATTTATCAAAAGCCACTTGTGAAAGGAAGGAAGTGTTTATTTTGGTCCCTAGGCTCAAGACATGGGCTATTAGAACAATAAACATATAGTCAGGACCATGAGATCATTGCTCAAGCATGGGTGAGAGAATGGGACACATGAATTTGGGTGTTCAGCTCATACTTTGCTTTGTATTTTCTTCTAGCCCATGGAAAGAAGATACTGACTTTCAGGGTGGGTCTTTCCATCTCATACTAATCTAGAAATTTCATGCAGACACTCAGTTTTGTCTTCTCTGTGATTTTGGATCCTGTCAAGTTGACAATCAACACTAAATATCATGTAGTGTTGTCAGGCAAATCATATTTGAAGACTCTCCCTTCATCTATCAGGGTTTGACCTTGGTAATTCCATTTTGAAACTGACAACTACGCGCCCAACTTTTTTCACGCCCTGTTCTTTATAACATTTGGTAGTTTTTAATCTTGAATGAAATAAAATTTGCCTGTTTGCATTTACTAAGAAGACACATTCATTCTGAGAGCCAAGATCTATATTTTTCTGTTCATCTTGCTGATATTAAATACAATCAGGAACTGTGAAGATGATTTATGCCTACACCTCACTAATGCCATGTATGGCCAAAGAAATATGGTTCAAGTTCCCCATTTCTTTTCATACCACTTAGACCTTTATTTTTCCTATGCGAGTCATAAATTTACATAAGATGGTACTACAGATTCAGAATTTTTTCAAGATAGTGAAAAGTCTAAAGATACTTGAGTATGTTCTGGTATATATGGAACTTTATCTGAGAACCATTTAATTTCTGCCAGGGGGTAGCTTTGAGAACCTCTAGGGACTACTTGCAAGGGACTACAGCCCTTATACAAGCTTCTTTTTACTTTTCAGTTGAAGTGTCATCTGTTTTTCATGACTATTATGTGTTAAATTGACAATAGAAGCTATCTCAGGTATTTTATTCCTAATTTGTTAGAACTTTTCAAAACTAACACATCTTCTGTGAGAGAAAACTCTATGCTCAGTTGAATTAATATTATTTATGAGGCACTGTTATGGGTGTGGCCTGTTCCTGGTTTCATGGGTGACAGTTGTTTGACTAGGAAGGAGCTTGCTTACCTCAGAGGCTCTCAAGAAGATAGTCGATTTGTAATGATAATGCTGAGCTGATATGGGCTGAGAAATCGATTTGGAGCCCAAGTGGCAGTAATGATACTCATGAAATCCTGGTAAAGCTTTTACACACCAAGGACACAGACATTTTCAAGGAACAACTTACTGAATGAACATACTCAAAGTGTTGTTTACAAGGTTTCCAAAGAATGAGTTTATTTGTTTTGATGTTTCTGGGAGGCTGAGACATGCCTTAATAGCTTAACTAGGCATCTGGTGGTTAATTACACACCCGAGTTGGAAGGTCTTTAAGAAAAGGAGTGGAGACTGTTGTTTAACTCTCATTTATTTACTCATTGATCAAATGTTCCTTTGACATCCCCTCAGTGCCAGGCATTGTACTCTTAAAGAAAAATATGAGAAGGGAGACAGAATCTACCTTAGTCAGATGGAGAAAGCAATGGGGAAGGCATAAGCAGAGGTAAGGTGAGCCTCCCCTGATGTGTTCTCTCACTCTCTGACATTTCCATAGTGCAGGAAAGGCACAGGATGCCCATAGGATGAAGTAAAATCTGCACAATTACTTGTGTTCAGCATCAGGCTAATTAAAATCAAAGCAAGCAACTGAATGATTTCTAGGCTGCACCATTACACTGGCTCCTTGATGCTTTGTTTTCCTGTAGAGGGAAGGTATAAGAAGGGTTTTCAACTTCTTCCTGTGACAAATCAGATATGGCTTGGGCCTTTTGGGATCGTGCAAGGACATGTTCAGAAAATCATAGGGATAGTTCACTTGCTCTCAGATGGATTTTGGTTTTAGGTGACATTGAACTCACTCCTAAGCTCAGGCTGGTCTCAAACTTAAGAGTGATAAAGATCTGTCTGCCTTTACCTCTTAATTTACATCAATTTGAAACATTACCTTTGTGCTCATCAATTTCCAAAAGGTTCACAATTTCATTGCAGTAAATACTTTTTATTTTTAATTATTCAAACACATATTTAAGCATCTGTTTATCCATACTCAGTCTCTACCCTTTTTTCTGTAAATGGACCTTTCAGTTTAGAACTGAGCTAGGCTATAGAGAGGGGATTGGTTATCTAGTAGTAGAAAAGCAATGATAATTAAGTTTTAAAAGATTGGAATTAATTAGTATGCTGTATAGCGTACACATGAAAGAGCACAGCTTGCAGACTTGTTTGGAAACAGTGTTCCCTGTACTCTCCAACCATTTCTTTTCAGTGTGCTTTATCACTTCTTAATCTAGTTGTATTTTAATATATGGCAGTTGTCACAATAAATATGCTTGCACAATATAAATTTGACTTTAATTAAATCTAAGAAAATAAAGTGTAATTTACTTCATGTTTACTATGTTAAAGTTTGTTAAATTGTGTATTAAAGAATACTCTTGCTTACAGTATTATCATTTTGAATAAGAGACGATGGCATTCAGTGTCTTCTGCCTTTGAGTGCATCAGAAAATTTAGAAAGCTTTAAATGATAGCTACTATTATTTTATGATATATTTTAGGTCTCTTTTGAGTGGCAAAATTATATTTATGAACTATAGCATAAATTTCGATACATGTTTATGATATGTAATAACAAAGCAGAGTAAGCAACTTATCTGTTATCTCAAACATGTATCATTTTTATAATGTTGGGAAGATTCAAAACTTTTTCTTTCAATTACTGAGAAATATACAAAACTAGGACTTGGGAGATGGCTCAGTGGCTAAGATCACGTGCTGTATGATCATAAAGATCCAAACACTCACATAATAAGCCAGGTAGCCTGCAAATGCCTGCAGCTCCTAGAGCTCTGACTCCCACTGTAACTTTCAGACATGCAAGGGTGAATGTACCTACACACAGACACACACACACACACACACACACACACACACACACACACACACACTGTGAAACTTAAATGAATATATACAGGATATTATTAGGTAGGATTCCTAGCGTTCCATGGCATAGTGGAATGACTGCAGTAAATCTAATAGATGATACTGTAAGCATTCTGAGATTTAAGCAAGACTCCATTCTTCACTTTTTGTCCCCTTCTCCCTTTTCCCCTTACTTCCTGCCTCCTCTCCCTATCTGTCTTTATTTCTTTCTATCATAGGGTTTGCTCTCGGGACCTTGCTTGTTAAGCAAACACTTTACCATGAACCCACTTGCCTAGCCAGGAACCCATTTCTAAACCCAGCTTTAGTTAGTATGATTACTAAGCTGCTGTGTTTTGAAATTTATGGTTAGTAGAGTCTTAGGGTGAGGCTAGTGTTTGATATAGCAGGACTCTGTGAGTCTTCCTGCTTCAGTTCTGGGTAAGGAGGACATCAAAATGATGCTGAAGGAAGGTGATTCTAATTAGTAATGTGGCATGCCTTAGATTCTTAAATATATGGCACACTGAGTGCCAAGTAAGAGACACAATTTTATAGTTTGAGCAAAAGATATTTCTTCAGTCAGATTTCTTACAATGAGCGTAAAACATGCTTCTCTGTCACAGGATGTATTCATTCTTCCTTAGAACAAAACAAACAAACAAGAAACACACAAAGCCCCGCCATCATCACTTTTACAGACAACTGCAACACAACAATCACTGGGTACCTCACTGAGCAGCTCACATCTGGGACAGTCAGTCAGACAGGTTCTTCCATCGTATGCTTGCTCTTGAAGATGTTTCCTCAGAGCCATTCTGTTCCACACTACAGTGGACTTCCTGTTAGATGTTTGTCAGGCTAAGAGTAGTTTTACTGTGGTGACAGCAATCACAACTTTAACACACCCCTCCCCTCCCCTCCCCTCCCCTCCCTTCCTTCCTCTTTTCCTTTCTTTTTCATTCTTTTTTTGTGGTTTCTTGAGACAGGGTCTGTCTATGCAATGGCCTTCTGTGTCCTGGACTCACTTGGTAGGTCAGGCTGTCCTCAAACTCAGAGATCTGCCTGCCTCTGCCTTCTGAGTGCTGGGATTAAAGGCATGTACAACATGCCATGCTGGGATTTTCATTCAATAACAGAGCTTCTGGGAGCAACATCACCCACCCATGGTGTGTACCTCCACTCAAGAACCTTAATATAATTTTAAATAACCTATAAAACAGTATATTTACATTAGTGTTTTCAATATATCCTTATCTTTGTTTATTTATTTCCCACTGTGTCCCTATCTTCTTATTCACCATCTCCTTAGACCTTTCTACCCAGTGTTTCCTTCTTCCCAGTCCTGTGTGTTCTGTTTCTCCCTCTTTCCCTCTAATGGTCCCCTTCTGTCTTTCTGGCCTTTACCAGCTTTCAGTGTTAATGATACTGCTTTAAAAATTCATAGTTGGGATCAGCATAAAAGGAAAACATGTGGTACCTGTCTTTCTGGACCTGGGTTACCTCCAGATCTTTCTACAAAATTCTTAATTGCATTCTTTTTCCCACATAAAAGTTCTATTGGGCATATGTCCCACATCTTCATTAGTCATTACTCTGTTGATGGATATCTTGCTACTGTGAGTAGAGCCACAATGAACATGGAAGAGTATTTCTGTTGTAGGATATAGAATCCCTCAGTATATACCCAGGAATGCTATAGCTGAATCATATTGCAGCCTTGCAGTTATCTTTAACTTGTTGAGTAACTTCCACACTGTTTTCAACAGCAGTTATACCAGTCTATGTTCCTAACAAAAGCAAATGTGGAAGGCTTTCACTCAGCAGCATTTCTAGTTTGCTGTTTTCTTATAATAACCATTTTGACTAGAATAGGGTAGAATCTCAATTTTTTTCATTTTCATTTTACTAGTGGCCAAGGATGTACACTTTAAAAAAATATTTATTTGCTATCTCTATTTCTTCTTTGAGATCTCTCTATTCAGACTCTAAGTCCATTTACTAAGTGGGCCGTCTGTTTTCTTGTGGATTCTACATATTAGTCATATGTAAGATGTACAGCTGGTAAAGACCTGGTCAACAATTCCATTATAGAACAAAAGACTTTTAATTTCATGAAATGCTACTTGGTTATTGTTGGCCTTTTTCATGAATGATCAGAGTATTGTTCATAAACTCCTTACCTGTGTCTATGTCTTTTTTAAAAGCTTATTTTTATTTTTGAGTACATTTGACTATCTGTTGGAGGATCTGTGATGTTAATGCATGTAACCCTGAAAGCCAGAAGAGTGCATCAGATCCCCTGGAGCTGGAATTATTGGTGGTTGTAAACTATGTGATGTGTGTGCTTGGAATTAAACTCAGGCCCTTTAGAACAGCAGCATTCTTATCCACTGAGTAATCTCGCCAGCCCCTGTATTTATACCTTTACTTG